>NC_046366.1:6553773-6866398 GCF_011125445.2 Fundulus heteroclitus
GCTAAACATTATTTTCTGCAAAGTTAAATGCTTCAAGTGTTGTGATTATTTTTATGCGCATACATGGCTTCATATCAACGAGCACTAACACAGCGGTGGCAGGTGGCCAGCTGGAGATCAGACATGTTTTTTTTAGACAGTGGGATGGAGTTTTATACCGACTTTAGCAGCTTAACCACCATTTACAAACCAGCTTTGACCTGCGAGTTTCATTGAGTGGAAGTAAAAACCCTGCTCCGTTCTCAGTAAAACAGCTGTTCCCACCCGCTCACAGTAACTGACATTCAAAGGGCAAATACCGCTAAATTGTCAATCAGTCTGACATTAGCAGGCGCTGTCTGCCAGGGAGGCAGCGGCAATGTATGCGCGTCACGGGACGTCAAAGCATGGTGGCTGAATGCGCCAATGGATCGGCCAATGCATGCAGTGTATCGTCCCATCCCGATACAACAGAAAACACAAATATTGTATTTTTACCTGTCTGATTTAGTATTTGCCCTTTGAATGTCTGCCTCGGTCACTGTTAGCGGGAGGGAGCAGCTGTTTCACTGAGAATGGAGTAGGGTTTTTACTTCCATTTTCACTCACAGAAACTCGCGTGTCAATGTTGGCTTTTAAATGGTGGTTGAGCTGTTTAAAGTCGGTATAAAACTCCATCCCACTGTCTAAAAAAACATGTTTGTTTCCAGCTGGCCACCGCTGTGTTAGTGCTCGTTGCCATGAAGAGTCGGCGTGTACACGCATGAAAAAAATCACAGCGCTTATAGCATTTAATTTTGTAGAAAATAATGTTCAGCGGTGGCCTTTTTCTTCCTCCTCGTCCCCACAACAAGAAGTTCTTTTCTCGCTGTCATTAAGTTTAGTTTAAGAGTCGCAACGCTATTTGAAGTAAGACGTGTTGGAGCAGGAAAGATGTGACAGAGTGGTGTAGATTGGCTACGAGCGCTCTTTCTGTGTGTGTATGTGAGCGTCTTCCTCTGTGTGTCCATCTTTGACAGTTTCCTTCAGGCCAGTTAGAGCAGAATGGATTGGATAATAAAACATGGACATTTTTTAAGTAGAAAAAATAAGTTTAATATATAAATCAAACAGAAGATGTTTTCTCCGGGAAGGCAATTTGCATTGGCCTGCCTGTCTCCTCATAAACTTTCCAGCACTTTCCACCTCTCATGCAGCCCAGCTCTTACTCCACCTCCTCATTAGTTCCACCTGCCGTTCCTAATTAAGCCTGGATTCAGTGCACCTGCCAACACCTCTACTTAAACCTCCGTCAGTCTGCTCTTCTCTTCTGGATCGTCATCATTCTTCATCCAAACCTCGTCCTGCCTCGTGTTTCTCACGCCTGCTAGTCAGAGCCTCCTACGCCTGCTAGCCAGAGCCTTATACGCCTGCTAGCCAGAGCCTCTTACGCCTGCTAGCCAGAGCCTCCTACGCCTGTTAGCCAGAGCTTCCTACACCTGCTAGCCAGAGCTTCCTACACCTGCTGGCCAGAGCTTCCTACACCTGCTGGCCAGAGCTTCCTATGTCTGCTAGCCAGAGCTTCCCACACCGGCTAGCCAGAGCTTCCCACGTCCTGCTAGCCAGAGCTTCCTATGCCCGCTAGTCAGAGCTTCCTATGCCCGCTAGCCAGAGCCTCCTACGCCCGCTAGCCAGAGCCTCCTACGCCCGCAAGCCAGAGCTTCCTACGCCTGCTAGCCAGAGCTCCCCACGCCTGCTAGCTAGAGCTTCCCACGTCTGCTAGCCGGAGCTTGCTACATCCGCTAGTCGATGCTTCCTACGCCTGCTAGCCAGAGCTTCCCACGCCTGCTAGTCAGAGCTTCCTACGTCCACTAGTCAGAGCTTCCTACGTCCGCTAGTCAGAGCTACCATGTCTGCTAGCCAGAGCTTCCTATGTCTGCCTGACAGAGTTCCCTTCGTCGACGCCTGCTACTCCAGCGCTCCAAGTAATCTTTCTGCTGTGCTGCTGGATCTCCTGCTACTCCAGCGCTCCAAGTTATCTCTCTGCCTTGCTGCTGGTTCTCCTGCTACTCCAGCACTCCAAGATCTCTCTACCCCGTGTTGCTGGCTATTCCTGGCTCCCAGCGTACTTCTGATTCCACAACACAGCACAACACCTGCAGCTCTCTCTCTCTCTCTCTCTCTCTCTCTCTCTCTCTCCCTCTCCAGTCCTCCAGCGTTCGGGTTCATCAGAACAATTCGTGACAGAGGTTTTTTTTCCTTTTTCATACATGTCTGACGTGTAAAATGAGTTTTCCTCCATTTACTGCAGTTGCCTCTACAGCAGGGGTGACCAAACTTTTTGGTACATGGGCCAAAATTGTCAAGTCAAAGGAACTCGAGGGCCAAAAAAGTGAAATATAAGGGGAAAGCCCAAAATCAGTACACGGGGCCACAAATGCCCCCTGGGCCCCACTTTGGACTAGCCTGCTCTACTGTACAGGCTTCATTAGTAAGTTCATGAGAGAGCTATCAGGGTCATGTTCTCTGTGACTCGCTGCACCCTTGCTCATCTGGCTACTTTGTTGAGTCTCTGTCTTCATTGGTGCATTAGCAAGAGAACACAGCCTCACCTCAATATTTACAGCTGTTTTATCTCAGAAGACAAGGCACCTCTGAACAAAAGAGCTGTGCAGTCACAGCAGCTGATACTTTTCCTCTTCTCCCATGCACAACACTGGTGTCATTTCCACATCTGGGCAGAGGGGGGAACTTTTGCAAAAACTCTGGAACTATGCTCCTTTTAATTAATGATTATTTTTTGTTTTAAATACACACTTGTGTAACATTTGTTATAATTGTGTAATTTTTCTCATGTAAATGGAAAATCAAAAAACAATATCCGCTTCAAATCGGCCAGAAAAAATCGTCCACACGTATCGGGTATCACTTTGCCTGATGTCAAAATGATTGGTATCGGCCTTAAAAAAAATCCTGTATCGGTCGACCTGTAGTACACACCATTAATGTGTAAATGCTGTGATTTTTTTTCCCAATATACACATTATGTGACATGATCCAAGCTTCCCCTATTTCATTTGTTGCTACTAAGCCCAGAAATGCAACTTCTTCTTTACTGTCATCCCCTGCTGCCCATATTTCTCTTATTGTTCCAGATCTGCACACTCTTGCATAGTGACCCTTCTTTTTACACCGATTAATCAGTGCATCTCTGGCTGGGCACATGTTTTTACTGTAAAAGGGAATCTTTGGCTTTAATGACGTCCCTGTTATATAGATTTTCCTGCTTAAAGCAATTGGTTGCATCAGAGAAAAGGAGGCTGAATACCTTTGCACAGAGCAATTTTCATTTATTTGTAATGAATGTTTTACATCATGTAGGATATTCCTTCTACGTCACAGTTGTATATGTTATGTTGGACTTTCACATAAGATTCAAATAAAATATTATTTTATGTTTGTGGATGTAATGTGACTAAATTTGGGAAAGTTTAGAAAAGGGCCACTGGAGGTGCTCCTCACGACTTACACGCCAGTGAAGGTCGAACAACGGCTTCCTTGGATCCACGCGTCACACTGCAGGAAGGTGCCGCCACCGCCGGGGGCCGCCAAATCGCAATGATACAACCTTTTAACATGGATTTCCTTTTTCCTTTTTTTTTTTTTTTAACTGTTTCTTGTAATGCTTTTAAAAATGTTCCTGTTTGATGATATTGATTTGTTTGATTTGCAATTTTACAGTAGTATTGTCAGATTGTTGTTTTTTTCCCTGTTACTTTTTCTGTTTTTATTTTGTTTTATTATCAGTTTCGATTTAGGCATGAATGAAAATGTTTAGTTGTGTTACTTCAGTTTTGCTTAAGCAATGTTAAAATTTACATTTGGAGTTTCAAATGTTTTTCCTGACATGATTCGTATTTGTTCTCACTGCTTGATGAAAGAAATGGAGAAGTTTTCGCACACCAAAGATCACTGATTTATGCAATTTTTGTGTATTATGGGAGGACAGACCGGGATCTGATTGGCTCGATAGATCCTTTAATATTAGCTAGTAATGGTAACTCCTAGATTCAACACAGGGTTTTCTGGCTCAGATTGGCCGAGAGCAGATCTCCCTGGGGGTCTCACCAGTTTTTACTACCCCTGTGGGTAGCGTTTTCTGGGGTTTCCCCGCCCACACTGAACCTCTCCTGCTTTTGCTCCTGGTTTGGTAAGTTTGAGGGTGGTGGATGGTTATCCATCGAAGTGGTGAGTGGAGGCTCGAGTAGGAGGGTTTTCAGGGTGGGGAGAGGGTAGACGGATTCGACCTAAATTAGTATACAGGCTTAGCTTAAGTAGTCTAATATACTAAAATAATGTGCGCATAGGGACCTAAAACAGGCCTTACTTAATTAGTTGAACCCTAAATTGTAGGCGAATGCTAAACCTTTGATCTTTTGTGTTAAAACTCCATGAAGCATTCAAGCTGATCTTTACTAAAAGTTCCAGCACGTGATTTGTAACTGTTATGAGTCCTTGGTGTTGTATTTGCATATTTATGTGACGAGTTGTTTTTGTTTTTCAATAAATACTGTTTCTCAATAAAAGTGCTGGAACTTCATCACTCCACCGTCTCCTTATTCAATAACTCTGGGAAGTCAGTAGTTGTTTAGAATTCCATCCACAGGGAGCTGAAGAGTTTCTAAGACAAAGTGTGTTAAAACAATATCTTCCAAAGGGTGTGATATAGGTTGTGAGAAGCACTGACTCCCTGGACAGAGGTATTTGCCAAAATCCTGAGTTTGCATCGAGTTTGCACCCTCTAGCTATCCTAGGGTGTGCTCCACTCATGACAATATGTGTCCTTATTTTATAACAGAATTGCTCAATTTAGTTAAATCGACACACACACAAACTTCTATGTTTGGTCTGGGTACTGGGACCATACGTGCACACCAGTCAGTAGGCTGCTCTACTCGAGAGATTACCCCTCTCTTCTGTTTGAGCTAGTCCTTTTTTACTCTGAGTAACAGGGAAGAGTGACATGTTTTGGGGTTGACAGAGCAAATGGTTTAGCATCTGCTTTAAGATCAATTCTGTATTCACCCTCCATGCGATCTAAGCCGCTGAATAGTTTTGGGAACTGCTCCTCTACTGCTTCTACCCTGGCCACCAACCCAATTGCTACGCTTGCTGTGCGGCTAAGTAACCCTTGTGTCAGATCTGCTACTACATACACAGGCTGTACTGTAGTTTTGCTGGGAGTGCTCAGGTTAGCGGTAAACTTCCCTTTAACTGCTAGTGGAGACATACCTGCACCATACAATGTATATTTTGTGGGTTGCAGCTGTGGTGTCTGTGACAGAGAGATGTACACTTTTCCTGGCAACACGGTTACATCCGTTCCTGTGTCTATTTTGAGTAAATAGTCCAGATTGTTTACTTTTACTTCAGTGATTCAAGCTTCCTCCATTTCATCTGTTGCTACTGAGCCCAGAAATGCAACTTTCTCACCGTCATCACCTGCTGCCCATATTTCTCTTGTTCCAGATCTGCACACTATTGCATAGTGACCCTTCTTTTTACACTGATTACTCAGTGCATCTCTGGCTGGGCACATATGTTTTTACTGTAAAAGGGAATCTTTGGCTTTCATGATGTCCACATTATATTTATTTTCCTGCTTAAAGTTAACTTTAAGAAGATCCTGCTGTTTCTTAACAAGCTCACAAGCCACAATGTTCTGCCAAGGCATTTAATTATGTAATAAAATCATCTGCGGTTGCACTTGCTTCTTGTTACCTCTGATTAAACTCAGCACGTTGAAAGCTAATGTTCTTTCTGACAACAACGTGCACATCCAGTTAGTATTTGGGAGTGTGGTACTCACCTCATCATCGCATAGTTTCAGTGAAGGAATCATTTCCTATATTTTGTCGCCCATTGTATATATCAGAGGGTTTCCCACTTTTTCAAAGTGGGAATAAAGTCCCAATTCGACATTCATCAGATTCGGTGATGCTTTAAACATTACCAAACAGCACCTAGTGTGTGCCGTGCTTATAAAAGTTGTATAAATGTAGCAACAAACGGTGCTTTTCTCTTTAGACAGACAAAATGCTTCCTGACGCTCAAGTCAAGCATAAAAAAATAGGAGCATGCATATTGTGTAGGACCAATGATGTCAGACCAATGAAACTTTGGACCAATAGTGTCCCTGCCAAAGTTTAAATCAAACCTACGCTCTTGCGTCTGACGCCCTGTCAGCAACACTGCACACCTTCAAACCTCTGACCCTTTGATTTGAAGCATATTTTTTCTTCCATTGCACATCTTAATGTATCTGAAATCATGTTTCACCGTGCTCTAGTGTTATTGAGTTGGCTTAAAAAGTCTTGTGGTAATTTACTAACCACAACGTTCAAGTCTGGTCAGGTGCAAGTGGATAACTGAATTAACACATCTCTGTATCAGTGACGTGCAGTCAGGGGAGGCAAGTGAGGCCAGGCCTCACTTGTCATCATGTAAAGAAAGAAAATATATAATAACATAATATGAATTTTGATTCACTCAGTCATTTGTAATAAGTATTTTTTTATCTAATTTCCTCATTTTTTATCATATTCTCTTCAAAATCGCAGACTTTTCGCTATTTTTCATGTAAATCCTTGGTGGCGCTTGATAGCGAAGCCGGTGAGGCCGCAGCGAGCTTGGCCTCCCCTGGGATTGCGCAATCCCATGTTTACTGCGCTGGCTTCCATTCCGTGAATGCATCTTCCTGTCTCTAGATCATGATTTAAATTTTCAAATAGTTATGAACTGATTTTCCACAATTTAATGTATGTGGATTACGAATTGTGTTTTGATCATCAAACTGTGTGCAGATAACATGTTTTTGTGCTGCTGGTCGATCATAAAAGCCAAAGAACTGGTTGTAGGTGAGGCTGGCAGTTCCTTGGCCTCTCGGCAGGGGGCGCTCAAGGGGCACCGCTCGTGATCCTAAAACTGTAGAGTGACAGCAAGTTATGGATGTTTCATTAGCGAGTTTTGCTAAACAAGTAAAGCATTAAAAAGACTCTAAACATACAACCGGAACAGGACTCATGAAGGAAGGCTTTCCTCCCTGGCAGTGATCTCCACTGACACTGAGAGACTTTTAAAACTGAAGAAGATAAAGAGAACTTTTACCGGAAAATGACCGATATTTTTGTTCAGAAAGAGCGCCGCATGGACTTCATTTATAAGTAAAAGTAAGACAGCAATAATTATTCACGTTTTGTTTTCGTAATATAATGTGCGTAATGTGGGTTATAGTTTTTAAACATTTGTGTTACAAATGCAGAAATCCATCATAACTCATAAACTTACCAATCAAATGACAAATGATTGAGTTTTATGTTTTTCATCAAATAATCAATATTTTTCCATGTATCTTGGTGAATTGATTTGGCTCAATCAGTCTACTTCAGTCTACTTTGTAGAGTGTATATATTTGTAAATCTGACTCTGATGACGTCAGTGCCTCACCAGCTATGAACCCTACCGCACGTCACTGATTATATATATATATATATATATATATATATATATATATATATATATATATATATATATATACTGGGTGCGATTTGCTGGGGGGGATGGAGGGGGTTTACCCCCCCTCTGTTTGTGACGTCCCCCCCTCTGGTCATTCATGTTTTATCCCTGGGGGGATACATTCCTACCCCCATCTGTTCTGAATAAGTAATATTATGCATTTTTAAAAATGTATATAAATTATGGCTGTCAGTTTTAATGCGTTATTAACGCGTTAGACCACAACGCCGACATTTTTTATCGCTGTTAATTCCGCGTCAAAACTCACACACCGTTCCCTAATGTTTTTTCCCCGTTGCGCTTTCCGCACTGTGTTTCTTTTACCCTCGGCGCTTTCCGTAGTTTCAAGAGCAGCTAGAGAATGTAGCAAAACAGACCTGCGCTCACTGTTGCACCGATTGTTAATTTCATGCGACTTTGGGCTTGTTTTATTCTAAATGCGCTTGTAAATTTCATGAGTCACTGGTTGCGGGTTTTTTTGGGCACGTTTCTGAAAGTGAAATCGCTTATTTGTGCTCTAAAATAAGTGACGAAACAGCGGTTATTAACCCTCCTGTTGTCCTCGGGTCAAAATGACCACTGTTAAAAAAAAACAAAAAATCCACTAAATGTTATTTTTTTAACTTGAGGTTTTAAGACTTTTCCTAGATTGGCCAAAACAATAGAAAAAGTTAAATGTTGCTTTTATTCACATTTCCATGTAAGCTGTACAAAAAAAGGTACAAAGATAGTCTTCGGGTCAAACTGACCCGTGAGGCAAATAGAGTTGAAATCAAGGTCACAGAGTTATTTACAAACAACAGAATGTTACAAAGTTTTAGTTGTGTCTCAGATCAATCAGTAGCAGAAGTAAACAAGGCAAATCAAATGGTGTTCTCGCAAACTTCAGAAGACCACCTGTTATTTCCAGAGGTTATAAAGGTCCTGCATAACACGACCCTGAATTGTGTCTGTGCTGAAGCCATGAGTGTGCGTTACAACACTGAAGAGGCTTTAGAGGTGATTTTCTCACATGTCCAGCAAGACAACTCTGATTCAGAAGAGGAAGTAGAGGATGTATCCGAAGAAGAAGATGGAGAGGAATACAACCCAGAGCCTGATGAATCATCTTCAGAAGAAGAAGAAAACCCTGAAGCTCAAAGTGAGACTTTCCTTTCAAAATATGGCAAAATAACATGGTCCTCAGCAGCATATGACCAACACGGCAGGTATGCAGATCAAAACATTGTATATGGGATCAAGTCATGGGTGGCTTGCGATGCCAAATCAAGCTATGCTTGGAAAATGCAAGTCTATACTGGGAAGTCAACCAGTGGATGCCCAGAGAAGAACCAGGGGATGCGAGTTGTGCTTGATGTGACAGAGGGACTGAGGGGTCACAATGTGACATGTGACAATTTTTTCACCTCTTATGAACTCGGACAGCAGCTCCTGAAGAGGAAGATCACCATGGTTGGTACAGTTTGAAAGAACAAGCCTGAGCTCCCACCTGCACTGCTTGCGTCAAAGGAGAGAGAGGTCTTCTTCTCAAAGTTTGCCTTCACGCCCACCACCACTCTAGTTTCCTACCTCCCAAAGAAAAACAAGAATGTAGTTCGTCTGAGCACACTGCACAAAGACGGCGACATTAGTGATCGTGAGGACAGGAAGCCAATCATCATCCTGGAATACAACCGCAACAAAGGAGGTGTGGACAACCTAGATAAGGTGATTGGAACATATAGCTGCAGAAGAATGACTGCACACTGGCCCCTGGTCATCTTCCATAACATCATTGATGTGTCCTCCTACAATGCCTTTGTGATCTGGAGAGAGATCAACCCAACCTGGATGTCTCGTAAGCACAAGAGGAGGGTGTTCCTGGAGCAGCTAGGAAAGGCACTTGTAACTCCACTCATTGAAAGAAGGAAGCAGGTCCCCCGCACAGAAGCCTCAGCACCAGTTGTGAAAGCTATTCAGAGTGCAGCAGCTCCTGATCAACCTGAGGATCCATCTACCACAGCCACTTCCCCAGCTAGGGCAAGTAAGAGGAAGAGATGTCAGTTCTGCCCTCAAAAGAAGGACTGTAAAATACATACTGTGTGCTGCAGGTGTAAGAAATATATCTGCAAAGGCTGTGCACTTGCATACTGCTCTACATGTGCTAATTAGTTGAATGGGTTATGTTATTTTTTATATTTTTGTATTGTACATTCTCTTAAATTGTTCACTGGAGAAAAGTAAAAGAAAATGAGTCATTGAATAAAAATGTATTCAAAACTCCTTTTAGCACATTTTTTTTTCTTTTCTTAAGCTAAAGAAATTCAAGTGGAGAGGGAAAACTCAAGTATTCACACATTTTGTGGTGAATTACAATATACATGATGAAATTTGGTGCTTAAAATTCAATTAAGCTGCTTATATTGGGGGTTTAGTGAAGACGGGTCATTTTGACCCGGAGGACACAGGGTGTATACAGAAAATGAGGACAACAGGAGGGTTAAGAGACCTGCCTGCACTAGACACTTTGTATCCAGCTGAAATATCCCTCCGCCATAGGAGCCGACGGTAGTAAAGGCAGACAGAGCAACTCTGCACGTATTTTCTGCAGTTTACGGTGCAATAACCGGTGATAACTGCTGAAAGTAGATTACTTGGTGCAGATCACCATTTTGAGCAGACATTGGTTCTGAAGATGAGTTTTTAACGTTGCCAAACGAAGGACCTGGAGTTACTAAACAGTTCCTAAACAGTCTCATTCAGGGTACTAAGCTCCTGCCCAGTTGCAAGCAAAGTGTAAGACTGGAATGACCTGGAAATTTAAAACCTTTTTCCAGACTTAAACTGTATGAATATGGATATAAACAGCAAGCCAAAAATATTGTTGTTGGTGTGAAAGCTCAGAATTAGATGAGTGAGAGAGACAGAGAGTGAAAATGACGAACAATAAAACTTATGACTTTATTGAAATGCAAAATGTTTATCAATTTATATGTAACTTATATGCCTAATACCATGTCTATCTTTGTTTAAGAAGCAAAAAAATATATCGGCATGGTATGTATTTACAAATTTATTTACACATTGTGTAAACATCAGGGCGTCATGATTAGTCATTTAGCCATCATAGTGCAGAGTTTAACATTTGGCACTAGGATGTTTTCATTCCAATTCTCAAAAGTGCTTGAAAAATAACAAAATAAAAATATTTTTTGTATAAGCATGTATTTTATTAGTGTCATTTATTGCAAAATTGCATATTAAAATGCCCAAACAGGCTATTACACTTTCAGAAATAAAAGGATAAAACATGCAATTAATTTTCAATTAATCTCGAGTTAACTATCGACATTATGTGATTATTCGATTCAAATTCAAATTTTTAATCGTTTGACAGCCCTAATATAAATACATGTCTTGTGTCCTTCACGTTTGTTAATTTAATTTTTTGTTGTCTGTTTTTAAAGAGTATTAATACGTTTTCTGCTCGAAGCGGTTAAAGTAAACTAATACCCACTTCCAAAGTATTTTGTCATATTTCGGCCCGAAAAATCAACAGAAAAGGTCAAGAGTAGATGACGGTACGAACAGCCATGGTAATGTTACAGGATGAACTTTGGTGGATGATGAAGATTTGCAGGCAGCGTCACAAGACAAGAAGCAGCAGCAGCCGATTTCTCCACCCTCCCGCCCAGGACAGGGTGCATGCTGTCTCGAGCCAGGCAGCATGCAGGCCACATAACCTTGTCGTTATGTTCATTTATAAAACACTTGAAATGACCCCCCCCCCCCCTGGTTTTTTTGCAAATCGCACACTGATTCCTAATTCTAGTATTTCAGCTTCCTAAATAAGAATATTTCGGTCTTCTTCATTTCGGTTCATTCATGGCCATAAACTGAGTATCTCTTTTTGTGGACAGAACAAGGGATTTGAGAAGCACCAACATATTTCAAAATGTTTTAACATTTCATGATTATAGCAAGCAATCTATTAATTGTTGAAATAATCAACAACTATACAGTAATCCATACCAGTAGATTAATCAACAATGAAAATAATCTAGATCACGAGTTTTTCTTTTTGTCAAGTTTACCACCGGTCCTTTGCCACATGTCTCTCCCCTTTCTCCACCCCTTTCCTGTCAGTCTACTGTCAATAAAAGCGAGCCATTAGAAGGTGCAAAAAAAAAAAAAAAAAAAAAATTATTTAACTTTGTACTGACTCTGTTCTCCCTTAGATCACAGCAGTGGCAGACATTGGAAGGAGCACTGTGGATGAGGCCACAAGACGGATGATGGTCTTCATCATGGACCATGACCTGTCAAGGCTGTATAATTTTGTTGGCCGGAATGGCAAGCGGGAATTCCGGTCTTTAAAGCTGTTTGAAGTTATATTTGGTAAGTGCATAATGGATAATTAATAACTGTAATATAGTAACTTTTGTCAAGATAAATGTACACTCATTTATTGGCAATGGTTATTACAGAAATGCCATTTCTGGCTAGAAAGCTTAATTTAATGTAATTGGGATATTAAAGTGATCAGTTTTTGGTGAATATCACTTCAACATGGTTGACTTTACAATCCTTGCTGAGAGTGTTGTTGGCACATGTGAAGTGAATGGAACATATGTTTCCTGCAGGAGCTTTAAAGAAGAACAGCCTAACCAGCCAGATCACCAGGAAGGATGTGGAGAGGGCAGTGTCAAAATGGCTGATTGAATCAAGAGACAGGGGAGGCAATAGACAAGCCAGACAGGTCCGTCCTTCTCCCTCCTTCTCCCACTAGATCCACTTCTCGCTCAGCCGAAGAAAATTTGTTATGGGACCATTTTTTTTCTGTTCCATTTTTCGTCTTGTATAAGACTTTCATAATCTGTATCATATT
Source organism: Fundulus heteroclitus (assembly GCF_011125445.2). NCBI lineage: Eukaryota > Metazoa > Chordata > Actinopteri > Cyprinodontiformes > Fundulidae > Fundulus > Fundulus heteroclitus. The sequence continues at coordinate 6,566,174 of NC_046366.1, forward strand.
GTGTGTATTATGCATCTGTAAAATACATATTATGCTTTTGAAATAATAAAAAACCTTGAACAATGACATGGCATTTTTATTTATATAGTGCATAGAGGCAACTCGCAGTTGACTGCATCAAAGTCTTCACAAGCAGCATTCACAAAAAATAATACATATTACAATAACACAAAATGACCCACTCCAAAATTAAATAGCCTGTAATAATAAAGGCTATACAGTGTAGGACATAAGGACCCATAATCAGCCGAGGGTCCAGTGTGGGTCCCACACAAGGGGCCACCATGGAACCCACTGACAAAACTAGCTGGGCAGCCCAGCTGGGGCTCACTTACCAGCCCACATCAATCCCGCATGGGCCCCTCATGGGTGTGTTGGCAGGGATGCCTTTCCCTGGTAGCCATCTAATTGTTTGGACTTCCGAGGGAGTCTCAGGCCATATGCGGTACATAGTCCTGCCAGCAAGTACTGCGTCTGCCTGGGAGTTTCCTCTTAGTAGGACATGCATGAAAAACCTCCGAAGGGAGGTGCCCAAGAGACATTGTGATCAGATGCCTGATGAGCCGCCGCTGTACTCTAAACTCCCTCAGGTGACGGAGCGCTTCACTTTAACTCTAAGGGTAAGCACAGCCAGCTACCTGACTGAGGAAGCCTGTTTCAGCTGCTTGTATTCGGGATCAGGCTCATTTGGTCAGGATCCGTACCTAGTGAACATTAGAAGGGCTATAAACCCGTTAATAAAGAGCTGTGCTTTTTGTGAGATTATGTCAAGACAAAAGAATTCTCGTATGTTTAACTGTAACTTCAAAACTATGTGTTTTATGACCTGGCAACGTGCATCTTTTTCTTTTGGTTATAACGTCATGGTTATAGCTGCATGTTCAGTGTTGCACATTCTACAGTTAATAACATAGGTTCAGGTCGGGTCAACTCAGGTCATGTTACTTGGATGCCGGCCTTCATAAACCAGGATCACAGGGGTACAGGTCCTACCTCACAAATTACATTTGTCTTGGCAGATTTCCTTTTGAGCAGATCATTCTATGTAAATATGACAGTTTTGATCAGGGGTTTTCTTTTTGTTGATGCATTAGATCAAGTTATTAAATTAGTTCATCCATCCATCCATTTTCCTACACGCTTATCCCTGTTGAGGTCGTGAGGGGTGCTGGTGCCTATCTCCAGCTGTCAATGGGCGATATAAATAAAGCTTTTGTTCAGAGCAGGCCAGAGTCACAAGTCACTCATTTACATGGGGGGGAAAAAAATCAGGTTTTGAAACCCTGGAACGTGATTGTGTTACGTCTCATTTTGCCAGCAAATACTCTCTGTTCACTGAGATTCCAAAGCGAAATGAAGATACAATGGTTCATAATCTTCCACAGTTGACTTGAGATCAGAGGACTGCTCAACATCCTCACTATTTTTTTTACTGACCAGAGCAACGTTGCAATCATTTCCTGCTCTGAAGAGGACAGTTTTGTATTTTGTTTCACATCACAAAGTTTACTAAAGTAGAGGTGATCAGGACAATTATTGGTTATCTTGTATCCACCGAGTGAGTGAAAACAAATTAGCCTGGCAGACTGGTATTAGAGGCACGGTGCAGTCACAGTTTGAAGACCACCCTATAAACTATTGCAATGTAACCCAACCAGCTGCTTACTCTGGTCTCTCTCTCTCTCTCTCTCGAAAATTACCTGATTTTCAGCAGCCCAATCATTAGCACCTTGCCCCAAGCAATGATGTAAAAAGTCTCATCTGCATGCAAATTATGCAAACATTAAGGTGAATTATTGACTTCAGGGGTTCTCAAACAAAACCGCTCCGTAGGAAAGCACCGATGCAGCTCTTTTATTAACTAAACAACAGCTAAATTATCTTCCCCAAACCAAGTGATGTAATTCTTGTCTTGTGGAGATAAAAGTGTGTCAATGGTACTCACAAAGTCTAGAGGTTCACTTCCAGAGCCAACAAAATCGCTTTCTAGTGAGGCCACAGCGACTGCTGACAGCATAATCATTTAAAATAGTTAGAAGCTGAAGGATAACTTAATCCCACCTACTTTGTGTGTGCAGTAAACACATCAAGAGACACTTCAGCTGTGTGTCCTCTCAGTGTGTTATGCTGATGATAATGATAAACACATTTACCACACCTGTCCCTGAAGTCACCACTTTACACCGCTTCTTAGCAGAGATAGCTTTACTTAAATCATATTAAAACTAACATGCTTATTATCCCACAGGCAGTGTAACTATATTAGCATGCCTCCTGTAACCTTGGCTGTTCATATGATGCTGTTTACCAAAAACATGCCAACTATCTTTGATCAAGTACTTAAATGAGAGAAACCCATTAGGTTTGTAACTGTCTCTGCGATGATGTAGAACTCTAGAGAAGTAGCTGAATTACAATGACGACTCTCTTGTCAGGAGCTAGAAGCAGCCGTTCGTGTGTTTGTTTCACCAGCTATGACAACTCTGTTTATTCCCACTAATCCATGACACAAAGTGCTGCTCACAGATGAACCACGATGCTTCTGTCAGACTGCCCACAAAGACCCCACTCTATTTTGATATCATCCAGGTTCTTAGATCCAGGCACCTGTACACATATTCCACTCTTTGGACTTTTCACGATTTTGTCATGTTACGACAATAAAACTTAAAGTCTTATAAAAGGACTTTATGTGACAGGCAACACAAAAGAGCAAACAACTGTGAAGGGAAAGAGAGAAAGAGACGTACAGTATTTTGCATATAGAAGATTCTAAAGGTGTGGTGTTGTATTCAGCCCCCAAGTGTCGGTATTTGTAGAGACACCTTTTACAGAGGCAACTCTTTTAGAGGATGTCTCTAGCAGCCTTGCAAATCTAGAGACATTTATGCCCATTATTCTTTGTAAAATAGCTCAAGCTAAGTCAGTTTGGATGGAGAACGTCAGTGAACATCATCTTTTAAGTCTTGCCACAAATTGACACTTTGATTTAGTTTCCGACTTTGACTGAGCCATTCTACAAGGAAGATATACTTTAATCTAAACTCAGAAACAGCTTATTTCCTAGAGCTGTGAGAGGTATTGCCCCCCCCCCCCCCCACCACCACCACCATCTGCTGAGAGACTGCCGTCCATCATATGTTACAATCACATCACAGTTATTGCCTATTTGCACATTCGTATTCTCAGGAATATCAAATTGCACATTTCTGTAAATGAAGCCTGAAGATCACTGCACAAAAATGACCTAATTAGCTCATTACTTGAGATTCATGCAGGAGGAACAAATGGCTGATTTCATTCACAAAGGGACTGATATCAGAGCTCTCGGACTCTGATACGAACTTGCATGCTCTAATACTGTTATGGATGACGCTGTTGAAGCCGATATTCAGACAAACCCAGAGTTACGATTTAAAAGGTTTATTGTGAGGGTGAGTAGTGGCAGGTAAAACAGGCAAGCAGAACCAGACTTGACAGATGAGTAATGGCTGATGGTGCAGGTAGGCAGGGATGAGCAGGGGACCAGAAGATGCAGGCAGTGACAGACTTAAGAGTGATGAAGGCAGGAGCTGATCAGGTGCAGAAGGTGCTGGCCGATGTGGACCGAGGAACCACCGGAACGGGCAGAGCGAGCAGCTGGAACTCACAGGGAGACAGGCAGACTTGTGCAGCCCACAGACACCGGCAACTTTCATCGGAAGAGTCCAGCTGGCTGAGCACACAGGAACTGATAGAGACCAGGTACATCGCAATAAAGTGGCAGTGAGTGGATGACTGAGGCAGGTATATGTAGACAGGTGAACAGATGAGCTAAGTTGACTGAAATTAGTAGCAACAGGTGGAGCTGATCTAGAACGGAGTGGTGTCTGGATGGAGACTGAGCTGATTGGATGATGGCTCAGAGGTAAAGGGTGATTAAGAACAGTCCAGAAAGGTTCAAAGCAAATAAACAAAAACTTAAATCATGACAACTGTGTGAAAAAAACAACAACCTGTAAATATTAAGTCTGCTGTGTCTGTGTGTCATGTTATTTGTGTACATCCTAAGCCAGTGTCTGTCTCAAAGGTAATGTCACCATGGTAGCACATGGCGACAATAAAAAGATTATTGATTCTTCTTAATTCTTGATTCCACTGTAGCTCTGACTGTATGTGAAACGTTATCCAGGTGAAAGGTGAAGGTCCAACAGGTTTTCAGTATTCCCATCATCTCTTTCAATCTCTTCCCTCCTGGAGGAAGTATTACTACAGCATGATGCTGGCATAAACGTTTTTCAAAGTGGTACACTCTGTCAGGGTGCAGGTCTCCCTTCTGCACCATGGACAGTTCCAGATCCTTCCACCATCCACTCTGCCCTGCTTCACCCCATGCTGGATAAGTTTCACCTGCTGCAATAATCAAGTCCGGACTCAACACACCTGCCAGCTCTGCTATATAAGCCCTCTTCAGTCTGCTCCTCGTCGCTGGGTCATCTGCATTCACTCCTTGTTGCCTGCCTGAGTCTCACACCTTCTAGCCTGAGATCCCTACCTCTGACGCCTTGCTCAGCCAACTGCCTGCTCCAGCTTCACCGTGTCACTACCCTCAGCCATCTCCTCCATCACTCGTCTGCTCCTGTCTGGTACAGTCTGTGGTCTCCATCTCCATTACTCAAAGCCTTCAATAAAGCTCCTTAAACGTAGCTCTGTGTGTGTGGTGGTGTTCGGATTCATCAGAACAAATCCTGACACACTCTAAAAAGAAAAAGAAAAAAAGAATTGCTTTAATTGGTAACAAGTAATTGACTTAAGTTGATCAAACTTATTTCATTTAGTTTATAAATTGTTGTAAATAAATTAAGTTGGGTAAACTTAATTGAGTTACTTTTTACCAATTAAAGCAATTACTTTAAGTTGGAGCTGCACTCTCTTTTTAAAGTGGCTGTTCAAACCTGGTAAATGTCTTTCTGTGTATGACGAAGGTGCCATCGACTGAGTTTGTTGTTTTACCCAGGAAAATGGTAAATGCCTTGTACCTGTACATCGCTTTAACTAGTCCGACAATCCCAAAGCGCTTTACACTACAGCTCTGCTCTGTCTTCTCTAACCCCCAGTCGGTCGAGGCAGATAACCGTTCATGCTGGAGGTTATTCCTTCCCATTAAAGGGGAGTTTTTCTTTCCACTGTCACTTCATGCATGTTCACTATGAGGGATTGCTGCAAAGCCATGGACAATGCAGATGTCCCTGTGGCTCTACGCTCTTTCAGGAGGAGTGAATGCTGCTTGTCAGCGCTTGATGCAATCTGCTGGGTTTCCTTAGATAGGAAATTTTTCGACCAATCTGTATAATATGACTTTGGAAAGTGACTTGAGATGACTTGTTTCATGAATTGGCGCTATATAAATAAAATTTAATTGGATTGAATTGAACTACAGTCATTCACACCTGGACGGTGGGAAGTTATGTTAGTAGCCACAGCTGCCCTGAGGCAGACTGACAGAGGCGAGGCTGCCATACATCAGTGCCACCGGGCCCTCTGACCACCACCAGCAGGCAATTCAGGTGAAGTGTCTTCCCCAAGGAGACAATGACTGAAACGATCAAACCGGCAACCCGCTAATTGCAAGACAGCGGGAAAAGGGTTAGGATGCACCAGAAGTGGATCAAATATTTTGAGAGGACCAAAATCATAACATGCTACTCAGAATTAATGAAGATCACACAGCTTTGCGCTTTTCTCACACAGAGCAAATCTTGAGAGGGTTTTCTCTGTGATGCAGAGCCAGTGAACTCTGAGAAACCAACTTCCTGTTGAGTCACTGAAGAAGATTCTGCTCGTGCAATATAATTTTAAAAATATACTCCTTGCAAAGGCTTACATTCTTATTTGTTGGGCAATCAAAAACCGATATGTAGGACCAGCTCTGCAGAAAAATATGGATGGTTAACATAGGAGAACAACACATAGTGATAGTGTGTGACGTTTAAACATAGTACATCTAAAAAATACCTTTAGTTCTTCACAAAACAATTTTTTAGTTCTTTCTATCAGAGTATCACTAAACTGTTTCATAACTGGGCCAAGTGTCTTCTGTTATGCTAATCAAAATATGTTTATTGATCTTAAGATAGAACTTAAGCTGGAACATTTTTAATCTACTGATTGAAGAAAAACATTGTACTCTAGACAATTGTTTAATTGTATGTTAAGAATTTACGTCCCAAGTGAATCGTAGTTTTACTGTTGTTGATGAGGTGATCAGAAATATTAGAACTATATGTTTTAGGGTTCCTTTGCTTTACAAATGGATTTTCATAATTTCTTTGAAACTATTGTGCTATACAGAAAAATCCGTACTAAATTTTACATCGGAAATATTTTTCAAAAAATATATTACTTTTATTTTGTTTTTCAATTAAACTTTTGTTATGATTTAGTACCTCTACAGTCTGTTACTAAACAAGACTAAAAGTATAGTCCAGAGAAAATGCTAATTTCAATCATAATTGATCTTACTGAGGAAATAGTGAGTGAAAATTACATATCTGTAATTATAATTAACAATCCTACAATGAGACCTGACCCTGAAGCTACGCTAGAACCCATCATGCACCAGGGAAAAGAAGAGCTCAGAAACATCACCTGGGAAACACAGATGATATTTCTTCAGCTATTTCTGGCTGTGATGAAGTAGATTTATCATCATATAATGGAACATTTCAGCCAGCTGGCTGGGTACACTGTATAAAAAGGTCAGGGAAGTCCATTAGTTTCTGCACAAATTTCACTGCACAACAAAACCCTTTATCTTTCCTAGATTGCATCAGGGCTGTCGCGGTTTGAATCATCTCAGTGCCATGGTTGGTTATTTGGAGGGATCTGGGAAACGTCTGAAAAGGATTCAGATTTAAAAAAAAAAAAAAAAATGGTTTCAAACATGTTCATCCGGCTTCAAAAACATGCAGTAAGAGAAACATAATTTTCCTCACATACAGTTGGAGCATATAGAAATGCACAGAGCTGTTCCTCGAGTGAGCAGCCTGGAGGAAATGTGCGCCTATGGCCACCTTTGGTCTTTGAGAGAAATGTGCTGAGCAAGCACAACGGTTTAGTGTTTTTTCTTTGCAACATTCAATCAGCTGCAGGGGCTGGTCCTGACAGGTATCCTGGCTGAGTTACAGTAGCTACAGATGGACTCCAAAGCACTAACATAATTAGGTTCAAATACTCTCCAAAGGAACACCACACTGGCTGCTGTTGAGAAGTAACACTTCCATTTTCATCGTTTTTTTCCACCTTTAATGAATTAAATAGGCTTGATTTCTATCTTAAATTGTCAGTTTATTCTCTGAGGTTTATGTTGTTCAAAAGGTTTAAAAAAAAGGTGTTAAAAGAGCCAGAACATGATGTTGGGCAGTAATTGATTCTCAGTCCCTAATGTAGGACCAGCCATTTTAAAGACAGCTTTGTTCCACTCTCTAGGTCTCAATGGATTTAACAAATTTGTCAAGGTCTTGTTTTTATGTTTCTTTTACCCATTAGTTTTTGAAAAATGTATTCCAATATATCCAATTTTGAAATCTTTCTCTCTTTCTCTGTATCCTGATTCGTGAAGCTCGGAGCACTTTGAGCACTGTTATTTTTAACTGGATGGTTCTGGTTGTGCTAAGATGTTTGTATGAATATGTAAATGTTGTAACTGCTGAACTAATCTACCACCTTCAATCTTGAATTGATATGCCGGAAACCACAACCCAGCTTCAGCTCACACAACGCCCATCTTAAATATCTTCTCCTTGGTTGTTGGCCCCATATGAAGATGCTTTCCAGCTCCTTTTTCAGGTTTAGACTGGCCAAACCCCAGAAGCCATGGCTGACTCTGGGAGCGTACCTCTGTCTCTTTTATCCTAGCGGGGTTTGTCATATTTTGCGGCCGTTTGCCATAAATATTCTGACATTACTCTCCATCTGACCCCCTAATCCAGACTCAGAGTAGTGAGATCTTAGTCTTGTGCCATGGTTCTCAGTCAAAAATAGGTTGACCCCAGGTCTGCCTCAAGAATTGAGTTCAAGCATTTTGGTGTCTTGTTCATGAATGATGGTTGGATAGAAGGACAGAGGATGTGTTTGCTTCAGTCAGCTGTGGGAGTCAAAAAGATAAGCTCTCCGGTCTGTCAATGTTCAGACCTTCAGGTTTTTTCAGGAGATGCGGGCCAAAGGAACAAGGTTCTGGAGACAAGTGGCTGGATGTTAGGGTTTCTACCAACATTGATAGAAACCTTTGGATATTTATTTGTACATTCTGGATATTTTTGGATATTTATTTGATTTCTGTCACATGCCGTCTTTTGCATGTAGATGAAATGTTGAGTTTTCCGTCCTACATGACCAGAGCACCTTCCTTTACATGCTATCTGTGTCTCCTGTGTGGCTTTCTTGCTGTTCTTCTCCTTCTAAGACCAGGAGTGTGAGACTAATAGTTTTCCTGTCGACAGATTCTCCCACCAGAGCTGTGGATCTCTCCATCTCTTTCAGAGTTACCATGAGACTCTTGGCTAGATGTCTGGTAAATGTTCTCCATGCCAAACTTGTCAGTTTAGGTGGACGGCCATGTCTTGGTAGGTTTGCAGTTGTTTCATAGGCTTTCCCACTCTCAGAGGATGGCCTGAACAGTGCTCTGGGAGAAAGAATATGAATTTGAACTCTAAACCTGCTTTAAACCTCTCATCAACTTTCTCCATGACCAATCTGCTGTGTTCCTTGGTCCTCATGAGGTTTGTTAGAGATTGTTTTTTGTCTAACAAACCTCAAAGGCCTTCACAGAACAGCTGGATTCATCCAGAGATTAAATTACACACTGGTAGACTCTGTTTATGAACTAGGCAACTTGTAAAGGCAGATGGTGTGACTGGGTATTATTTCAGGGTATTGGAGTAAAGGGGGCTAAATACAAATAATGCCTCACGTTTCATTTTCTTTTTCTTCTGCTTCATGATTATGATCTAATCCATCTCGCTCTTCCACTTAAAAGTGTGAAAAAGATCCATTTAAGCAGAAAACGCATTAGAATTTATACAATGTACATGTGTTTTGATGTCTTTCTCTGTTGATATAAAGTAGTGATGTTAAGAACTTCCAGCAGATGAAATGTGCTGCTACGCTTTCGTCACGCCTCCTGCTGCGACTGCTGACTATGACAACAACCTGATGTAAACAGTTAATGGCTGGCTTTTATTTCAGATCGCAAAGATTTGCTGTTTACTTTCCCTGTGTGACCTTTCTTTCAGAGGTTGAATGACTTCAAGTTCTTCAAGAGAGAAAAGAAAGAGAGAAAATGCACACACCTGTTTAATGCATTTGGGATCACAAACGTTTTCTCTGTGGTGTGAAACATTTCAGCATATCTTCTAATTCCATAATCACAAAACTGAATTCAGCTGCCATTTTTTTTTTATTATTATTGTTGCTGGGGTTTTCTTTGGGGGGGGGGGGGGTTAATAGGGTGACAGATTTAACATAACACTAAAGTCTAAAAATGTCTGATGGTCACTGCCAGTGGGATGGGTTCGGGTTTAAAGCTTGCTTCTTTGGTGCTGAGTCTGGAGGGACTTTCAAAAAAAAATAATTGTTTGTCTCGCACACGGATCTCAATTTATGAATGTCCTCAAGCAACTATTGTTGCTTCACCTGAGTAAGCGCAGCTCATCATCCTGGGGATGGATTTAAAGAGGTCATCCCCCACTTGCTGCGGTGAAACTCCACTTGCCTAGACAAAGAATGGAGCACTAGAAGGATCATATCCATTATTTTTATATTCATTTACACAGTTAAACAGAATTGAGCCAACAACATGATATGAGAAAGTGCAGGAAATAAAGCTGATTTCCAGCACCATCAGTTGGATCATCAAGTATGGGAGAAAGGCCTGTTATTTGCTCAACTGAAGGGTCATGAATGTGAACAGCTTCTCTTCAGCTACTTCACTTTAGTTCTTGAGCACAAGACAGATTATTACACCCAGATCACTCTGCAGTTATGGTATGTTTCAGTGGAGATCACGTTCCAGGATACAAGGAGCTGGTGGACAGCTGTGTGGCAGGAGTCATTTCCTTTATAAAAACCGAAATACTGTACACGCATGTGGAAAAAAGGGAGACGGAGGAGGATACTTCTAAATGGACTGAGCCTCTGTAGGACTGTTCTGGTCATTACACAGATGGGCAGGCAACTTTGGCTTAGGGAGGGAGACTTTGGGAGGGAGAGTAATTAACACAGAAACCAGAAAGGCAGCTAAACTAACTCCCTCCTGTACACTCTAAAAAGAGAATGTTGAAACAACTTAAATGGATTGCTTCAATTGGCAACAAGTAATTGCATTAAGTTGATTCAACTTAATTTATTTGGCACATAAATTGTCATGGTAGTTGTAAATAAATTAAGTTGGCTTAACTTAATCCAATTACTTGTTACTAATTGAGGCAATTCATTAAATTAGAGGTGCATTATCTCTGTAGAGTTAGTCTAACACTATAGAGACATTAGCTTGTGCACACCAAGGAAATCATTTATGGGGGAAGCCTCAAATTACAATAATAAAGAACTTGGAAATTATCAGAAAACAAAACAAACGAAATCAAAACCCAAACACCCATGTGTTTAGGTTTTCAAGGTATGTGGAGGTTTGCCCGGAGTGACCAACTTAGTGACTGTGGAGCTCAGCTTGGAGCCCGCTGTAACTCGTCAGAGAAGCTGAGGGTTACAGCATCTATAGTACGCCATGGATGCCGGAGGAACCCTCAAGGGATATTTAATATTGATTAACTTTAAAAAAACAGTAACATATTATTTACAAAAAAGCAGCTTCTAATTAGGAATAAACAATTTTATCTAAGAACAGATAAAATGCCCACGCATGTTGCATTGAGTGTGATATGGTTTTCTTTAACTGTTAGCCACAATGATCAAAATTACAAGAAATAGAAGCTGAAAATATTTTACTGTATGTGTAATGAATCTCTATAAAATAACCGTTTCACTTTTCTTTGAGATGGGTGGTAGTAAATATTGTACTTTAATGCAATATTAAAAAAAAAAAAAAAAACTTACCTGAAGTTTCCTATTGTATTGCATCCTGTGCAGTTGTGTAAACTGAGAGACTGCTGCCCCCTGCCGGTTATTATTTGTCCACAAAGAAAATCCTATGACCTGAGATCAGTGCTACATGTTTATAGCTGCTCTAAATTACACATCACCATGATGTGTAACAGGGCAGTGCAGAGTATTTTAAAGAGCAAATTCCCTATTAATGCAGTGCCATTATTTTTCAGAGTTACTTTTATATCCGCAGCCATTGTGTGTACAATGGACAACAGGCAAGAATTATTTAAGAAATTTTTATGTATGTTAGCTGGATATGCAGAGTGATTATCAGTGGTTGAATTTCATGAATTCCATTTGGTATAATTTGGGCTCTGGGCATTTTGTTCCACTCTCAAATATTTCCTAAAGATAGCTGCAGTTTAGATCATTATACAGATTCCACTTAATTCCACCTGCTGTTTTCCAAAACATAACAAAAAAACTGATAACAAGAAGTACTTCTGAACACCATGTGGTCAAATTCATTCTGTCTATTAAAATGGCACTACAGATATTTCTCCCTCTCATGTGCGCTCTAAAATCACAATGTCAAGTCTCCTTCATGTGCAAACAAAAATCTATGACAAAAATACTTCAGCATTCTAACTGACTGTTGGAATAATTCCCATTGGCATTTGTGTTCTTATTTCCATCAGAGAATTCATATACAATTAATAATAAAATTGAGACAAGAGGAAACCACATCTCTGGAAGAAGCAGCTTGAGATGTCAGATGTTTTTCAGCAGTTCCCAAGGGGAATAATTTATTATGTCCTGTTTGAGTTTCAAATTGCATTTGAACTGTGGTAATAGCTGGATTTTGATGCACCATAATGACGGCAGACAGAGTTTCTGAGATTCTAGACAGGGGTCAACAGGGGCTGGTGCCCCTGTTATGTACTAAGTATATGATATTAAATAAATTTGCTATGATGATATATGCTGACAAAGATACCATAACTGATGTTCACTTGGACCAGTTGTATTTTTTACCTTTAAAGTTTTACTCTAACAATAATTTAAAAATTAAGCTGTTTCACATTTAGCTCCTGCCATATTGTGATAGGATTAGGGGTCTGCAACCTGCAGTTCAATTGGCTCTTTGGCTCACTTAATATATTAAAAGATGATATATTCACCTGTTTCCTCTGGAAAATTAAACCAGCATCCTTTAAGGGCGGTCTTGACTCTGGACTTGATACAACAGTGGAAAAACACCAGCAGGGGACATGGCTACACAAATCATCGCTGATTGTGGAAATGTCCCACTGGACCGACCTGAGGTCCAGTGGGACCTTGATTTCCAGATTAGCTGTAAAGTGTACTTTAATCAGGTAAAGATGATTTTTAACCACAGGACAACAGTATAGTCTTAAGTCTCCTTTGCCTCTGAAGTTCTCTCTGGATTATTAGTGAGTTTAGACCAGGAGTGTAACAGAAGTAGCCCGTGTCTTGGATACATCTGTGTGATGGCGCTGGAAGCTGTGATTCTAGAGACGGTTAAGACCATGTGAATCTCCACCAAACTTAGACATGGGCTTTGCTTCACAGTCCTCTCAAGGCAGAGCTTATGTCTGTAGCTTGGAACATTTTCTTACTACACTTTTTCCTTCCACTCAACTTTTCAGTAATACATCTGCTCTGTAAACAGCAAACATCTGTAGCAGTGAACTTTTGTGGCTTACTACTTAAGTCAGCAGTTTATCGTATAATGTTGCAGAACATAAGATGAACATTCATGTATTAAAAACCCATTTCTATTGGTCATATGTAACATTCCAATTATCTGAGAAATTGAATTGTTGATTTTCCTTTACTGTAAGCCATAATCATCCAAATTAACCAAAATAAACAGAAATTTACATTTCCACAGGTGCCCCTTGTAAAAGACATTTGTATTCTCGATGGTAACTTCCTGGTTAAATTAAGGTTAAATAAATAGATAGAAATTAGCTTATCCATGGTGCTTACACTGGCATTCGATTTGAGCAGGACTGAGACAAAATAGGATAATCCCTAAAACAAGTTCCAAACCTTGAAACAATTGATTGTATTTGTTTGAACTGCTAATGCTATTTAAAATTTTGCACCACATTATTTTTATATCAGACTGTTCCTAAAAAGCCTTATCAGGTAATTTATGCAGTACGTCATTAGGTGCACACCTGCATCCCGTCCTACCACAGACACTAATCTAAATTACCACAGACATACACCTCCTAATGCAAATATGACAGCAGCTTTTCTGTTTGTAATAAAACATTTGCATGTACTGCAATGAACCTTTATGGACTACAATGTACTGTAATGGACCTTTTCAAACCCATGTTTGAAAAGGTCTTCGCTTGGATTAGCTGTTAGCTTTAGCTTCCAGGAGGCATTCCTCTATATTTATACAAAAAGAAGATTCTAAAATTATTCATTGCAGAAAAGTTATTCAAAGCTGATACTTCTCAAAATAACCTCTTGAAAATACCTTTACAGATGTTTCAAACATTCTACCAGTTATACTTTTGTTTTTAACATGTTTCTTTTTTTTCTTTTTTTTTTCAGAAAACCAGCATGAATCCATCTGTAGAATGATAGCTTAGCTCAAAAAATGAGGCAAAAGAGAAAACCGTTTCCATTAGTTTTTAAATCTGTCAGCCTTTGTTTATATCAAACAAAGCTAAATTAAACCAAAACAGGTAGATAGGCTGGATCCCAGTTTACCAAGGTTTTAAACAGTGTCGGTTTTAAAACTGCAAACATATATGATGCCATTCTCAGAGTTTATGAGAAGCCAGAGGTAGTGCTAAAGTAACTGAGGTTTTCCTTTAGTAGCATGACGCATAAAGCAGAGCTGCACCTCCCCCATTTGTTTCTGTTAACTACTGGCTAGCTGGCTGAAAGAAGGATACTAGACCTACACTGTTTTCTCTCTTAAAGGAAAGGCACATTTGTTTTAAAGAACATTTTCAAGTAGCAAAATATATAAATAAATAAATAAATATGTGCCATGATATTCAACCTAGAGCTCCACCCTTTATTCACCCTTTATTCTTGTTGCCTGCGATCTGCAACAACAGCTAGCAAGTCACGAGTGGCATATCTGCCAAGGAGCCGACTGCGGGTCCGGTCAGCCAAGCAGGAAACTTAACTTGTTGACCAGTTAATATCTGCTTGTGTTACTCTATGGGCAGCAGAACAGCAACGGCTTAAATCCTGTTCCATAAGAATTTTAAAAAGGCAATTCAATTTAAAAGGTATTTACTATTTACCCTAATTTTTTTTGCTTAAGTCTAGGTAAAATCCAAAATAAAATAAATGAACATTATGTATCTTTAATACTTAATATCATTCAAAAAGTTTTGCTTGCATTTTTAAATAAAAGCAATCAAATTATGTTATGTTATGATCTCTTTTTGAGAAATTTTGTTCGTATTGGAGCAGAGGTCAGCACCAGAACGCAGATACGAATGGCGCTGTCTGCAAATGCAGCTGAGTGTGTTAATGACGCCATCCTTTGGATCACAGACACACCATTATCACTGCACACTGACATCACTCAGCTCTGCACAGCTCTAACCCAGGACCCCTCCGTGTCCCCCACACATCACTGCCCGCCTTCTTGTAGGGGAGTCATTGTGTTCGCCGTCCAACCCATTGTCTGTGTTGAGGCTAAAGGGGCAATGTCACCAACCTCTGTGTCCAAACATGATCCAACAGTGCTGTTGTGACCTGTCTTTTTCCCACTGAACCAGTCAAGATGGAGTTGCCGTGTGGAGATGGGAGGGGGCGGATTAAGGTCAGCGTGGCACTGGGGAGGAGAACGTGAAGAAGATGCAGACTATCAGTCTGTGGCATAGGTCAGAAATCTCTGAGGACAGTCATGGACAGGAACTACGTCAATATTGCTGCTACTTTAACCCGAAACTGATTCATTCACTCTGTGTTAGTCTCTGGATCTTCTTAAATCCCCTGCCTTCCGCCTGGATCAGGATTCTACACCCAGCTTCAACCCTTCAACCTGCTGCTGCAAATTAATGAGAGAAGGCTACGGGAGCGCAGGACGTTCTTCTTTTAGGAAGGACTTTCTTTAACTTCAGATGAGCGTCATCTCACGTGAAGCATGGACCTAATCCTAGTTACTGGGCTGTTTGGCAAGCTGTTGTTTTGCTTTGACCAGAGATGCAGAGGGATGGACAACACGTGATTCTCTTACATCTGTAAGTGAGTTGGTGTAAAGCTGTGTTCATGAATACATAATCATTCAATCTGGTCAAACTGTTGTATTCTGATAATTAATATAGAATCTGACCGAGTCGTGCCGTGCCATGCCTGAGATGCAGACCCTTTACTACGGCATGCGTCGGCCCCCAAGCCTCTACCTGGACCCCTTTGTCACACAGCAGCAGATCCTGCAGGATGAAGTGCAGTTCTGGTGGTTCCAAGATCCAAGAAGGTCCTTGTTTTGCTACTGTGCCCAAGTGGCCGTCATACTGGGGCTGGGCCTCGGCGGCGTGGGGCTTTTCTCCACCACCAACAGCCTGTCTGTGGAGTGGCGTCTGGGGGTGGGAACCACCCTCTGCCTCCTGGCCCTCGCCGTTTTACTCAAGCAGCTCCTGAGCTCCGCCATCCAGGACATGAACTGTGTTCACAGCCGACGTCAGATCGAGCAGCTGCGGAGCGGCGGGAGGGCTGACCCTGCGCTGATTCTAGCTGTGGGGCTGTCAGTGGTCCTGTGCGGGGCGGTGCTGCTCTGTGTGGCCAAAGCAGGTGGCCGCAGTCATGACGGCAGAGAGATGGCGGTGTCTGGCGCCGTGCTCGTGGCTGCTGGTGCCAGCATGAGTCTAGCTGTAGTCGGCTACAAAGTGATGGTGCACCTGGAGAGTAGACGGAACCAGAGGATGAGGAGGAGACTGAGACTCAGGAGAGCGAGGAGGCTGGGAGGTCAAGCTGTCCGAGTGTTCAGCGTTTCTCCTCGGCAGATGAGTCCAGCTGGGAGAGACGCGTCTACCAGCAGAACAAGTCTGATCTGAAAGGACTGAATAAGAAAAACCGCCCATAGAAAAAGGACAAAAGGCTCCATTAAAAGTGAAATGTTGCAATTAGTTGAAGGAATGTGAACAGAGAGAGTCTTTATGTAGAATGCAGGAATAATGACAGTAGCGGACAAACACATCAATAAAAGTGAATGCATGTTCTCTTTTTTTGTACCTGAATGCTCAGTTCAGATGCAGATGCACAGTAGGATAGTGCAACCTCTTTCAGAGGCAGGGTTTTTCATCAGGACTCCATAAAAGTGTTCAGCCAGGTTCTGTGATTATATAAATCTATTCTCAAATGTTGAAACACACCCAACAGATTCCACACTGACATTATTTTTGTGGCTTGGATGAAGTTTGAGGGGAAAGCAGCAGCCAGGGGCTTCTAATCCAATGCACTAGAGATGCACAATATATGGAATCACAGCCATCATTTCAAAATCAGCGTTAAAAATATCAGTCACAAAGGAAAATCTGGATGCTGTGTGTTATAGGCTATAACATTTCATTACTCATCCTTGTCAATGGCAGGTTTGCCAACTTGGATAGTGCGTCACTGTTTTTTATGTCCACTGCTCATCCAGATCTTTGGGGGATCCCCGGGATTCCCCAAAGATCTGCATCAATCTCCCACATCGGGAGATCGATGTGGACTTTGTGATGATGGAAAAGGTAGTGACAGTCTTTGCAATAGGAAATAATATAGAAATTTTATGACTTCCATATTGTGCAGCTATATTATCCACTTCATTAATGAATCGTCAGTCTGGAGAATATCAGAGTGTGTTAACACGACGCAGAAGGTGGAAATGCAACATCAACGACGTTAGCGAGCTTACAAGCACACAGAGCAGCAACTGTTGCTGCCTATTAGTCTGAAAAGAATTAAAAGGCTATTTCAAAATAAGTTAAAGTCAAATTTTATCTGCAGAGAGAAAAAATCTGTCACAATTTGGAAGCATTTATGACAATTGCCAATCGTCCAAGGAGTTGACTTCCCAGCAGTGCTACACCTAAACCTTTATGGGCCACAGTTTTTATGTAAAAGTTTATAATTGGACAATTAGAAGGAGTAAAAAGGAGTGATTTGTTTGGAGGGGTTCTGTAAAAAAATTGTCCGAATGACTTAGGTTTGCACAGTTGCATCTGAATGAACTAAAGGACTTCTGGAAGAAGAATCAAAATGTTGTGATGACCCACGCAGAAAGGGATGTCTGCAAGATTCACTAAATTACAAACCTCAGCTTGTTGTAAAGAAGATTGGACTAAAACAGACAAAATCCTACAGATAACAGCCACTTGATCTCATTATAGACATTTGACCATGTTGCAGTGTTGTGTGAAACAAAACCTAAACATAGCATATCGGAGAACAGACACCTACTTCCAGCTGCCAGGATCTGGACGTGATTATCTCCCACAATTACACAACCTGTTGAATCACCTCCACTCGTTCTTCTCCACCGTTCCATCTCTGATTTCTCAAATAAACAATGACAGTGCAGGATCCGTTGTGTGCTTTTTGTCCATTTCAGTTTAGAACCTGAATGAGCAGATTAGTCTTGTGATGTCCTGACCCAGGGATGTACTTTCTTTTTTACCAGCACTGTAAGTAAAATGAAATGTGACTCGGACAAAAACACGGCTGCATCACGTGTTTAATGAGTTCTCCTGATGAAAAAGGTCAGTACTAAATACTTTGGTCTAAACGAATTTATTCACACAGAAGATTTTTTAAGCATGATGGCAACAATACATGTGATCAATGAGAATATAACAAAGATGACGGAGTGGTGTTGATTTTTACATTATTAAATCGTAATCACCTAGGCTGGATATTTAAATGAGACTGAAAGTACATCTTTATGTTTTTGACGTGCATTACAATTTTTCAAAGTGTTTAGGCTGCATAATTTGACCAAAGCATAAACAACTCTTTGTGTGATTCCCTACGGACCGCTGCATTAATCTTCAAGGCAAGAGTTGAAAATGACACCTTCAAATAAAATTATTTAACTGGGCGACAATGGGAAAGATTGAGCATTTTTACAAAAGTAGTTAGAGGTCAAAGTACATACAAGGAATGCAACAACTGCAAGTGCATCAACTTTATAACCAGATTTAAAGAGCCTCACCCAGTAGTCATGTTGGTGGCTTGTCAAATAAAACTCCACTGAGGTCAAAACTGGCCTTCCCAGTCTGATAAAGGTTCTGTGGCTGGTTCAGCAGTGTGCTGCAACTTGGCTGAATCATTTTAATGAGCTGCTTGTTTCAAACTGAGCAAAGTCACCGTCCTCATGCCATGGGTTGAATGGTAAATGCATGGATTGCAAACTATCATCAAATGGACGGTAACTCACATGTTCAGGTCTGGTCCAATTATGTGTAAAGGCTCCTAAGCCACAGACAGAAAAAGTTAAACTCGGTCGTTAACCAGTGGTTTTTCAGTAATCCGGTTGATCGTCAGCCAATGGAGAAGTGCAGCTCGTCATCATCGCTGTCTTCCTCCTCCACCCCCTCCACCTCCCTGGTCTCTCTCTCCGCCCTGTCTTTCTCGCTGGTTTGGATGTAGTTGTCCTCGATGAAGCCGTCGTCGTCATCCTCCATGCCCCTCTGGGTGCCTCCCACTGCTCCCATTTGACCGGTCACGTTGGGGTACGAGGCGTCCTCCTGGCCGTACTGGCTGACCCCGTCGGCCTCTTGGAGCAGGGAGTGCCTGTAGCTGGCCAAGAAGCGGTGGAAGAGCCGGAACCTCACGGCCGCCACCACCAGGAGGGAGAGGGTGAGGACCGTGCCCAGTCCTGCTGCCAGATAGGACCACTGCAGGGATTTGGGGCTCCCGCTTGAGTTGTCTGCCTCTGTTAATCAGTGATTTAAACAAAGCTGTATCACTGTCTTCAACACACACGTTCTTAAAAATAAGGAAGACTCTGAGAGTTTGGTTACTCACTAGTTGAAGTATCGTTACTAAGTAGGGGATGTTCTGTCTCCACCAGAAGATGCCTCTGGGCTCCTTTGAGGTTCTGGACGTCAAATATGGTGGCAGATTGTGAATTTGAGAAGAAAGCCACACAGAGAAACAGTCTCACAAAGACACAGCGGCTGCATTTAGCCATTTTGGTTTCTGTTCCAGACCCAAACCTAGAGAGAAAACGCCAAAAGACATTATTACGGTAAGATAAAGTTTCTAATTGGGACTGGAGCACAAAAATAGAAGATTCCACTGGATTTAATTTGAGTTCAAGAACACAAAGCCGAGACCTGTGACCCAAAGTTATATGACAAATTACACTTGGAAAGGAAGATTTATGTCACCTAATGTGTGTTTTAAAAAAACACAGCCATAATGTATTTTAATGTAATCAGTGTAAATCTATGACGATTTTAAATATGACATCCTTAGGCAAGGCAAGGCAAGGCAAGGCAAATTTATTTATATAGCACAATTCAGTACAAGACAATACAAAGTGCTTTACATGATTAAGATATTGCAAAATAATAAAATGTAGATAGAAAATAGAATAAAAGCAAGTAGGGATAGAATGTAGTAACAAAAAAGAACATTAAAAACAGTAAAACTCTTTAACTAGAACAGTCAAAGGCAATTTTAAACAGATGTGTTTTTAGTCTTGATTTATAGGAACTCAGGCTTTCTGCACTTTTACAGTTTTCTGGAAGTTTGTTCCAGATAAGTGGACTATAGGAACTAAATGCTGCTTCTCCATGTTTGGTTCTGGTTCTAGGTATGCAGAGTAGGCTGGAGCCAGAAGACCTGAGTGGTCTGGAGGGTTGATACACTGATAACAAGTCTGTGATGTATTTAGGTGCTAAGCTATTCAGGGATTTATAGACTAACAGAAGGATTTTAAAGTCTATTCTCTGAGATACAGGGAGCCAGTGTAAGGACTTTAGAACTGGGGTGATGTGTTCTACTTTCTTAGTCTTATTGAGGACGCGGGCAGCAGCGTTCTGGATCAGTTACAGCTGTCTGACCCACTTTTTAGGAAGTCCTGTGAAAACACCGTTGCAGTAATCAATTCGACTAAAAATAAACGCATGGATTAGTTTTTCCAGATCCTGCTGAGACATCAATCCTTTAATCCTGGAAATGTTGCTCAGGTGATAGAAAGTCGACCTTGTCACTGTCTTTAGATGCTTTTGGAGGTTCAAATTGACACTCTGAGTTCCTGCCATAGGTGGCATGTGCAGTCCTGGAAGAACCTTAGGACATCCTGTGGAAGCCCAGAGAGTCTTCTAACATATTTGAACATTTGAATATTCAATACTGATTAAAATTGTTTTTTAAAAACTTCTGTTGAGATCAGTGAACGAAAAATGCAATAAAACAATAAAATATTTAAAAAAATGCAGCTTCTAATTAGCAATAAATAATTTCAACTAAGATAAAATGCCCAAGCGTGTTGCATTGGGTGTGACTCAAAATGCTAGAGTTTCTATCAAAGCTCAGCATTTTGATAGAAACATCCCGTTTAAACATTAAACATTATGTTTTTGTGTGCTCCAGACTGTTGAAGTGACAGTGAACGCCGTGGTGAAATCCAAAGAGCTGTCTGGGGTCTTCAGGAAGAAGCCTGGAGCTGCTCATGATCTAGTATTGGATTTAGAGAGGCCGCGAAAGAAATTTAAATTGACCAATCCTCTGTAAGGACCATAGTCTACAAATGGAGAACATTCAAAACAACTGCTACAAAGCTCGGGTCTGGCCGTCCACCCGAGTCCACCCTGAAGTGGACTGCAGGATGCTAGAAGAGGTCTCCAAAAGCCATTAAATGTCATCATGGGTCTTACACTGCAAAAATAAAACTAAAAATAAGAAAAATTCTTCTTGAAATGAAAGTATTTTTCCTTGATTTGAGCAGGTAAATAGGACTATTTGCCAATGGAACAAAATGTTTGCACTTAAAATAGGAACAGTTCATCTCCATCATCTTATTTCAAATGCATTATATCTAATAATCTTACTTTAGGGGTAAAAATACTCATTCCATTGGCAAATAATCTTATTTACCTGCTCAAATCAAGGGCAAATACATTCATTTTAAGAAAATTTTACTTATTTTCAGTTCTCTTTTTGCAGTGTACAACCAGCTCTTGTTACTGTCGATGTGAAAAGGCGGGCTTCTACAATCAGAAAGAGACATAACATGAAACATGAAGATCAGTCTAAAGTTAGCCAGAGATTTAGAAAATATCTACCCACCATGACCGAACTTATGTAGTACACCAAAACAGCATTCTAGCAAAAGAACCACATGCTAACTGTGAAGCATGGAGGGGCTGGAAGACGACTGGATGGAGGAGTTGCTTCATCCGCTAATTAAAGTGGCTACGTTCAATTATTGTATCATTTAACGGCTCATTCCAGTCTATCTGGTTACCTCATCCGTGTCTCTCTGGAGGAACATGTGAACATGTGAGATGTTGTCTCTCCCAGAGATGCAAGACTAAATTGACACTCTGAGTTCCTGCGCTCGGGTCCTTGTGAAGTTGCGCAGCCAGTGTCCGAGACGCAAGTGAAGGTTTTGGTGGTTAAAGCTAAGATGTTTTAAACTGGTTTTAAAAGTGGAGATTCTTTTTTACTTGTGTATATGCATTGAGTGGAAATCCAAGTACGATTTTACAAAATGACTTGAACAAAATGAATTAAAAACAAAGAAAAGTGATAAGGTGCTAAAATAGTTTTAGTCCGCGTTGTCTTTCATAATTTAGTTCCGCTCTAGCTTTTTATGGCATTTATATTTCTTGTTTCATTCTGTTTTTGAAAGTCATTTTGAGAAGAAAAAAGTACTTCCAGGAGTAGTCTTACTGCACTGCTGCTCTAGACACCTATATTTACTCACTGAATGAAGAGCACACGTATTCTAACCAAAAATGCACTAAAGACAAAAATGCAGTTTCTATCCTTTGAGACTTCCGTCTTATTTGGAGGTCAAGTGAAAATATGGGAGACAGTTTAAATTCTGATGGACTGGCAACCCGTCCAGGATGTGCCCTGCCTCTCGCCCAATGATTACTGGAGATAGGCACCAGCATACCCCACACAATTTTATTAAAAGCACTTTGGAAATATATAAGTTATTATTTTGAAATGACAGTTAAGGTTTAATAATTGTTCATTTTATGGTTTAAATACCAATATTTACAGATAATTCTATGTTTTGTGTCTGATTCAAACTTAGGTTTTTTTGTTTTACACATTTCAACAAATCTTACAATCAGAACTTAAGTTGCCTTTTTACTGCCCACCTCTGGCCACTGTGTGCAGTTTGTCATTTTTCTTTAACCAGCCTGCTTCCTGTTCAGGAGCCTGTTTATGAACTCTTATTGGAATAAACCACGATCGTACCGACTTGATCTATCCCTTCTCAAAATGCACATTAGCTTACCATCTCAAAAGCACTTTACTCAAAACACAAGGTTGTAAATCTGAGGTAAGAGGAAAGAAACATTAGCGAGGAGCGTTTCAAGATGCTGAAGACCTTTTGCTTACATTCAGAGTCACATGATGTTTGTGAAACGGCCTGACAGTCCTTGACTAACGTTCGTGCTTATTTTCCTGAGCTTCCTGCTTGTTGACTTTAGTCAGCACACGGAGTGTTAACTGATCACTTTTACTAAACAAAGTCAAAAAATGTGGGACCACAGTGATTAGTTTCTAAGTATAAAAGAAGCTAAACACTTCCCTAGTTTATCCAGATGTTGGTCAGTGACAGTGTAAGAAATAGCTGTAAAGCAGCATTTAAATCAAAGGCTCACCTGCGTAGAAGCAGTTTCACAATGAAGCAGCCGTCTGCTAGAGCAACTTCTCTTTCTGTCTTCCTCTTCTGCACCTTTCTGAAATAATAAAGTCAGTTGCTGGGCAAAGGTTGCAGGGCATACCATAATGCCACCTATCTTAAGACAGATGTTAATGGGTAACTTCATCAGGGTCTATCATTTCTCCTGCTTCTTTAAGCTCCTTCTTTGCAACTTACTTTGGTAGACAGGGCGTAAAAGCAAATGTTTTGTTTTCAGTCAGGATGGGAGATAATGAATCAGCTGAGAGTAGAAGTGATTAGGAATGTTCCCCCACAGATCCTCAGAAAAGGATTGGCTCTCAACTGCTGCAGTTGTGCTCTCAGGCCACACGGTGGCAGTGTCGCCACATCAGAAGATCCCCCAGTCCTCTGTGGGTTCCTGCTCTGACGTTCCAAGAAGGGGGAGGGGGATCTGGAGCCCATCTCCAGTGGTCATCAGAGAGAGGTGGAGTATAACACAACAGTCCATCACAGTGCATCTGATGACTGAAACAAAAATCATCTCACTTCCCACAGAGGCAAACTCCAATTTTCAGCTGAAGCTGCTCAGCTTCTGATTGCACCAACTCAGTAACATCTCATTCTTACTGGTTTGTACATTTTTGCATAGCTGGTGTTGTCATTTTCCTCATTCTTCTTTGTTCTGTAATTCATGAGATGAAACTTTTAATCAGTATCTGGATGTGTAGACGGGGCGCGTGGTGGTGTAGCTGGTAGCACTGTTGCC
This sequence comes from Fundulus heteroclitus, assembly GCF_011125445.2. NCBI lineage: Eukaryota > Metazoa > Chordata > Actinopteri > Cyprinodontiformes > Fundulidae > Fundulus > Fundulus heteroclitus. The sequence continues at coordinate 6,589,870 of NC_046366.1, forward strand.
TTGCAGCAAGAAGGTCTTGGTTCGAACAGTGCTCAGGGTCTGCCTGTGTGTAGTTTGCATGTTCTCCCTGTGCGTGTGTGGGTTCTCTCCAGGTACTCCGGCCTTCTCCCACAGTGCAAAACATGACAGCTATGTTAAATGGTTACTCATCTTTGGGTAAGGATGTGTGTCTTTATGTTGCTGGGATGGACTGGCGTCGCGTCCTGTCCGAGGTGAACGCTGTCTTTTGCCCAGTGACTGCTGGAGATAGGTACCTTTATTTCTGATACCTAGCTATTGTCCTTTGTATTAAATTTGGTTCTAATTGTCTGTGATTCTCATTAGTGAAGATTCTCCTGATCCGTAGTTCTGTTGTCTGCACTGCTGTCATACATTTGGTTGATACTCAGCTTGTTTCCACCACCATCATCATTCCTCAGTATTTAAGATAAGATAAGATAAGATAAGATAAGATAAGATAAGATAAGATAAGATAAGATAGGCTTTATTGATCTCACAGTGGAGAAATTCACTTGTCACACATCGGCTTAATGTGCAATAACTACTGTGCAATTCTATTTAATACACTGTGCAATACCCCGTGAAGCAGCATTTAGTTCCTATGCTCCACTTATCTGGAACAATCTTCCAGAAAACTGTAAAAGTGCTGAAAGCCTGAGTTCCTTTAAATCGAGATTAAAATGACATTTGTTTAAAATTGCCTTTGAATGTTCAAGTTAAACTGTTTTACTGTTTTCCAATGTTCTTGTTTTGTTTCTACATTCTATCCCTACTTGCTTTTATTCCTATATTTTAATCATGTAAAGCACTTTGCATTGTCTCTGTACTGAATTGTGCTATATAAATAAATTTTCCTTGCCTTGCCTTGCCTTAATAAACAAAAGAAGGTGACAAAAGGAGGAAAAAAGGTGCATAAGGTATAAGGTATATACAGTGTGTCTACATATATATACAGTGTATCAAAAAAAAAAGTAAAGGTACAAGGGAAATAAAGCAGATATTTAGGATGACTTATGTACACTCAGGTGACTTATATACAAATGGAGTGACGTACATTAAGTGGTACCAAGTAAAGAGCAACAGTGAGGTAATGAGATAACTATACAGCTGAAGTCGCTTATTAAACAGCATTATTTAACAGTATTATTGCACGGGGTATTGCACAGTGTATTAAATAGAATTGCACAGTAGTTATTGCACATTAGTTATTATTTAGGCCCTCTGTTTTCTCACATTCACTGCTAGATTTTACAAATATCCTCATCCTGGTTCCCTGCTGCTCCTAATAGATAATAGAGCCCCTGAGTCTGTTGGTTTCTTTTTTTTTTTCTATTAATAAATCATCATCATATTCATCCACATTTCTTGCTCTCGTCTGTTTCGGGGTCCTCTTTCAACACAAAATGTGGCAGATTCAAAATTTCTTGAGAGATGCCTGACTGATTTCCTATCTAAAAGAAATTTATTGGTCAAGTTAAAATGAACGTAACTAAAGCGACCAGGGTAGGAATAATGTTGGGCTTAATGTCTTCAGTAACACATTCCCTTTGAGGAACAAGTTCTGCCTGAACACAAACTGTGTTGCAAAAGTGTTGATGGAAACATGCATGACATCAGGACTTCATGCCCCAGTCAGCAGACATTCTCGCCAAACAATCACTGCAATCTAAAGACACGGAATGTCAGATTCCACTGAGCTCAAAGAAATTAGCAGGAATATTTTAAAATAAATGAGACAAGATGTTTGCATGGCATTCCAAAATTTTGTAGGACACGCAAAAGAACCAGGAAAGTCAGAAAACAGTAATTTATTACATGTATCAGATTAGGTCACACGAGTCTGACAAAACACCAATTAGAAAGCATACATCAGGGTTAGGTCACTGATGTAATTTGCACATTTATGGCACATAGCATATTGGATGTAGGCCGGAAAGTTTTATCATCTCGAACAGAGCACCTTCTTCTGCATGCTTACTGTGTCCACTTTAAACATCCCTACAGTTTAAGGCATGCTTCTTGGTTTTCATGATCCAGATTGTTCTCTAATGCTGTGTTTATGCTGAGATCAAGTTACACGCTGTTGAATTATTTACTAATTAGTTGACTTCTGAAGGTAATTTGCTTTCTCTGCTTTCAATTAAACATTATTATCTCACTTTGATTGCATACTTATGTGATGGTTTAGTTAAATATGTGCTAAAGGTCAAGGTAGACTTTTTGAAGGCAGCGCAGACGGTTGTCATCATTACTACGTACTCTACAGTCTTTCTGTAGCAGCTGTGTTGCAGAAACATGGAGGCTAAAAGCAAAGATTTGCATGCTAATTTGTAGCTGAAATTACATTCCTGGTCCCAAAAGAAATTACATTTCCTGAGCAAGGCTTTAAATATGTCAAGACAGTTGGCCCATGACCCACAAAAGAATTGTCTCTGATACACTCAATCAATATGATAAAAAGTATGCTTCGTCCAGGGATTACTGTACATTTGGATCACAGCGGTGGAGCCCAGAGGTCTCTAAAATGACAGTACTTGTGTGCAAGTTTGATGCAATTAGTTAGCCTGTTTGCGCCTGGATTAATTTTTCCAGCCCACCATAAAGATTGGAGAGACATTTTTGGGTTAAACAGAAATAATGATTGCAAAGTGACAGACTCGACGGATGCAGTAATCTCTTAAAACGGGACAGGTTTGTCGCTCCACATTCGTTTTAGCTCTTTTATCCTACAAGAAATGAAACTTTCGTGGGTGGATTTTCTTCGACTGACTTCAGCCAGATAAAAAACACATTTTATGTAGAAGCTCTAAGAGAAAATGTTGCTTATAAATTGAACTATTGAAAAAAAATCACAAGACTGCAAACTTTCGTTAATACAATAACTGGATGCAATTTTATGTTTGGAAGAAAGCACAGAATTTCTTAGAAAATATTTCATGGTAATAAGGTTCATGCTAATTTGATAGAAATCATTTATTTCCCTTTTTTTTCTTTGAACTTGAATAAGTGCTGGATAAATGCCTCACATTTTTCAAGGTGAGCGTATGCTAACAGTTTATGAACACCCAATATCTTACCTCAAGCAGATACATTTTTAAGCTTCCTCCTTTTGTTAAATCAGAAATTTGTTTTAATTAAACTCAATTAAATTTTATCTAAAAGTGCCAATTCACAACACATGTCATCTCAAGGCACTTTCCAAACTTAAATTCAAACAAATTATACAGATTGGTTAAAAAGTTTCCTATCTAAGGAAACCCAGCAGATTGCATTGAGTCTTGACAAGCAGCATTCACTCCTCCTGAAGGAGCGTAGAGCTACAGTGGACAGTTGTTTGAATTGTTGATGGCTTTGCAGCAATCCCTCATACTGAGCATGCATGAAGCAACAGTGGAGAGGGAAAACTCCCCTTTAACGGAAAGGAAAACCCTCCAGCAGAACCAGGCTCAGTGTGAACGGTCATCTGCGGCGATTGACTGGGGGTTAGGGAAAACTGAGCAGAAACACAAAAAGCACAGAAGCACACATTGATTGGGGAATCCTTTGTATGCTAGAGGGTAATGGCAGATGATCTGTCTACCCTGGATGATGTCACAGCTAACAGAACACCAGACCAGGTGTACCTACTATGAAGAGAAAAAAGAGAGAGAACAAAAGTTAAAATAACAACAAACAAATTGGAGAATAGTAGAACTCAATAGAGTGAGAAAATTAGGTCCTGATATCCTCCAGTAGCCTAAGCCTATAGCAGCATAACTATAGAGGTAGCTCAGAGTAACATAAGCCACTCTAGTTATAGGCTTTGTTAAAAAGGAAAGTTTTAAGATTAGTCTTAAAAATAGATAGGGTGTCTGCCTCACGGACCAAAACTGGGAGTTGGTTCCACAGGAGAGGAGCCTGATAGCTAAAGGATCTGCCTCCCATTCTACTTTTAGAGACTCTAGGAACCACCAGCAGACCTGCAGTCTGAGAGCGAAGTGCTCTGTTAGGAACATACGGGGTAATCAGAGCTCTGATATATGATGGAGCTTGATTATTAAGGGCTTTATACGTTAGAAGGAGAATTTTAAATTCTATTCTTGATTTAACAGGAAGCCATCTGTAGTTTGCTGATGATGTATCATACCAGAGCCACATTTAGATGCAGAACCAGTCAGGTTAGGCTATTTAGGTTTAGAAGGTTCAGAAAAGCCAGAAAGTTGCAAAAGAATATTGATTGCTGGTCAAAAATAACTGTGAGACAAGTTCAAAGAGATCAGTAAAAGATTGGGAATAAATGTAGCACTACACCGGTTACTTACTGTACATGCTCACCAATTTTTATCTTCAGCTACCACTTTATACATTTTGTATTGATTAATACTGTATATACCTCAGTGATGGTATCAAGGTGTTGCTGTACTGTATCTGTAGTTCTATATCAGTTGGTTGTGCTGTTCTTTTCACATCTCTCTTTGCAGGTGAAGAAGCAGACTGATGAAGTTTTGTCAATCTTTCTCTTCTGTCTCCTCTTTCTTTCCCCTCTTCTCCTTTTTTTCCTTTCTTCTCATTTTCTCTCCTCTTCTACTTTTTCAATGTAGTGTCCACATAAACATGAATTATTCCCTACATAAATCATAATACAATTATTTACATATATAAATAAAGCAGAGCACTATGGCGAAAGTGATAATGCTCCACTTGTGAGAGTAAAATCTGTTGGGCTTTTTCTGGCATTAAGACAACAATTCTTATTGCCACATTGCCAGACAGGACACTATTAAAAAAAAACACTATTAAAAAATAAATAAATAAAAGTAGCACTGCTCGATGACAATGGAAAATCTCTCCAATGCCTAGAACCCCTGGTTCCATGTTTGTTAAACAACTGACTCTGGAGCAGGCAACAATTACTGACAGAATTACAGTTAAACATGTTTATTGAACATGGATGGAGGGTTGATTGTCTGGGTTCCCTGTGGGGCTCTGCCTGGGTACCGAGGAGCAGAGGTGAATGGTGAGTGTTTGAACAGCTGATAATGGAGGAATGTTGCAGAGAGAAGCGTACGGTATTATTATTGTTGGACAAGATTTTCCCGGGAGAGGTGAGCAAACCCACAGAGATTGAGACCGACAGGTGATTGCATTTTGGTGGCTTATTGGTTTTGAATCTCTCTTTCTTTGTTTCCCGGAAGGAGCGTGCGGTGAGGCGGTCAGCGTAGGAAGGTGGACAGGCGGGTGAGCGGGAGGTTAGCAGCTGAGTGCAGGAAGTGCCCGTTCTCAGGAGGTCATTTCCAGGAGCAGAGAGGAGAATAACAGCGGTACACCCCCAGAGGTTGTCCACTTGTATCCATGAATCCAGGACCTGATCACCAGGGCACAGGAACCTGAGCATAAGCCTGGGGAGGAGCCTGGTGAAAGAAAGAAAAGGCTCAGGTAAGAACGAGAATAACAAAGAGGAGTTTCAGCATGGCTCATGTGTCGAAATGTTATCCGACGTTTCAGACAGTAATAGCGTTACATTTCTTTCAAGTTCTTTAAATGTGGACAACTTCTACCTTCGATTTACACGTTTAATAAAGGCCCTTTTCTGGTGTTTGGCATAGAACATAGTATGAAATCACATAGTTATACATTAATATGTCATATGTCTGTAAGTTAAAGACCATACATTTATTAAATGCGTTCTTTAAACAACACATTTCAGCATGAAAACTTTCTTTTTACTTTATGTTTTTATGTGTGACAGCGTCCTGTATCATAACCACATCTCTGCCGTTTCTAACAAACCAAACCATGTGAACAAATTCAGGGAGTTATGATTTATTTTAGTTGGGCAAACAGCTTCCTCGGTACAAATAAGTGCACTGGGGTCGCATGAGCGACCCATTCAAAATGGCGGCCGCTCTGAAACTTCTGCTCCAGTAGATAGTGCCAGTCCATGGGTCGTCTACCTATATCATTTCTATGGCTGCCACCAGCAGTTTCATACATTAGCAGCTTCCAGCGAGACAGACAGGATCCGGAGGGGTTAGTTTTTCAAAATAAAGTACATTTTAACATTTCATGATGTTCAAGTTCATTTTAAACTCTAATTATGATTAGAATAAGTGTGCAAATATACAGTAGCTATGCTGCATAATATGCTTTACATCATGGGTCTTCAACGTTTTCCAGGCCAAGGACCCCCAAACTGATGACGAGATGGAGCGGGGACCCCCTAATTATATATATTGTATAAAATTGTGTTACATCAAACTAGTCCTATAGTGCCATATGTAAATGTACCTTGTTATTGTGCATTCAATACTAAGATACTCAAATAATACACAGGTTCATATATTCATGTTTTTATTTTAAACATGTGCGAGGCACAGTGAGTAGGGTGGCCATGCCAGTGCCATTTATAAACATAACATAACACAATAAACTGATACCTGCCAAGATCAACAATGTCTGTCAATTGCATGCAATCATGCATAAAAGCTATTTAAATGGACATTTTTAAAACATAAATGTGAAAAGAAAAATAAGTGATGCTTGTGTGCCACTGGCATGCATAAACATACCTGTTATATTACATACAATACTGAACTATTAACATAACTGACAGATTCATGTTTTAATTTTAATTTATTTATTTATTTTTAATTCAACCAAAACTTTCGCGACCCCCATGCAGTACCTCCGCGGACCCCCTAGGGGTCGCGGACCCCCTGTTGAAGACCCTTGCTTTACATTGTTTTAACATATTTTTGAATTCATTCTGAAGGTGTGGCGGTTTTTATTTTTGGTGTGGTGGAAACCCTCTTCATAGGATAAAACTCTTCTCTTTAGAGCAGGGCTCACCAACAGGGAACACCAGGTAGCCCCCCAGGACCATATGTGGTGCCCTCAAGCCTGTTCAAAGAAGTAGCACAACACTCCAGTGAGCTGCATTTAAAATGTTATTTTATTCAGTTGCTCTTCTTTTTTAAACATACTTGTATTTACATAGATTTAAAAATGACAAAAGCATTAAAACCATTTATGTTATGTACAGTTAAGGTAAGCTTGGACTCTTGTAGCTCAAAGATCAGCACAGGTAGCCCTTTGTATGACCCATTGCCGATCAAGTAGCTCTCAGTTTCAAAAAGGTTGGTGATTCCTGCTTTAGAGTATTTTTACAATCATTAACTCTATGTAAACGTACCCAAAACACCTAATCCTGACCTTTAACCCCAACCTTAAACACAAACCACATTTATAAATCGTCAGATTATGAATAGTTTATCATTCTATGTGAAGTTGTGCACGGGAAAAAGTTGGGCAGGGTTTTATTTGCATCATTGCCAACCAGAGATCGCATAATGTATGAACCTGAAGGCATAGCTTAGAGCCCTCTGAGGTCATAAAGTAACAGACAAATATAACTGAAGTGTTTGACAGATTAAATATTATTCCATCAAATGTTACTTTTACCCGATAGGCTCAGAACATTCCATCTCATATTTTAGGAGATGCCTTTCTTTTATTTAAAAACACATCTACATAATCTAGTTTCTAAATGTTCATCTTTCCTGCCTAATATCATCAAACCGAAGCAAAGCTTTTGATATCAGTGTCCCGTAAATTCTTTAGTGCCAAGCAATTAAGTTTAATCAATTGCCTGACAGGCAGCGGGGAAGAAAACGAGAAGCGTGCCAAAAAGCACTCCTTTTTGATTTTCTTTTATATTTCTACCAGTTGAATTTTTTTTCCCATTCCGTCACGTCACAACCCCAAACATCAAAGCGGGATCTTATGTGATGCACCGACATGTAGCAGTGCATAACTGTGAAGCAGAAAGAAATTAACGCATGATTTTCTAATTTCTATGCAAAGGGTATTCTGAAATGGGTGTCATAAGCTTGGGTTCAGAGCCATTTCCCCAAAGTAATTTTTTTTTTAGAAGTCACTTAATTACAAAATAGGGAAAACTGATGTTCACAGATGTTTTCCATCTGATGTTGAGTTATAGTGAGATATTTTTTAAAGAAGGATGGGAAAATGTTTCAGTTACCAGGTGTGACCCATTTCAAGATTTTTACTTATGAACACATTTTCTGATCATATATCATTTTCCTTCCACTCTTGTATCACCCAGTGTTGGTGTCTCACATAAAATCCCAATAAAATAAACTGAGGTGTGTGGTTAGAACGGACTAAAACTTCAAAGGGTACGAATACCTCTGCCAGGCACCCTAAATAAAGACATAGTAACCTGCTTGTACACTTCTTACTATGAGTCAGATGCTTCTCAACCTTTAAATATATCTGCTAAAAATGTTGTCTGATGCCCACCTGACCTATATCTACAGCAAAGATCTTTGAAGTGTTAATGGTAACAAAACCACTTTGTTACCATTTTCACGTTACCCTCCAAACACATTTAAGTTGTTTTTTTTTCTCAGGTTGATGGTAATGGAAGCTCTACAAGTGAGTTTGATGAGGTTAGTGATGCAATTCTCAGCAAATGTGCAGATTTTTACTGAGCAGTGGAGATGGTGGGGGGGGGGGGGGGGGAAAGAGATCACCCATGCTGAGAGTTTGCCCATAAATTGGAAATGTAGCTTAAAAATATGATGCTTCCATAATGTGAATCATGTTTTGTTCATGATGTTATGTTTTTTTTTAAACATACTAGGTGCAATTTTTCTGACATTGCAGTAAAACATCTGTGGAACCTCACCTGTATATGCCTCTCTGTGTGAAGTTGACATCTTCTCTTATGCAGGCATGGTTTTTCCTCCAAGAACTCTAGTTTTCACCTTATTTGTGAAACATGCATGTTAGGTTATTATTTCTGGCGACTGAGTGCAGGAGGCGTGTTAGAAGTCCCTGTGATGGACTGACAAGCTGACACCTGAAATGTCGGGAATGTATTTTTTTTTTTTTGTCAGTCCTTGTATAGAGCTGATGAACTGCATCAGACCAAGTTAATGCATATGAATATATTGATCCCATCAGATGTCAAAAATTATTCTGAAGGATTATTTTTCCCACGTATCAAACAATCCCAGTTTCTTTTCTGTATTATTCTCAGATTAAGATTTATTAATGCCAATCAAAAATAATTACACTTTAATTGAGGATTATAAAACCAAAAGACTGGGAATTGTTAGTTAATTAATGTTAGTTTTTTTTTTTTTTTTTTTTTTTTTTTTTTTTTTTTTTCCCAGTGTCCTGTCTAGCACTATGGCAATAGGAATTGATATCTCAATGCCAGATGGAGCTCGACAGATTTTGCTTTTACAAGTGGAGCAAACAGCTTTCGCCATAGTGCTCCACTTGATTTATGCTTGTAAATAGCTTTATTATGATTCCTGCAAGGAGAATTTCAAATTATATGGACATGACAATGGGAGAGTAAAGGAAGAACAAAAAGTGAAAGAAAAGAAAAAAAAAGAGTAGAGGTGAAAGAAAGAGGAGATAAAAGGAAGAGAATGATAAAATGTCCTCTGTCTGCTCCATCACCTGGAAAGAGACACAAAAAGAACAGCACAACCAACAGACATAAAGCAACAGATACACTCGAATAACACCTAGATGCCATTGCTAAATCATATTTATTATTATGTAAGCTGACATGTGTAATGTGATATTTGAAAAAAGAAAGTGACACAACATAAATAAATAAATAAATAAATTATAAGATTACTGTATATAAGTGAACACTTAATACCTGGGACCCAGCACCAGTGGGAGATGTGAAAGTGCACTAGTTTAGGTGAAGATTATCCAGAAATAGCTTGATAGTGATTGTGGAGAACCGAAGACCCACCTTCCCCGAGCACAGAGGCAGGCGTCAGGGGACCCGTAGCCCCGGACTCCCAAAGGGGTCCCTAAAGCAGGTCGCCCAGGAGGGGCCGACACAGGATATCTGCAACCCCCCCCCCCCCCAAGGAAGGAGCAGAGACGACCCCGAGGAAATCCCCCAGCCACCGCAATGCCGACACCCTCAAGAGCCGCGGAGACGAGCCCGTGGGCTCCGCCGGCAGCCAGCCCCGCTGAAGTGGTCCCGGCCATGGGCCCTGAGGGCCAGAGGCCCCAGGGGCGCCCCGCCCCCGCGACGAGGGCCCCGGCCGCCCCCCGGGGGGCCAGGCCCCGCGAAGAGGCCGCCAGGAGCGGGCCGGCGCACGCCCGGGAACCCGCCCCAAACCCGAAGCCAACTAATGCGCCAGGGGGCCAAGGCGCCCGCCAACGAAGTGGAGGAGGGCAGGACGTGGGGGGATGGGCTCCGCACCTATCGGAGACTTGAGATGTTCTTGGGAGAGGGAGCGGACCACACCCATACCTGAAAAAAAAAAAAAAAAAAAAAAAAAAAAAAAAAAAAAACCCTCATTCACCCATTCCCTCCCTTGTGCCCCACTCGCCACACACAGAGAAAAAAAAAAAAAAGACGCTGTACACACATTCCCACATAACACTCACATCCAACACTGACCAAAAGGGGGGGGGTCACCCCAAATCGACTATACGACTGCTTGTGCCCGACCCCCAGCCCCGGCCCCCGACCAGACGCCCCCCGGACCGGGCCCCCCCAAGAGGGCGGGCCAACACAACCCGCACGAGCCACCCGGCCAGAGCCCCCCCCTCCCCCTAAATACCTAATAAACCCACTCCCTCCCCCCACCTACCCTTGCCATCCCTGCCCCCCGTCCCCTGGGGGGAGCGGAGGCATCAGCCCCAGACCTGGTAGGCCGCTGACTGCACACCGCAGCCCCCCGCCAAGACCCCGGACACAGTGGCCCGCACCTCCTCCAGGCCCCAGACTCCTTGCCTCCATCGGAGAACGGGGGTGTGCAGAAGACCCCGACCCTCCCTACGCCTGCTCAAATGTTGTGTTGTTGCATGTTGTTCTCAAGTGCGTTTAAAAACTGGGAGCGCCGAAGGGGATGCACGGCACAGCCCACCCCCCTTTCGGAAGGTAGCTGTTGCCAGCGCACCCCTTCCGTGTGACTGCCCAGAACCCTCAATGTCTAAGTGGGAGAGGAGGTGAAAGGAGCCGTCCGAGGTGAGGCCCACACAACATAAGCCCCCTCCCAGACGTCTTCCCCCCACCCCCCCCTACCATGGCCTATATGAGTGTGTGATGTGAAAAATGTTTGAAGTGAAAGTGTCTAAGATGCAAAATAAAATTGGGGAGAGGGGCGTCACCAGAAAGTGGCAACCTCCAGTAACGCCCCCTCCCTCATGACCTACATGTGTGGCGGCGTGATGGAGCAGGCAGAGGGAGGAGTCCGGGGATGGGGAGCAAATGACTGGGAAGCCAACCCAGGGAGCCAGCTCCCCTACTGACTCCAATAGGCACCCCCGCTCCCCGAAAGCCCCACCTAGAGAAGGGGGCCTCGCCAGCGGCACCACCGTAGCCCGGGGGCCAGGGAGAGGCCGCAGGGCCCGCCAGCCAACCACCCACCAGGACCAACACCTAAGCCCCCCCCAGCCCACCCACCAAGCCTACTTAAACTAAATAAATAAATTAATAAATAAATAATTAAATAATTACATAAATAAATAAATAAATAAACAATAATAATAATAATAATAATAATAATAATAATAATAATAATAATAATAAGGGGGGACCCTGGCCAGCCGGCCCGCACGAGCCACCCCAACCCCACCCCCCAGGTGAAACCCGCACCCGAAGACGACACGGACCAGGACCGGGACAGGGGGCCGGACACAAGCCCACCAGAACGTCAACCCCCCCCCAAACCCCCCCACCCCCCACCCGTGGATTTAATCCCTCCCCAACATTAACGTTCAAACAACTCACCATACATTCGACAGTAGACATCCAGGCTGGGTAGATCCCTACTCCCCCTCCTTTCCCCCTCCCCCCACTGGCAGAGTGCCCCTCCAATAAAGGAGAAGAGCATCTTCAATTAATGTTAGTTAATATAATAGTGATTATATTAATTTTTAATGTCTACTTACTAAGGATTAGAAACACACTAAAACACAAATCTAAAGAGCAAAGATGCTAAAGCTAATTTAGTTTACTAACCACTTTTAAACTACAAGGGTAAGTATAGGAATAGGAAGATAAACATTTAAAGTATTATGAAACTAATCAAGACCTAAGTTAAATCAAAAGTTTATCTCAAGCGTTTATAGAAAGGGGTTATATGGCTTAAGCTCAACTCGATCTCTACTTTGATCTGACAAGAAACAACTTGAAATCTCTTCATCTGACCACTTCTTTTTTTTTTTTTTAGATTTTTCACAGCTCTAGTGGCTCGCTTTTTATTACAGTAGGCTGACAGGAAGGGGGTGGAAGAGGGGGAGAGACCTGCGGCAAAGGACCGTGGATCGGAGTCGAACTCGGGTCGAGGACTACGGCCTCCGTACATGGGTCGCGCTACCCGCTGCCCCACCAGCGCGGCCCCATCTGACCACTTCTAACACCAGAACCACCAGTAGTTGGTTCTGGATAGGAGAGCCGTACTTTGGGCAAGACATCACAGTAGCTGTCTTTGGAAACAATTGTGCAATCAAATATTATTAACATGTGTTGTGGCTAGAGCTACAAGGCTTGCAAGGACCATTTTTGTTGTATAGGCATATTGAAATGACCTGGAATTAAAGGAATTGAAAAGTCAAATCTGGTGTGGCACTAAAGTTACAAAAGCAAGTTAATACAAAAACTATTTGTTTGACAAATTATTTTCTGACAATATTCTAAAAAGGATTTGAAGATAAGTCTTGAATGAAAAATGTCATGCTAAATGGCAACTAACGTAAGTCATAACTCATAATAGGCGGCTGGAAGTATGTTAATATCCAAGTTGACATCACATGAAATTATATAATTTATATTCATTAACAGTTGAAAGAACGACATAGGAGCCTCGCTTCAAATATGACTGAGGTCAGTCACACCTCTGTAATTGCATGTGGTTGCATCAGTGCTCTCAGTAAAGGCAATTTACACTTCAATGATGGTGGATATGTAAAGTACTTTTAAAGTGGAATAGAATACCAAGCAATATATATATATATATATATATATATATATATATATATATATATATATATATATATATATATATATATATATATATATATATATATATATATATATATATATACAGAGAGAGAGAGAGAGAGAGAGAGAGAGCTAACAGAGGACTTTCACCACGTTAAAACAAATCCAATCTTAAAACCATCACAGGGGTTTATGCAAAAGCTAATTTATGACCCTTTAAACTGTGTTTGCCCTCGCTGGTTATTTTGAAAGAAGCAAGCAATTATTTATTTAGCGTTTCTGTGCAACTGTTTGATGTATTAGTAAAATGGTTTAAAAATGATCATATTGCAGCAGTTTAAGTGAATGTTGTGTTGCTGAGACTGGGCAAGTTTTACATGTTCTGTTGTCAGGATGTGTTTCACACAGTAAGATCGTCCCTGCTGCACAGCACCCTAACATCTTTCATCCAAGTGACCACCCAAAGCAAATGTGACTGCTGTCTAAATGTTGTTAAAATGGGGATGTGCAAAAGCCAAGAACTCTTTGGTCTTTGTCCCTCTTGGACCAACTTAAATCTGGATTTATTCCCTTTAGCAAAACCTCCCTGTAAACATGTCTAATCTATCCTTTTAAGAACGATTGTGCGAAGAGCTGGAACCAAACTTAGTGAATTCAAAAATACATCAGAGCTTTACCTGCTAAAATACACTCCCGCACACTCTTCAGTGGCGAGAGTTTGAAGAGGGAACAGGTTGTAAATTGGCATGTTTGATGATGCCATCCATCAGCCTCTTATTGTAACATTTTGCCATATGGGTTTTAGAAGAAGAAACGGGACAAAAACACCTAAAGCTGGTTATTGTTGGCTGTTCCCAGTGCATTGTCATTTTTAAAGCATTATGAGACTAAATGGGCACATTAAAAGTTTATTGCTCCCACTTAGTTTGGAGTTGTTACAATTCAGCAGTGGAGGCAAATAACAATAAAACAAAAACACATGCTGTATATTGAATATATAGATGCTGCCTTGAAACCAAAGCCATGTTATATGTGGGAATAAATGGATTTAATTTTATTCATACGCAGTTCTGACTGTTGACTTTACGTGTCGCTTGGAGAAAAGGTGAAGAACCCGCAGCCTGAACCACATGTGAGCTGTCTGATTCGAAGTGACACTGGCTCAGGAAATCTGCTGCTGGTTTTAAAAAACACAGCAGCTCTGAATATTAACAGAGAGCCAAAAAGAGAACGGTTCACCATCCACAAAGTGAATCAGTCAAAGAAGTTTTTTAGATAAACCAAAGAAAAGCAAAGAAAAAAAAAAGAACAGTGCCATTATGATATTATAAAAAAAAAACTGTTACAGTGTCAGCAGGACTGCAACAAAATACAGTTACTGGTGTTAATGAGATCAACATTTCTTAGCTGTTTTTACACAATTTGAAATTAGAGATTGTGTATTTGATCTCTGAGATGGCAGTGAGAGCCTTTGGCTTTGATTTAAATTTCATGAGCTGTATTAATAAGTCACTGTGTACGTTCATGTAACGAATCTAAAAATATATGATCAAATATACATGGACATCAGATGAAAACAAATCAATCCACCTCAGATTTCAGACCTCGTTCATTCTTTGAAATGTAAATGTGTTTCGGGTAAGGAAGCGTCTTCAGTGTGCAAAGAGTTTTCCCAAGTTGGTTTACTGGGAAATATCCACGTGTTGAGATGGACTAAGAAAAAGAGAACAGGTACGAGTGTAATGAGGATTTGCTGCTTCAAAATTGTAAAAAGAAAGAAAGAAAGAAAGAAAGAAAGAAAACAGGTCAAATCTATGAATTGCTATAATTCATTATTTGTATGCAGAAACACCTTCCAGTGCAACTCAGAGTTTTACAGTGAAAAGGAACAATCAGAAATGCAACAGCGCTGTGATGTGTTCAGAGCGAATTGCTTTTCACAGAATAAATTGAACTTCTTTGCAACCTATTGAGACAAACTGTTGTTGATCGTGGCGTGCGTTCTTTGTGTGAATGAGCCCAATCTGGATGATTTACTGTTCAATGGAGGTGGCACACAAAGGCTGTTCTTTTCAAATAGTTTAGACTACACAACATATCAGCACAACACTTTCCAGTTAAATATTACCCTGCACACATTTACACCTTTTTCAGGTCTCTCTGCTTGCAGCAGTTGTAATTTTAACTCTGGGCATTTTCTCTCCTACATAAATAACAATTTATATTCCTTACATTCAGTTATTGGTCTGACTGGATGCAGTTTAGTACGCACCAGAAGCGGGCAGCTCTAACACTGACCAGACAACAATCTAGCTGAAAAAGACTGTTGAAAAAGACACTTTTCATGTTCCACCCTTTGAACATTAAAGCTGACTCAGCTTTTCCGGTTTTACTTCAGTAAGGATTACCAAGGTTATTTATGTTTTCTAAATGTCAGAAGAGCAAAAGTGAATTTTTAAAGAATTTATTTCAAACTTTTTTTTAAAATATAGGGTTACATATTGTACATTTCTGCAGTATTGGGTGGAATTTCCTTTGAAACTGGGTCTTTGGGTACCCTTCCACAAGCCTCTATGAATAGTTTGCTGGAATCCTGACCCATTGGGACTGAGATCAGCGCCTTTTGATGGACACTTTAACATAAAATGTTGACCTTGTCCTTAAACCACTTTGTAAACTGATATAATTGTATGTTAGTTTTTCATTTGGAAGACCCATTTGTTCCCAAACTTTAACTGCTGGTTTGACGTCTTGAGATGTTGCTGCAATGTTCTTTATTTTTTTTAAACAATATTCTTACCTGCAAATGCCATCTATTTTCTGAAGAGCACCAGTCCCTCCTGAAGCAACCCACAGTTAAGATCGCAGTTATGATCACCACTTTTGTCACAAAATTAGATCTTGTCGTATTTACACAATGTAATCTTTCTGTTTTTATGGTGCTTATCGAGCTATGACTTCTTTCTCACTGAGAGGCTTTTCAGCCCATATCCGTACTGGACTTGTGCCACAGCCAGCATATGGGGTTCATTGACTGATTTTGCACCATAATTCTGGCACAGAGCATTTAAGCTTAGCGTTAAAATCCATCAACAGGTGTGCCTCCAATAAACCTAAATGTTAACGGGTAAATGGCCTGTACTCGTATAGCGCTTTATCAGGTCCTGAGGACCCCAAAGCGCTTTACACTACATTCATACACAGATTCACACCCTGACGGTGGTGAGCTACATTGCAGCTGCAGCTGCCCTGGAGCAGACTGACAGAAGCGAGTAACTAATTGTAATCAGAAGCTTACAAAGACTTGACATCATGATCTGGGCTTTCCCAAACTGTTTAAAATAAGGTAATAATAGTGTATGTAAACTTCTGAGTTTGCAGAAAATAATAAACATTTTTTCTTATATTTTTGTATTTATCAAATACAACAGTTTTACTTATCCTAACTGGCTTAAAGTTTAGCTTGCAAAGGTCAACAGACACAAAGGATGTTTCATAGATGCATGTGACAGCATTAGCAGCACCTGATCAAGTTTCCAGGGGTTGCACTTTTGGACTTGAATGAGAGCAGGTGATCATAGCAGATGGTGCCCGGCATGGGAGGCACCTACCCACACGTGCTGTGAAGGTTCTTGTCACCCAAGACAGGCCACACCCAACAGCACTGTTGTGTTGTGTTTCAATGATTACAAAAATCCATGCCATCTCCTCATGTCATTAGGAATAGAGTAATGGACTCTTTAGGGCTGCATGATATTAGGAAAACATGCACTATTTGATAAAATTGGTAAACATTATATAATGACTTGACTCGAACAAAATGATCAAAAATTGTTCCTGTGTTTCTTCTTTGGGTTCATAGTATAAATAGTCTTTCCAAACACTGGAAAAAATAATGTATTACCCATTATTTCTATCTTTTCAACAACGTTTTATTCAAAAGGTTGCTTCTGGATAATAGCTGCTGTTTTGGTATTGAAACACCTCTGTTTCTTACTGACTTAACCACCTTTTCCCTCCTTTACCTTCTACAACAGTTTATGTTGAATGAAACAACTAGTGTCGGCAAATATATTACAGACGAACAGGACCTAAGTGCATGGTACTTAAATAATTATCAAATGTTAAGGTATTATTAGTCACTGCAGTTGGAAATTGGTCAGAGTTGCGAGGATGATAGATGGCACTATCATAGAAAAAACTGATTAGATGCTGCGAAGAGATTTGAGGTTAGGGAGGATGTTCACCTTCCAGCAGGACAGCGAACCTAAACAGACATCCAGAGCTACAACAGAGCATATTCACAGGTTAGAATGCTCCGCTCAAAGTTCAGAAATCCATTCAACTTGGGAGACAAAACCAACCGAAAAAGTATCTCAGATACAATCAACCGACACTTTTGATAACATCACTATAGCATACACAGTGTTGTTTAATACAAGATGTATTTAGTGATGACCAAAGATAACTTTAGGGTTTATCTGTATAGAAGGGAATCTGTAAGCACCTGTGGGTGTTTGTGAGAGTGCACTTGTGTATGTAAGCTTTATCTATAAGAAAAATGCTCAATAGTGGTTGGAAGGAGCCAAATAACCACTATATGCAGGAACTGCTGTGTTTTTCATCACAATACCACAGAGGAATTTAAATGGACTTAATTTACATACTTGGTCTCATCTATATTTTCTTCTGTGATATTTGATTTTTGGAAAGGCTTTTCTTTGTGTTTTGGCACATTACAATAATGCAATACTTCTCGATTGCCAAGTTTATTTTTGGCCGGCCCGTCAGTATTAACATCCATGGCAGAGAGCGATATTAACCTCCAGCACATGTCGCTCTCCCACCTCTCTATCTGCCTGCTGAGAAAATGAGTTCAATAAAGAAGGGCAAAAGCATCTCTGACTTCTCTGATCAAGAGAAAATGATAGAGATTAGGCTGAATTTAAGAAAGCTTGGCATTCAGGTGGTTTTGCTACTGGTCTACTTAGTTATGGTGCACACTGAGCATGTCCTTGCGGAGCAATATTTTTCATCAGATAAGTGGCATTGGGAGGAGAAAACCTTTCAGCCCTTGAACATGTTTACACCTTCACAGGTTTTTTTTTTTACCTCCATATTAGTTTTAAAGCACTTCAACAAGGTTGGCTTTGGTGAAAACCAAAGTGGTTTGAAATCAGACATTATGAGGCACAAAGGACTTCTTCAAATGGTCTCCCTGGGAATAAAATAAATACATATATACGATGTCACATAGTGCCCTATCTAACTTTTTCCTCTCAGGCATTAAGCTTTGGGTAACTAAGGCTCTAACAATGCCTTTCTACAAGCCTCATCTTGCAGTATAATACATTTTATTCTCCAGTTTCAATGCCACGCAGAAGAATACGGTACACATTCTTAAAGCATTTTCACATTTTATTATTATTACGTTACAACTACAAACTTTTATGTATTTTGTTGGAGCTTAATGGGATTGACCAACACAAGGTAGTGTGAGTAGGGAAGAATTTGATACAGTGATTTCAAAACATTTTATTAAAAAATACTAAAATGTGGTGTGCATTTTTCATTCAACCAAGTCTTTTGAGACCTTCAAAGCTTGGTGAATTGTTCTGTAATCTAACATCCTGTAATTTTCTCCACAGTTTTATCAATAACCTTTCTGCTGTGCTACTTAGTCTTTATAATACTGACTGTTTACAGATATTCTCAAACAAACCCCAGAGGCCCTCGCAGAACAGCTGTATTCATCCACCTTATGCTCATGACTCATGATGCTTTCAGAACAGGATGTCAATGACATCTGGAGCAGCATGCTTAGAAGTAAACAAACATTCTCTCTCAGTGCAGATACAGATTAAAAAAAAACATGTGAGAATGTGAACCTTTATATCTGAAATGGGTTTTTACATTCAAAGCTGCACCATTATTGTCCAAAGATTGGGAAGATGATCGAAAAAGGGCCTCTAAAGATCCGTATTAGCACCTACATAGTAATAAAATTGGCCCTGTTTTCTTCAGAAAACGTGCAAACAAAATATTAATCTCAAAGAAGAGGCAGAGCACAATCAGGTCATTATGTCGCACATTTCCAGGATTGGGTTCTAATGTCATCATCAGGAGAAATGCAGACAGCTGTCTGTTTATGCGCTTTCAGCCACACCGCTTCCATATTATAAAGCTCATGTATAATTGAACAGTAGTGCCTTTCTCTATTATTTAAATCTGCTGAGCATACATTAATTGTGTATTTGATTATCTTTCAGGGTAAAATTTCTGTTGTTGGTTGGGAACTCTGTCAGGGATGGATGGGATGCATCTGCCCCACAATCTGCCTGCTTCAAGCAGATCCGTCACCAGATCCGTCACCCAGGGATGCACAACCTAAGCCCTCTGGCCCATTTATCAGGAACAGTGCAACTTCCCAGCTTCTGAGAAGGTTAGTGGCTTTCTATCAGCGTTCACAAACGCTCATTGAGTTTGTCTCATCCACTAACCTTTCTCCTTCCTTTGCAGTGGTTCCTGAGTGTGCTCCAGCCCGTTTTCCGATCCTGCAACATGTTTTATTCAATAAACCTTTTAAAAACCGGTCTCCAGTTTCTAGTGCATTACAGCATGCCGCACTTTTCCAATTTTCATGTTAACATTTTCAAAAGCTATGTATCATTAATAGTTTTATTTCATAATTATGCACTACTTAGTTTTGGTCGTTCACATCCCAATCCCTATAAAATGCACAAGACTTTGTGGTTGCAATCAGACAATGGGGAATACGTGATAAAACGGGTGTGATTATTTTTGCAAGTCACTGTTAGCCAAGCTGCCAAATAGTTTTTTGACATTAGCAAAACATACCAAAGGCTTTGGCATTGGTAGCTGCATTTCTGAAATTCTAAATATTCCGGTGAGGAGTCTTGGAGCTCCAATCTAACCTTGTCTGCAAGCAGAATTCTCGCTGTATTTGTGTTCACAAACACACGAAAATCCATCTGGTGCCGCTCCCGCTAATTGTTTGTGATCAAAACAAAAATGGTTCAGGCAGATCACAGGGTAACAGTGGTGCAGGAGTTAGGGAGTTTGTCCTGTAAGTGGTGGATTGCCGGTTTGATCCCCGCTCTGACGGTCTCAGTTGGCCTTGGGCCAGACACTTCACCCACATTGCCTGGCGGAGGTCAGAGGGCCTGGTGGTGCCGATGTAAGGCATCCTCGCCTCTGTCAGTCTGCCCCAGGGCAGCTGTGGCTTCTAACATAGCTCAGCACTGTCAGGGTGTGAATGAATGATTGTAGTGTGAAGCGATTTGGGGTCACCAGACTAGTTAAAGTGCTGTACAAGTACAAGCCATTTACCGGTTACCATGTTGTATTATGGTTTGAGGCAGGGCAAGAGTTGCAATGCAATGACTGCTGCTATCACATCTGTTTTGTCAAAATCAACAATTTCTTCTTTGAAATAAGAACTGGATCTTGTTGTGGTTTCTCATGACGCCTGCTGTTTATAACATTTTCATTTGATACCGTGATTGGCTAAAGCCAACTTTGGTAGGCGGGCACTAGATGTCGTCAATGAGCTCGGTACTGAATCTCCCTCCTTTTTGATGGGAGAAAGGCCAGATCGATAATGTGCAGAACGGAGAGTGCTTCACGTTATCAATCTGGCTGGCCAGGTTAGCCCAAATCTGGAAGTGGAAAGGACATTTTTCAGCATAAATCCGCCACATCTAGCTTTCTCTCATAGGATTTCTGAAAACGGAGTCAGATGAATAAACAAGAGTTGCTCAGAAAACCCTGAAAATAGCTGGCACGAAATATACTCGTTAAAAACAACATAAATGCACCCAAACACAATGGCCTCTAAGCACACTTACTGTCCAAGACTCCACTGCTGAAGAAAAAAACATGGTGAAGGTTGTTTAAAGTTTGTTGGAGTAGATTTGGACAAGTCAGTGTAATACTGGGAGAGGATAGTCTGGTCAAAGGAAGCCTAAGCAGAACTCGTTGAATGTCACTGCATAAACTACATTTGGAGAAGGAATGTTTCTGCACATCACCTCAAGAGCACCACGGCAAAAGTGAAGTTTGTAGATGGTAACATTATGATGTGGGTTTGTGTTGGAGTAGAAGGTACTGGTGGAATTCATTAAATTGATGCAAGAATGAATAGAGAAATGTCTCTAGATATTCCTAATAATAACAACCAGAGAATGAAATAAGTGTGGATTTCCAGGTAAGACAGCATTCCCAAACACACTGCCCAGGACACTCTTACTTGGTTTCAGATGAAGAAAGTAAAAGTGCTAGAAGTCAGTCATGTGACTTGTCCAATTAAAGATCTGCGGAAAGAGCTGAAGATCGGGTGCATACAAAGGACATCCAGAACCTTCAAGACTTGAAAGCGGTGTTTGTAAAATAATGGATCAAAATCTGACCTTTCACAAAATATGTTATAAATACATTTAAGTGGATTCAATACATTTTTCTGTAATTCATTTTTTTTCTCATAATTTAATTTGTGGAATAATTTGAGTTAATTTCTCGAATGTGCATTACTTGGATTGTTGCCAATATCTGGTGTGTATTTATATCCATGGCACCATTAGAAGTATTCAAACTCAGAAAGAAAAATGCATACTTATTTTTCTGACTGTAAATCTCTAACTTAATCTGTAGATTCAGATTGCAGACTCTGTTGAAACATAGAACCAGTTCAGCCAGAGCTATGAGGTTGCTGTCTGTTTTATTCAAGTTTCACAAATCATTTGCTCATTCACAGTGCTGTCAGCTGACTCTTTACATCATCGCCTCGTGATTTTAACTGAAATACACTATGTCACAAACTGTTAACATCACACGACACTTATTAATGTCATTAGATATGTTCAAGGAGATTGGGTTGAGAAAAACATTGTGATAACTGGTGAAAGAAGCCATTGTTCACTGTTGACCTTCCAACCATCACGTTGATGGGTAATAGAGGATGTCTGCCAGTTAAATGTAAAGACGCATCACTGTAAGCTCGTGAGGAAACAACTGGTGATCTCGGTGCAGAAACTTTTACATGGCAAACCTTCACCCTTATCCTTGCATTCCTAAGGTGACACACAGCACTGAGTGTCACAGGGGTCTGACTAAACATCAGAAACTCTGTCTGCATTTACCCTGTTGTCGTTTTAGTGAGTCACCAGGAGCTCTTCTCCACCATATTATTATGTGCCTTTCACAGAGCCACACATACTGTCTTTATTTGCTTCCAAGAGGACAAAAGATCAGCCACTTAAAAAGTTCCAGATGCCATGATAAGTGCTTTCAAGAGTGGTGTACTGTGGATTTACTCCAATAACTGCAAAAGTTAAGCAATTTACTCCACTCAGCTACTGTGACTATAATGTTTGGCACATGATCTCAATTAATGCAGCCTTCCCTCTCATAGCAGTTTGCTGGGAGCTCAGACAGCATCCAGGTTCAGCTGCCTCCTTGAGCTGAGTGCCGCTCGTTGCTTTTCCCACAGATAAGTTCCTCTTCCTCGGCCTAGGTGGGACTTTCAACTTTAACGCCTGTGACCGTGGCAGTAAAACACCGCTGGAAAAGCCGCTCCGGGTCTGATGGCTCATTGTCAGAGTCGACCTTCCTGTTCATCATGTGTTGTCTGAACCCCTGTGGACCAGCTCCACTGGTCACTCTCTCATGACTGGGTCCCTCGCTGGGGTCTCCAGCTGAAAAACACAAAGACAAATAAAATCACCAAACCATAAAACAATGAAAAAATAATAAAAAAAAAAACAGCTGGGTTATATCTGTGCCACAAATGCCGCATTATCGCTGGCAGTACAGAAACGCGGGGTCTTTTTATCCAAAAATGTTTCCTGGCTTAGAAATTGTCACCTTTTCTTCTTCTTGATCATTGTTAACAGAACAATATTGAGCCACATAGAGAGGAAAACAAAAAGTGCCAACCTGAGATAAAAGTCCAAAGGTTTTATTTCCACATTGTTCCTGTAATGCTTTGCATTAATTTTCGTTGTCTCTTCTCAATCATAAGCGGTCTCTCACAGATCAAATTCAGATTAATACATGACAGAAAATCAACTTTTACACATTAAATAACCATAAGTGGACTTCCAGCTTTCAGAAATAGGAGGGATGACCTGAAGAAAAGCAAATGTAATTTTGTATCAACGATGGTCACAAGCCACTTTTTCCAAGTCCAGTTAAAGTCTCAAATCTCATAGGGCCAAGTCAAAGCTGTCATGATTTGTCAGGATGAACCGAACAAACACCACACACACACACACGGAGCTTAGTTCTGAGAGAGTTTATTGTAGAGCAGTCAATACCGGGATGGAGCTGCTGAGTGCAGAGTGCAGGAGCTGGAGGACTGGAGAGAGCTGGAGAGCTGCGGGTGCAGCATTGAGAATCAGCAGCTCAGCAGAGAGATAGTCCATAGAACGCTGGGGCTGCAGTGGATCCAGCAGTGCAGCAGAGAGAAAGTTATTGAGACACAGGGCAGCAGCAGATTCAGTGGGGCACTGGAACGCTGGAGTAACAGGGGAAACCGGCAGCACAGTTGTAAGATCACTTGAGGTGCAGACAGGCGTGGGAAGCTCTGGTAACCAGACGTGGGGAAAATCTCTGGTTGCCAGACTAGGGAGAGTTGATGCTCAGCCAGACGTAGGAGAATCTCTGATTGAGGGCATCAGATGACTAAAGACGGACCGGCGGTGAGGAGCTGACTAGAGAGAGTTTATATAGGGAGGCCTGCAGGTGGAATGAGTCCAGGGTGATTGAAGGCTGAACAGGCGTAGATGATTAGGCAGAGAGGAGCTGGGCGGGAGGAGGAAGGCGCTAGAAAGTTCCAGAGACAGGTAGGCCAAAGCTGCTCCGTGACAAAAGCAAAGTCTTAACTGTCCCTTAAGGAGTTCCCTCTGGGAACTCCTTAAGGGATAAGGGATAGTGATAATAATAAAGACAGACCTTAGAATGAGAAGGGAAATTCAAACTTTTGACTGGTAGTTACAGGACAAGTGAAGTACTGACGAGTCAGCATTCTCTGAAGAAAAATTTGTGTGCAAACTGCAGGCTGTCCAGGCAGCAGGGATTGTGTCCTTCATGTACTTCAGGAGGATCCTCTTGAAACACTTCATGAACATGGGGATCAGAATAACAGGATGGTAATCATTGAGGCAGCTGGTGGTTGTTGTTTTTTTGGGCACAGGCATGAGGATAGAGGACCTCAGACAGGCAGGGACCATGGAGAGCTACAGGAAGGGGTTCAAGATGTCCAGAAAAAAACCTTTCTAGTTGGTCAGCCCATGATCTAAGTGTCCAATCCGACTCTATGTCTGGACCTGCAGCCTTGTTGATACTGACCTTCTTTAAGGAAGAACACTTGATGCGGCTGCAGGACGAGGGACTGATGCTGCTCCTCTGGCTGGGGAGGATGTTCAGGCCTTCTGCTGATTGAAGAGTTGAAGCGTGTCAAGAAGCGGTTTAAGGTGCCAGAGTGAGCTGGCTCGTTGCTGAGCTGCTGATCTCTGTACCTATGGTCCGTGGAGATCCTGATCCCACTCCACATTACGTGGATTGTTGCTGTTGAAGTGTTCCTCAATGCACTGCTTAAACCAGTGCTTGGTCTTCTGGTTCCCCTTTTGCAGCTCACTCCTAGTGAGCTGAAAATATGGCTTGGAGTGTTTTTTCTTCTGACTCTGAGCTGGAATATTTAGATAGTTTTGGAAAAAACTGATTTTCTAAATCCCCATTCAAAACCTCCATTCTCAGCTCTAAATAGCAAAGATAAGTGTCATTAGATAGCGCTCTTATTCCCTTAGTTTGGTAACAGAGATGTATTTATATTTCTGGGATGATCACAGTTTATGTAACTTGTTAACCATGTGAGACAGAGTTGAGTGGAGCCAGGGATGAGTTTATGAATAAATATGGAATCCACTGCTTGAAGAGAAGACAGCGTCAAATGAATTTTCCACCCACACAAGAAGAGCTGTGCGACTCCAACTTATGCTTAACAGGCTGTGCACCCAGGTGAGATGGAAATAAGTGAAGCTTAAGTCACTCGGAAGAAGTTTGAAGTTTGTTTGAATAAAGTAGCAGAAAATTAGCACTCCAAGCCAATGAGCCAGCTTAGCAGTGATAGAAGAAGTCACAGGCCGGCACTTCTGACAAAATGGCAAACAGAGCAGCAAATATTTCTGTATGACCACTCTAATATTATTTATTATTATTGCTAACATGCACACACTGCTGCTAAAAGAAACCATTCCGCGTGGGCCTAACTCCAATGATGAAGAACGGCTACAGACAGACGGAAATATGCTGATTGCTATGCAGAGCTAGTCAAAGTGTTGGATGATGAAAGCCTGAAAAGACATGAAGCTGGAGATGATGGTAGGAAAATGGAAAATTCTGAGACAACATTGTTCTGGAAAAAGCAAGCCACGAATAATAAATCAGTAGACATCATTGACGAAGCTGCACAAGGCATGAACAGAGGATATTATAAGAGCAGTGACATGAGTGATGGACTAATAGTGGCCATGGTATTAAATGGGCAACCAGAATCCTTCAAGTTGCTTTGCCGTCCACATAACACAAGATGAAGATGGTGTTACATTTGCAGACTTTAAGAGAAGATTAAGAGGCTATGATTAAGAGTCTATGACAAAAAGAGAAAGAATAAAAAAGCGGAGTCTACTAACGATGTAATGAAAGTGTGCAAGGCAAGGTAGAGGTTACACTAAGTCGCACTCAAGCGACAGAAATCTAAGGATGCCAGCATGACATGATTACATGATTACAAATGTCGAGCAGAAGGACACTAAGTGAGAAAATGTCTCAAGAGGGTGTGGTGTAATTACTGCTCAATCAACACACAGAAGGACTTGCTATACAAGAAAAATGGGAATAAAAGTGGAGTTGGACAAGTTGCAGAAGAACTCGAAGACCATTTCTTCAAAGCTGAACACACAAAATAAGAAACGGCCAAAGGAGGTGAAAATGACCATCATGGTGAATATAAAGGCAACTTTCCACAACACCAGAAAGTTAAAGCGTTTTAATGAGACATTCCAGCCCAAGTCACACACTGTGGAGTTAACTGACAGGAGCAAGTTTACGGGACTGACACAGAGATGAGGCACAGCTGCAGTCCCCATACTAGACAACAGCACAGAGCACAACTGAGAGAGTTAATATAGTACATGCAACACATCTTCTCAGTAGCGAGAGCAACAAAAAGGGGATCTATTGTATCATCACTTTCAAAAAAGGGGACAACCACAAGACCACCAGAGATGATAACAGGTTTGACATTTACGAAGGTGTGTCCAGGGTACCACTTAAACTGGGTATTAAGAGTCTCACGCACACTGAAGATGAGTGAATTTTGCCTAAAACATCAGCCCGAGCTGCCTCAATGATTGTAGTTTGAAGGTCATGTTGCCAAGACGGTTTAATTGGGGCAGAGGATCAGGAATCTAGGTGAGAAATCCAATTTATCAAAGAAGAGACCGCTTTACTCCTAGTTGCATTAAAAGACATCACCTTGCCAATTATATCACTGAGAGGCTTACTGTATGAGGAAAGCTTGGAATGGATAAAATGATAAAATGCCTAACCTGCAAATATTTTAAAAAACGAGAAGCCAGTGAATTATATTTATCAGACTTCTGTGCAAAGGAAGCCAACTTATTTTCAATAAAAAGACCTTTTAAATATTCTGAGCCTTTACTTAGGCATACATTGAATGTAGCGTCCTTCACCCCACGTCACGGCCACATCCAGTTCCTGATTGGTTGATGCAGCGTGACAACACACAAAAGTTCAGCTTTTTCCAACTCCAACAACTGTCGCTTCGAATTCATCACAGGTTACGGGCCACTCTGGCTTCGCTTTAATCGCCAAAACGGCGTGTTTTGCATCACTAGAATTGCCTTTGTGGCCTCGCTTAGTGTCAGTCGGGAGTAATATCGCTGTGCATCGGGATATCGGGTAAATCTGTCGTTCGGCGTGACACGGTTACGCTCAATGTGAATGCACCTTTACAGTTAGAGACAGGGAAATTGACTGACCACTTAGTTAAAGGTATAGTGGACAATATTTTATCGCCTTTTCTATTGGTTGCCCCACATGCCAACATTAACCCATAAGGCCAACGTGTGTGGATGTTCCTTGTTAGTTTCCGCTTGCTAGCTGCACATGTGCACCTCTAGTGTATGTATCCAGTTAGCTTCAGTGTTAGCTGTTCATTGTTGCTCTGTAGCTCTCGCCATATAATTTGAAAATGGCTGAGAGTCTTAGGAAGCAAACTGTCTTACAAGTTTATGAGAAGAAGAAGGCCTCAGAACAAAGAAATAAGACCCAAGTGGATTTGGGAGATTTTTTTCACGCGATCCCCCTGAAGAGCAGTAGAGTAGGTAAGATGGTCTTATGCATGCGCAGTTATTCAAAAAGGGACTTGGGCGTTTCTTACTTACTTTTCTGGAAAAATTGCCAACTCTACCTTTAATTAAAGTCTGTGCTTGGTCTTAATACACCAGATTGAGTCTGCCTCTGATTTAGAGAGCAGCCTTATAAAGGGCAGGGGGGGGTAAATATTTCAAGGTAAAGTTAGGGTTTGAGAACAGTTCAAGAGGAGCACATTCAGCATGGTCTTCTTTGTCCTTTTTAAGGAACGTTAGAAGGAAGACAGATTATGATGGAGCTCGTAATGTAAAAAACAGAGGGCTGAGGTGGAAGCCTACGTTTTGGACTTACCTTGAAATCTTTGCTCCACTAAAGTTCAAAAACTCTGGTTGAAGATCAAAGGATGTTTTTGGAGCTTTGTGTTATCTGATTGCCTCCAGCTAGATTATCAGCACCACGAGCATGCAAAGTACAGCCATGTAACTTTAAAGGTTTCTTGCTGAGATCAAACCCGAGGCTAAGCTAAGAAAGAACACACACTACCACACTAACGATAATGCCACAGCACCTTTTCCTATTGAGTATACCTGAAAGTACTAAATAAGTACTAAACAGTTACTGTATATGAGGATCGTTCCACTGCCAGCGTTGTGTTACAAGACAAACACTAATCTTACCTGGCACACACACACACACACACACACACACACACACACACACACACGCACGCACGCACGCGCACACACAAAGGGCTGAAATTCATCCTAATTTCAGAAAAACCAAAACGCACAGAAAAAAAGGAGTCTGACACACACCCCTCCTGACCTGGTGCTCTGAGGGGCAGGCCGTTGTCAAGGCGACTGGGTTTGGTGGCTATGAAAAGGTAGCAGAGGACGCAGACAGTGATGAGGAAGGCGAGAAGCACCACCGCTGCAACTGACAGACCTACCAGAGCACCGATACTGAGAGGAGAGGAGAAAGGATGATCAATTAGAATACACAACTGGTAGGTAAAAAAAAACAACACTAGATGTGATAATACATTATACGGGTGTCAAAACCACGGTGGTGTCAAGAAAAATGTGAGGAAATCAACAATTAAAGATGTGACAACACTTGTTGAAGTGTGACATAAGTCAGAATGTTTCCCTTCTGTTGATAGTGGGAAACATGTATACTGGAGGGCCTCTCAGTAATCAGGTTATAGGATAATAAGCAAGGGGGGATGGTAGAAAAAAGCTTTTCAAAAGATTTTGTGACCTCGGTCATTTTTAGATAAAAACGGAAAATAAAATGAATAGAAGTCTTAACCTTTCTAGCAACTAACAAACATGGAAAAAGATTGAATGAAAGTAAAAAAGATTGAATGAAAGTAATTAGCTTACCAATTCAAACAAGTTAGTCAGTAGTCGATTAGAGAACAATGATTTCAAACGTACAGAGTAACAGAAAAAAAAAGCACTTGATTGAAATAAAAAGTATGCTCACCTCAGCCACCACATGTATCCATATTCATAGGGGAAAAAGCTGTTGGGATCATCGCAGCAATACTTCACATCATTAAAGCCGCAACAGTAGACGGCGAAGGCAGCGCTGCCTGGTTTAGGGCAGGAGAATGCCTCCACAAACACGCCGTCAGTGTTGTAGTAACTGCTGCAGTCAGCGCTCATGCTGCAGCCAAGAGAAGGGAGGGGAAAAAAGGGCAAAGGATCCAGAAAGACGGAGCACTTCTGATCAGTGGATTAGAGCGCAGAGGACGATCCCAGCATGAGGGGGGGGGGGAAGAGAGATCACCGTTGGCCACTGGGTGAAGTGAAGCGTTGATTCTGCATCAGCGGAGGGTGCGGAGTTGGAGGCACAGACGTTAGAGAGAGAGAGAAAGAGAGGGAGGTGGAAAACTTTGAATTCGAAGAAAAGTGCAGATCTCCTTCTCTCGCTTCCTGTTTTTCCTCAAACACAAAACCCCCCAAGCGTCCGTTCTTTTTATCTTTCTTTGTTGATTTGTTCTGAGACTGGGCTTTTATTCGTCAGCAGTGTGTCTAATTAGGATGACACCATTAAGCCTGAGCAGCACTGCTGTGTCTGCTAGTATCAACTTATGCACACACCCTGAATATCTAATACAATGAACTGGGTTGTGTAAAGGGAGTTCATGAGTGGAGTCACCTTTCTGGAAAATAATCCCGTTTTCTACATGAGGAACCTTAAACTGGGAGCAGCTCTCTGATGTGTCATTAAACTGTTGTGGATCTGGGAGTAAACTCTACTTTCATGAAGAAGCTTTAGAGCATCAACTGTCTTTCTAAATGTATCTGTTCATCCGTTCAAATAATAATCTTGGAGTTTCAATCCCATCTATGGTCACAGGTGTATAAAATCCCAAAACATTGTTTTATGAAAGAATGGGTCAGTGTCAGGAGTTTTGGTGAATTCCTGGACCGTGATAGGATAACACCTCTGGTGTAAGTCCAGTGATGAAGGTTCCTCACCACTGAATATTCCACAGTCAACTCATAACAAAGTCGAAGGTTTCAGTGCCAAAAGCTACAGACCTCCAAAACCTCCAAATTGTGGGAACAATTTGGGACTACCTGGGTCATCTTTAACCTCTCCCTGCAGCTCTCTGTGGTTCCTGCCTGCCTGAAATCCTCCATTGTTGTGTCTGTGCCAAAAAACACAACAACCATCAATTGACTCACTAACTACCATACTGTTGCTCTTACACCTGTCATCATGAAGTGGTTTAAGAGGATCCTACTGAAATACATCAAGGGCTCCATCCCTGCTGGCCTGGACAGCTTGCAGTTTGCTTACAGGGAGAATCATTCTACAGAGGATGCTGTCTCCTCAGCACTTATACACCTCTGACTCATCTACAGCATCCTACCACCTGTGTTCGGATGCTATGGGTGGATTTTAGCTCAGCCTTCAACACAGTCCTCCCAGACATGCTGGCTCTGAAGGTTCATAACATGGAATTATCTCCACCGCTCTGCTCCTGGATCAGTGACTTCCTCATCAGGTGGTGGGGATTTGGAAACCCACATCCGCCCCACTGATCTTCAACGTAGGAATGCCGCAGGGTTGTGTCCTAAGCACTGCTTTCTTTACTCTCTTCACATACAACTGCTATCCACCCATAAACATGGTTGTGAAGTTTGCGGACAACACCACTGTGGTGGGTCTCATATCCCGTGATGATGAGACCCACTACAGAGAAGAGGTCCACGATCTGACACGGTGGTGCTCCAGGAATAACCTGATCCTGAACACCAACAAGACCAAGGAGGTCACAATGGACTACTGGAGGTGCAGGAAGACTGAACACGCTCGACTCTGCATACAGGGGGATGTGGTGGAGCATGTAGACAGCATTAGGTTCCTGGGCATTCACATTCCTTCTGACTTCTCCTGGACTGAGAACACTTCCCATCTATTGAGGACGGCCCATCAAAGTCTCTTCTTTCTCAGAAAACTGAAACGGACTGAACCTTCCACTCAGCTGCTCATAGACGTCTATAGAAACAGAACTGAAAGCATCTTGTGTTTCAGCATTGACAATGTTGTGTAGGATCTGCATGGCACAGAATAGGGAGGATTTAGCACGGGTAGTGAGGTCAGCACAGGGGATTGTGGGGTTCTGTCTACAAGATGTAGACACGGTTTATGCTGCAGGAGTCCACGAAAAGGCCAGACATATAATTATAGAGCCTACTTAGTCGGGCAGTGCGCTGTTTGTCCGTCTTCTGTCAAGAAAGCAATTCAGGAACAATACATCAAAAACTAATAGACTTAGACTAAGGCAGTGAACGTCAACAGAAATCAGGAATATCATAGTGAAGAGGAAAAAGTATGTACCATAGATAGATAGATAGATAGATAGATAGATAGATAGATAGATAGATAGATAGATAGATAGATAGATAGATAGATAGATAGATAGATAGATAGATAGATAGATAGATAGATAGATAGATAGATAGATAGATAGATAGATAGATAGATAGATAGATAGATAGATTATTTGATTGCACAGTCCTTTAACTTCAAGATTTAAATTTTGGCTAAGGATTATTTGCAGACTTTTAACTTCTCTGGAAATGTTTGTGTAATACATTCATGCATTCATGTATTTCACATTGTTCTGACTGCTACCTATCTTTTTGACTTGTACATCGTCAATAGTTTGAATATGACTATTGCACTCTTTTAAAATTCTGATGGAGTACTTTGTCTGATATATTAATACAGTTGCATTAAAGTATTATATATATATATATTTATGGTAAAGTGACTGCTATCTGCCTCTTTTGACTTGACCATTTAAAACTTATCAGATGCTAAGCACAATTTGCACACTTTTTAGCTTCTCAGAAAGTGTTGGTGCATTCGATTTGAACATTCTTGATTTGTGTCTGTGTGTTATGTGTGAATTCTGACCCGGTGTCTCACCAAAGTTTCATTACGGTTACATAATGACAATAACGATTCTCGATTCTATCTCAGCATGACAATGCATCAATGCACAAAACAAGGTCCTTAAGGACAAAAACTGAGCCAGTTGTGTGAGGAGGAACTTGATTCGCCTGCACAGAGTACTGTAATATAGTAATAGTAATATCATCTTTATTGTCATTGAAACACATGTTGAAACATACATTACAACAAAATGTGTTCCCTGCCTTTAACCCATCCCCTCAGGGAGCAGTGGGCTGCCATGTGCGGCGCCCAGAGAGCAATCTGGTGTTAAGGGCCTTGCTCAGGGACCCAGAGTGCAGGCGCTGGGGATCAAACCGGGTACTTGCATCCTTCTCTGAGTGCAAGTGCACTGCTCTAACCACTAGGCCACCACTCTCCCTACTGAACTGCTGTGTTGAACCTGCAAATCTCTCTTTACTCTCTTGAATCATGAACAATTACCTTCACTGAGGCAAGTGAGGCCTGAAGTGCTTCATATTTTCTAGATTTTTGTAAATTTATTAGCCTTGGAGTAGTATTGGTAGGCTGGCAGGACGTTTAAGGGCGTTATATTTAAACGCCCTTAAGAATTTAAACAATTCACATTCCTCGAAGTATTCACTTAGAATGCTTGCAACATTTTATTTTAAAATGTTGCAAGCATTGCATTGTAACAATGCAAAATGAATAAAAGGGGAATGAGCGTGTTATGAGAGGAATTCATTTTTTTTTTTTTTTTAGAATACAAAACATAATAATTCTGTTTTTGACAAATCTGAAGTAGGTGCAGCTCTGCTTTAGACTGTAGGGAAAACAGTTCCCTTTAAACTGTTAAATTAGAGCTTCACACAGAGAAACTTTAAGAACAAATTTCCATCTTCTATATCCAGAAATGAGTTGAGACAGTTCTCTTCAAACAGTAGAGCTTGGAGACTGCTGCTGCTGCTGCTCGTGGGACCGTTTCAGGCTGTTGCACATCTTTCTCAGCTTCCCGTTGTTGATAATGGATGTCTCACCACCCGACTGAAATGTAACTGTTATATATTAACTGAATGTTCATGTGCCAACTATAAAAACCTGCAAATATGCAAATTTCCAAGTCTACACTCCATGTCTGTATTTAACAGTGTGGCAACTGCAGCCTGGCTGTCGCA
Source organism: Fundulus heteroclitus (assembly GCF_011125445.2). Classification (NCBI taxonomy): domain Eukaryota; kingdom Metazoa; phylum Chordata; class Actinopteri; order Cyprinodontiformes; family Fundulidae; genus Fundulus; species Fundulus heteroclitus. The sequence continues at coordinate 6,622,888 of NC_046366.1, forward strand.
CATGGAGAACGACCAGCAGGAGGTTCGCAGTAGATATGAGCAGATATGTGAATTGATATTTCTTCTGTCATTTTTAACCTTTCCTCCCATCCATCATACTGGTAAGTATAGCCATAATAACAGGATAGATGTCTTTAAGTTATGTGAGTGATGACTTTGTCAGCTGTCATGTTTATACAGAATAAGGATTTTTAGCAAAAAGGTACACCAACTTATAGTGTTCAATTCAATTCAAAAATAAACCATTAATCCCAAAGCAAAATGAAATGCTGTTGATGGCTTAAGGCAGGAAGGATCCCCCGTAGCAGTCTGTCTTACATCGGACCCGGAGATGCCTCTGACTGAAGACAGTCTGTTGTTGCTTGACAAACATGTTGTGATGGTGGCTGCAATTACATTTAGGAACAAAGTTTTGTATCAACATTTCAATGTTTTTATATAGAGCCATGTTGGTTTGGATAGCTTTTTTTTTTGCCTTAATATGTGAAGCAATCATTTGGAAACTGTACTGACAAAGAAAGCAAACACAGAAGAGATCTGTGAGGTGGCAGAATTTGGCCATTGCAACCATCTGTTTTTGCATAGCTGTTAGATGGTTCATTTTTTTGTAAGACAAGGCACAAAATAAGGGGGCAAAAGTGACACAGGAACTAGGAGATCACCCTGTAACCGGTGGGTTATTGGTTTGAATCCTCACTTAATCGTTCTTGTGCAGGACACTTCATCCGCTTTACCCGGTGATGGTGGTCAGAGGGCCCAATGGCACCAATTGTATGGCAACTTCGCTCCTGTCAGTCTGCCCCAGGGCAGCTGCTACAACAATGTAGCTCACCACCATCAGCATGTCAATGTGTGGGTGAATGACTGAATGTAGTGTAAAGCGCTTTGGGTTCCTCAGGACTTGATAAAGCATTATACAAGTACAGGCCATTTACCATTTACCGTTAAAACCAATACACTCAACCTGCTGTGAAACATACAGCTGGGAAAAAGTGCTTTCAGTCTCACTCCCAGACTGCTGAGTGCACTCTGTGATGGCACTCCCTTTGCAGCTTTAATAAAGTGCAGACAAGACTAGCATATCATCGTTGTGAGAAAGAATCAGGGTCAATGGTAGGAGATAAAAATTGTGCAAATTTTTAGGTGGACTTTTTTCTTGTAATATAACTTTAACATTGAGAATAAAGTTGAAACTTGACTTCAAGAATAAAGTCGAAATTTTGAGCAAAACACTATTTTTGCTTTCTTGCTAAAGTTACAATATTGAGAGTAAAACTGAAATTATCGATGCATTGTGCAAGTACCAGGGTTTTTGCAGTTTTCCCCCACTGGTGACAAGTTAAAATGACACCAGTGTTGTGTACCAGCATGGAAGAAGAAGAAACGCATCTGCCGCTGGAATGGCGCAGGATTTTTGTTTAGAGGCGTAATGTCTTCTCAGGTAAGAAAGTTATAAATATCCCTCACTATTACATCAATGGCGGAAGAGGCTCAACAAGTAGCCAGGTGAACAAGAGCGTGCAGCGCGTCACATCCACATGCACGCCCAGAAAATACAACCCAAATAATTTCTCATTACCTGACTAAATAGAGGAAAACTCATTTTACATGTTGGGCAGCTGTAAGGCCATTAATGGGAAAGGAAAAAAGAAACTCTTTAAAATTCCACAGTGCTTCTTTAAAGAAAGGGGAGAGGGTTTTTCATATGCTAAAAGAAAAATAATGTTATTGTTATTGAATCCTGTTCTAAAGTGTTGCACGAGGCATGCCTTTGTGTTTGTTTTAATTATTACACACTCTTATCTTTTGACTTTATTCTTGTTCTTTAAATTTTTTGTTATAAATGTTTCCCAACGTTTGAACTTAAATTGGAAAACAGATGAGCAGCAAAAAAAACATATTCTACTTCATTTTTCTCCAAATAAACCTAACCTCTTGTACTTGCAAAGTTTATCTGGAAATAGTTTCCTTCCACATAATATAATTAAACTAATATGAACCCTATAAGAATTTTACTTTTGTTGTGCTATTACACACTGTTCTAAGTTATTTAATGTTTAATAAATAACTCTCTGTCTGTTAGGTATTGTCAGGTATATCAGTCCAAGGTCTGATATTGGGACAATAGTTGAAAGGAATGATTCAAGCACTGACGTTCCTTTAACAGCAAACCCTGCACACATATAAAATAAATGAGTGACAACTTCTCTTCAAGTTCAAGAATTTATTAACAGAAATAAAATGAACATCCAGAGAACATCACTATATAATGCTATTTATCTGAATTGACACTATATTTTAATCAACAATTCCTCTCTACTAGGCTAGTGAAGCTTAACTAAATTACTATACAAAAGATAAATTTAAGCAAAACCTTATTTGATAAAATAACATTTTAAAGAATGCTTTACTCAGTAAAATGAGTATCTTTAGAATGCTTGATTCTAATTATACCACTGGGAAGCTAGGGGTCGCTATAGAAATCGATCGCGAAAATTCGTTAATCCTAAAGTCATGCAAAAACACCATAAAATTGGCAATAATTTTCCACATTAATGCGGTAAAAACGCTTGTAGCACTATCAAATGATGGTGGTGCGAAACAAATAAAACCCTGATGTTTGAAAAAGGAACCGTAGTCGTGTATCCAGGAAGAGCGAATGTTATCCGGAAGCTAATAGCATTAGGCTAGTGGACATTCGGTGCTAATTTTAAAAAGCTTCAGATTTATTTTGGTCATAATGAGCGGATCGTAAAACACAAACATCAATATCCCATCAATGTATAAAACCCTTGTGGAGATAACATTTGTTAGAACCGTAAAAACACACTTGAGTTACATCAGCAAGGGCATGGTTCGAGGAATGCTAGCGGGAGCTATCCCGTAAACTCCACGTGTTTCAAAAACACTGTGAAAATGCATTAAGTAATCTTCTAAATAAACCATTTAACTTTCCATGTTTATTTCTCTGCCAAGCCTGTCAGTGCCTCTGTGTCAGTTCGGTTCACTTTGGACATCCAGTTGGAAGCAGTGGAAGCAGAGTGAAGGTGAAGGCTAGCATGCAGCTTCAGCGGCTATGGGCTAGCCGTAACACGGCGGTGGGCGCAGGATGCGCCGGGTTGTAGTCAGGTCTCCAGCATGTGAAACTCAGCTCTGCAGCTGGCGACTTCAAATCAGCCCCTCTTCTCAGCTTGGCCTGGTGAGGAAAGGAGATCACTCCGCGTTGTCTCGAGCCAGTTTTCCTGCAACATTTAGCTTCTATCCAGCTGGTAGTTCTCTGAGCCCAATCAGGTACTCTGTGGAGCGGAGGACGAAGCGAGTTCCCCCCCCCCATGTCGCTCCAATGCAGCAACGGGAAATGAGTGGATGATTATTTGTGGGAAGCTTGGCTTTATAGCACGGCACCCTGCTCAGGGGGGCAGTTCCTGGTGCCTGTAAAAGTCTTAAATTCCTTTGCTTACAACTCAAGTCTGATTATTCCTCATGGGTTGATGGCAAAGCACTTTATTAATATCAATCAGCATGTGCAGAAATTGCAGAAGGCAGACTTCAAACTAGGGTCAAATGTTTTCTACAGTAAACAGTTCATTAAAAATCAAACTGTTCAATACTGGTTCTTCATAGAAATATTTTGAGCTCTCTGTTCTGTTGAAATCCTGAATAACTCTCTCACTAATGAAGAGGCTCTATGTTATTACCAGAGAGGAAAAACATTTTTAAAACCCTGCTCCACTTGAAATCTATCGTCCATTTTCCAAATATATCTTGCATATTACAAAAATTTTGCTCTGGCTTACCTACATATATCCATATATGGAAATCCTCCTTTTTAAATATACTGCTTCTAACCAGTGAGAAAAAGATGCTGAATTAAATCATGGTTCTGCGCTGCCCTTAGCACAAGGAGACTCCAGGTGGCTGTGACAAAAAAAATTGACAAGGAGCAGCATAACAGTTTGCCTTAGCAAAGGAATTACACATTTCTCATGCTGAGCTGAGGAGAGCTCTAATCATCACAGGACAAGGAATCTGCACTGAGAAATTGATGGCATATTGTTGTGTCTGTAGGGTGTGAGAAGTGCCTCTTGTTTGAGCCTTAGATCGGCATTAACTGGTTAGATGAGTATCTAATGTACCTCAAGGTCAATTGTTAGGGCCCTAGGAATGATTATGTGTGAGCCCCTGAATGCAATTCAAGATTGGTCAAATTTGGCTGATTAACAAAAGCAGCTTATAAAGCTGCAGCAAGAATTTTTTTAACAGTTACTCAGATCCTGTTCTTGTTGCTGATAATAGACTATGACAATTGACCTTCAAATCTCAGGTATTATATGCCTGCCTCTTTATCAATGTGACGATCCTTGGGTGTTTGGTTTGTGGGTTTTCATCTATGACTGTGTTTTGATTAATTCCTTTGTTGTTCGTTTATATTTTATAAATGCTAAACATACTTAGTTTGCGCACAGTGGCGCAGTGGGTAGCGCTGTTGCCTTGCAGCAAGAAGGTCCTGGGTTCGAGTACACCCCTGGGTCTTTCTGCATGGAGTTTGCATGTTCTCCCTGTGCATGCGTGGGTTCTCTCTGGGTACTCTGGCTTCCTCCCACAGTCCAAAAACATGACTGTTAGGTTAATTGGCTTCTCCAAATTGTCCTTAGGTGTGAGTGTGTGCGTGAAAGGTTGTTTGTCCTGTTTGTCTCTCTGTGTTGCCCTGTGACAGACTGGCGACCTGTCCAGGTGAACCCCGCCTCTCGCCCAGTGAACGCTGGAGATAGGCACCAGCACCCCCCGCGACCCCATGAGAGATTAAGCGGTTTGGAAAATGGATGGATGGATGGATACTTAGTTTGCCTTACTGCTATTATTGCTATTGTTTGTGTTATATGCTGTTTCGCCATATTAGGTAAATAATGTCAGTTAATGTACTGTTTGTCCCAATTACATCTGGTAAGCGACTCAGAAACATTACATCAAAAACGAATAGACTTAAAAACAGCTTATTTCCCTAAGCTGTGAGGGCTATCGCCTCCTGCTGAGAATAAAATAAACCACCACCTTAGTTTATAGTCTATCACATATTTACAAACATACTACTGACACCACAGGTTCCTGATCTGATGGGATTTATTTACACTGTCTCTCACGTGCAAATTTCTAATTCCACACTTTAATTCCTCCGAATTGCACAGTTCTGTAACTGTGATGATAAATTTTTCAAAAATTATACATCCACAGAACATCTACAGTCATGGCCAAAAGTATGAGAATGATTCAAATGTTAATATTTACAAAGTCTACTGCTTCAGATTTTATAACAGCAATTTGCATATACTCCAGAATGTTATAAAGAGTGATCAGCGTAACAGCAATTAATTGCAAAGTCAATATTCGCAAAGAAAATGAACTTTATCCCCCAAAACACATTTCAACGTCATTGCAGCCTTGCCTTAAAAGGACCAGCTAACATCGTTTCAGTGATTGCTCCATTAACACAGGTGTGGGTGGTGATGAGGACAGGGCTGGAGATCAATCATGATTAAGTAAGAATGACACCACTGGACACTTTAAAAAGAGGCTGGCGCATGGCATCATTGTTTCTCCTCTATGAACCATGGTTATCTCTAAAGAAACACGTGCAGTCATCATTGCACTGCACAAAAATGGCCTAACAGGAAGGAGAATCGCAGCTAGAAAGATTGCTCCTCAGTCAACAAGCTATCGCATCATCAAGAACTTCAAGGAGAGAGGTTCCTTTGTTGCCAAAAAGGCTCCAGGGCGCCCACGAAAGACCAGCAAGCGCCAGGACCGTCTCTTAAAAGTGTTTCAGCTGCGGGATCGGGCTACCAGCAGTGCAGAGCTTGCTCAGGAATGGCAGCAGGCAGGTGTGAGTGCATCTGCACGCACTGTGAGGCGGAGACTCTTGGAGCAAGGCCTGGTCTCAAGGAGGGCAGCAAAGAAGCCACTTCTCTCCAGGAAAACCATCAGGGACAGACTGATATTCTGCAAAAGGTACAGGGAGAGGACTGCTGAGGACTGGGGTAAAGTAATTTTCTCTGATGAATCCCCTTTCCGATTGTTTGGGACATCTGGAAAACAGCTTGTTCGGAGAAGACGAGGTGAGCGCTACCACCAGTCTTGTCTCATGCCAACTGTAAAGCATCCTGAAACCATTCATGTGTGGGGTTGCTTCTCAGCCAAGGGAGTCGGCTCCCTCACAGTCTTACCTAAAAACACAGCCATGAATAAAGAATGGTACCAGAATGTCCTCCTAGAGCAACTTCTCCCAACCGTCCAAGAGCAGTTTGGTGATAAACAATGGCTTTTCCAGCATGATGGAGCACCTTGCCATAAAGCAAAGGTGATGTCTAACTGGCTCAGGGAACAAAACATAGAGATTTTGGGTCCATGGCCTGGAAACTCCCCTGATCTTAATCCCATTGAAAACTTGTGGTCAATCATCAAGAGATGGGTGGAAAAATGAAAACCTAGGAATTCTGACAAAATGCAAGCATTGATTGTGCAAGAATGGACTGCTATCAGTCAGGATTTGGTCCAGAAGTTGATTGAGAGCATGCCAGGGAGAATTGCAGAGGTCCTGAAGAAGAGGGGTCAACACTGCAAATATTGACTTGCTGCATTAACTCATTCTGTCATTAAAAGCTTTTGTTACTCATAATATGATTGCAATTGTATTTCTGTATGTATGTGATGACAACATCTGACATACACACATGAAAACCAGAGGGCAGCAGATCATGTGAAAATATATTTGTGTCCATTCTCAATACTTTTGGCCATGACTATAGAGTGCTGCAGAATAAAAGCAATAATTTTACTTAAAAATAAATATATAGTATATAAATAATTGTTTTATACATTTCAATAGATCCAAAATATATAAATATTTACATCTGGTTACGATGTCAATGTCAACATGAAATTATTCTGCACCAATAGAAACGGTAGGTTGAAGTCACATGAGACAAAGCTCAGGTGCTGCCAGATCATACAGGGGTTGGACAATGAAACTGAAACATCTTTCATTTTAGTGTGGGAGGTTTCATGGCTAAATTGGACCAGCCTAGTGGCCAATATTTATTAATTGCACATTGAACCAATAAGAGCAGAGTGTGAAGGTCCAATTAGCAGGGTAAGAGCACAGTTTTGCTCCTCAAAATATTGCAATGCACACAACATTATGGGTGACATAACAGAGTTCAAAAGAGGACAAATTGTTGGTGCACATCTTGCTGCTGCATCTGTTACCAAGACAGCAAGTCTTTGTGATGTATCAAGAGCCACGGTATCCAGGGTAATGTCAGCATACCACCAAGAAGGACGAACCACATCCAACAGGATTAACTGTGGACGCAAGAGGAAGCTGTCTGAAAGGGATGTTCGGGTGCTAATGCGGATTGTATCCAAAAAACATAAAACCACGGCTCCCCAAATCACGGCAGAATTAAATGTGCACCTCAACTCTCCTGTTTCCACCAAAACTGTCCGTCGGGAGCACCACAGGGTCAATATCCACGGCCGGGCTGCTATAGCCAAACCTTTGGTCACTCGTGCCAATGCCAAACGTCGGTTTCAATGGTGCAAGGAGTGCAAATCTTGGGCTGTGGACAATTTGAAACATGTATTGTTCTCTGATGAGTCCACCTTTACTGTTTTCCTCACATCCGGGAGAGTTACGGTGTGGAGAAGCCCCAAAGAAGCGTACCACCCAGACTGTTGCATGCCCAGAGTGAAGCATGGGGGTGGATCAGTGATGGTTTGGGCTGCCATATCATGGCATTCCCTTGGCCCCATACTTGTGCTAGATGGGCGCGTCACTGCCAAGGACTACCAAACCATTCTGGAGGACCAAACATTGTATCCTGAAGGAGGTGCCGTGTATCAGGAGGACAATGCACCAATACACACAGCAAGACTGGTGAAAGATTGGTTTGATGAACATGAAAGTGAAGTTGAACATCTCCCATGGCCTGCACAGTCACCAGATCTAAATATTATTGAGACACTTTGGGGTGTTTTGGAGGAGCGAGTAAGGAAACATTTTCCTCCACCAGCATCACGTCGTGACCTGGCCACTATCCTGCAAGAAGAATGGCTTAAAATCCCTCTGACCACTGTGCAGGACTTGTATATGTCATTCCCAAGACGAATTGACGCACGCTGTATTGGCCGCAAAAGGAGGCCCTACACCATACTAATAAATTATTGTGGTCTAAAACCAGGTGTTTCAGTTTCATTGTCCAACCCCTGTAATAGCTCCATGACGGCGCTGAGAAATGGCTTCTTCTCTGCGTTACATTTTTCAGATTGACGCAGACTAAAAAAGAAGCAAAACAAGGGTGAACATTAGTCAGGCATTTGAGCGTTGGTGCCAACTTAAGTAAGCAAAGGGGCACCCGAAGCCATGCGGAGGTTCAACTTTCCTTCTGGACAGGTAATTTAAATGTTTGCTGATGTTAAACAAAGGACCTGGCAACCAGTTGGAAATAGTACAACTGAAGGTTGGAACAAGTGCGGAGAAGGAATAGTCCAAGTAAAGCTTGTAGCTATCTCCTTGAATTGCATTTTACCTGTAAACTGACTTCTGCCAGTCTTTCTGTCTCGAGCATCAATTAACTTGAACCTTTACATTTTTGATAATGACTAATCTCCCACTTTTTTATCTGATACATTGATGCAACTGCACATTAATCTAAAGGGATCTGTCTTTTTGACAAAAACATGAATCCAATCAGGCGCTAAGGGCTATTCGTATGCTTTAGTCGCTTCAGTCTCCTTCTGGCCAATGTTAGATCCCTCGCCAATAAAATGGATGCGATCTGGCTGAAGATTGCCTCATGTAAGTTGGACAGCTGTGTAGCGATCTTCACAGAGACCTGGTTTTCTGACAACATGCCTGACACTGGAGTGGAGCTAGCAGGCCGCACTTAGTTTAGAGCGGACCGTAACAGAGCAGCAGAGAGACCACAGGTGGAGGCCTAATAATGTACATCCACAACCACGCCCGCTGACGGGGTGTGTGGGGGGGGGCAAACGGTTCAACTGTCCCAGGCCCAGGACAGAGGAGGGCCCAAGACTGACACTCTGACCAATAAAATGGTATATGTAATATGTTTTCTTTAAATAAGGGGGCATTAGAACTTCCCCCACCCCAACATAAAATGGTTTGACCATTAGGACAACGGCTGGCTGCAACTTTTAAAGTTTGTTTCACTGCAAACTAAGAATCACAGGTGCACAGAAAAGAAAAGAGACAAAGAGAAGATAACACCAAAGGCTTGAGGGATTTTATGAGTAAATATTTTTTTAAAAACTGAGGGATGAGTGAGGAATAGGTCCAGGAACAGAATTGCAGAGGGATGATGCCCATCCAGAGCCAGGTAAGAAGCAAAGCGTTTATTAATGTGATTTTAAAGTATAGCATCCGCTAGTTAGTATAAGGGGGAAAACACCTTTTCTTTTACAGAAACACTTAAGCTTAGCACTAAAAGAGCAGAAAGAAGAGAGAAGGCAGAGTTCCAGGTTCAGTCCGAAAGACAGAGCGGAGGCGGGGAGCTGGGTGGTGTTGGGGGGGGGCGCAGAGAGAGCCATCCCTAGTAATAACAGAGACAGTGCAGGTGGAGGGGCTTACTACCCGATCGGAGAGTCTGAGCATAGTCGCTCAGAGATGGATCACAGCGTTAATTTCAAGGATCCCGCGTTATGGCCAACAAAAATTACTGATTCTGATCGAATGAATGTTGTGCGTTTAATGGCAAAAAGGAAGCCTTTCTCAGAGATGGCAAATGAACCGCCAGCAGATTCAGAGGGCAGAGAATTCCTAAAGTATCTAACATATTCCACAATGGAAGGGTAAAATTGTTAGGGACTGGCTGATATACAGCAGGTCAAAAAAGGCAATATCTTGCCTGCCGTGCTTACTGTTCTCTGATGAAGAAAAGATCAACTAGTGAACTAAATTCAATAGATGGGTTGAAAATATCCAAATATATTGGATCAAGTTCAGGGCTTGACATTCACACTCGCCAACCCACCAAATGCAGGTAAATTTCAACAGTGGCGGGTAACACAGACACTCCGACTAGACACTTTGACGGGTTGAATTCTATATACATTTTTCATTGTAGTTTTCTCAAATGGCATGATCTGGAATAATAAACATTGAAATGTAACACTACGACACCACAACTCCCATAAGTACTGCCTCTGCGCTCATTGGTTTGTGTGTGACAGACGTCAGTTTAGTCAGTGGACTGTTCTCAAGTCAAGGCTTTACCAGGACCTCAATATTATTGAAAACATCTTCTGGCCAGAGGCTAATCTGCAGCTGGGCATGGTATGCCCAGACACACAGCATGTGGCTGACGTTGTCCTTTGCATCCCTGCTTCAACAGCTGATTGTGAGCGGGGATTTGGTGCCATGAAGCTGGTCAAAAGTAACAGGCAGGCCAGTCTTAAGAGTCAGACCTTGTCAGACCTGCTGACTGCTCAACAGTCCTCTTTTTCCATCACAGACTTTGATCAAGCCCCTGCCATCGAGTTGTGGCATGTTGGAAGCCTGGAAGGCCCGTTTTCATGGAGCACAGAGAGAAGCAGACGAGGGATGGCTCTGATGATGAAAGTTCTGATGACATTTACGGTAAGTGCATATTGCTCATTTGCACGTTCACATTTCACACAGACACTTAAAGCCCTTAAATGATGCTGTTTTTCTGAGTTTTCTGAAATCTCATGCAGATTTTTTTCTGCTCTGTATTTACTGCGGTAAATAAATATTAAAACAGTGTTTCTAATAAAAAAAATTCAAATTTTGTTTTCATCTTTTAAATTGATCTTCTGCTTCCTTGCACTCCTTTTAATATGCAAATACAAACCACACTTTTATTACTTTTACACTGCATATTATCATATAAAAGGAGCTTTACACAGAACCTCATCAGAGCTGAATACTTGTTGATGACCTGTAGTGTTAATAATCTTTTGTAGTCTTGATATTAATATATAAGGCTCATTTACATTTAAAAAGGTTGTAAAACTAGTTCAAGTAAACTTTAGCATGCCATAGTCAGCTTTAATAATATTAAACATAATTTCCCAACAACGAAATGTGGTTAGTGAAAAAGCTGAGTGGCTACTAACTTTGGAAAACCACTAGCCACAGTGGCTGGTGAGCATAAAAGGTTAATGTCAAGCCCTCATCAAGTGTACTGCAACACCCCCGGAGTATGTAAAGCTGCTGCAGTTCCTCACTTTGGATCACCAGACCACATCTCTGTGGACCTGATCCCTGCCTACAAACCACTCATCTGCAGAACCAGACCTGCGACCAAAACCATTGGGTTTGGACTGAGGAGGCCTGCTCAGCTTTACAGGACTGTTTCGAACACACTGACTGGGAGGAGTTTGAAGAGGGTGCTGATATACAGAATTATACATCGTCTGTGCTGTCATATATTCACTTCTACACTGATGCTGTCCTATCCACAAGGGTAATCAGTGTGTTTCCTAACCAGAAACCATGGGCGGACAGCACAATGTGGTTCCTGCTGGAGGCCCAGGATACAGATCAGGGGACAGACTGGCCTACAGCAGAAGCGAATTTAAAAAAGGCATCCAAAAAGCAAAGCACAGGTAGAAGCAGCGCATCGACGACCACTTTGGCAGCAACAACCCATATAACATGTGGAGAGGCATCGGGACCATCAAGCGCAGCAACCAGCAGCTCAGCAGCAGCTCTGGCTGGGGAACACCTTCCCCAGCCAGAGGACCACCATCAGCCTCTCGTCCTGCAGATCTCCATGGTCCCTGGCTGCCTGAAATTATCCATCATCGTGCCTGTCTCCAAAAAAACCAACCATCACCTGCCTCAACGACTACCAACCTGTTGCTCTGACCCCTGTCATCATGAAGTGCTTAGAGAGGATCCTCCTACAACACATCAAGTATGCCATCACTGCTAGCCTGGACAGCCTGCAGTTTGCCCACAGGGAGAATCGCTCCACAGAGGACGCTGTCTCCTTAGCACTGCACTCAGCCCTGACTCATATGCAGCAGCCCAACACCTATGATAGGGTGCTCATCATGGACTTCAGCTCAGCATTCAACACTGTGCTACCAGACATGCTGGCTCTGAAGCTCCACAACATTGTATTATCCATGCATCTCTGCTCCTGGATCAGTGACGTCCTCACCAACAGGCCCCAGGTGGTGAGGATAGCAAAATGCACATCTGCTCCAATGAACCTAAACACTGGCACGCCACAGGGCTGTGTCCTAAGCTTATTCCTCTTATTCCTTAGAAAACTGGAATGGACTGGACTTTCCACTAAGCTCATAAAAAAACAACTTACATTGCTATCATTGAAAGTGTTTTATGTATCAGCATAACTGTGTGGTATGGGAGCTGCACGGTGCAAGAGAGGAAGGATTTAACACGGGTGGTGAGGACAGCGCAGGGGATTGTGGGATGCTGTCTACAGGATTTGTACGATTATTGATTCTTAAACCTTTTCAGGAAGTGTTGTTGATACAAAAAATTTAATAAACCACAGTTTGAAAACATGTCTTGTAGTGTTTGCATGTCATGTGTAATCTACATGCATTCTGAGCCAGTATGTCACCAAAATTTCATTATGGTAACAAATCACGTCATTAACGATTTGTGATTCTTGAATACCATCATGTTTAGCTTCTTAGATTATTCCTGTAATCTGTCCTTTATAATCCTGCCTGCAAGATGAATTCTTGCGGTATTTGTGCGTTCACAAACACACGAGAATCCATCTTGCACCGCTCCGGCTTCAACTGTCTGTGTCTGAACCAATAATCACGTTGCAAATTTATGCAACGTTGAAGGCGGGACACACCAGTGCAACTAAAGCAGTAGCTGACGAGCCCACAGCCGAACCAACATAAACATGGCAGAGTGGGAGGACGCACACGTGGCTGCTGCCATCACATCTCTATCAGAAATTTAAAACAAAAAGTGCTGGAGAGTCAGCAGTAAGCAGCTGCTGCTGGGATGGTGACATCACAGCAGGTAGTGGAAGTGGCTTGAGAGAGGGGAAAGCTTTCAAGCGTTCAAGTTCAAGAGTTTAAGAATATTTATTGTGTGTTTACCATGTGTTACCACGGTAAAGTTTATTTTGAGACAGACACTGACTTAGGATGTAGGACAGCCGTAGCGCTGTGGCAGAGTCAGGCAGATTGCCTGAGGTTTGAGACGGATGCAGTGGACAGGCCTGGGTCGTACACAGATTGTTCGAACAGGGCAGACAAATCCGAAAGCTAGGCAGAGCTAGTCGGTCAGGAGGAGGAATTGAGGCTGTGGTCCAGAGATCAGAAGCAGTGCAGCAGTTTAACTGCAAGGCAGAGGAATCCAAGAGTCAGGATCATGGTCAAAACTAGGGAGGGAGACATGAGAAAAACACTGAACATCCACAAGCGAAGGCTTTCGATAATCTGGCGCTGTCCGCAGCAGGTTTATGAAAAGCAGAGGAGAGGTGTGTGTGATGAGTTCAATTGGTGTACGCACCGGTACACAGTACTGGCACTTTTAAATTCCCTCAGCGTACCGTGACCTTTTCTGGTGTACACCGCATACCGTGACTTGTTCTGGCTTTCCCCAGCAGTCAGTACTCTTCTTCTCTACAGCTTGTAACCTATTGTTAATAATAAAAAAAAGATATAGCCTCAAAAGAAATCCATTGTTTTGGTGCACAACTCTTAAGCGGATGTTGCCGTTTTGGATGAGAGAGGAAAAGCGGAGAGAGACGATCAAGGCTGTGACTTGGTTCCCACAGGGCTCAAAGAGGAAAAATACTGGAGTAGATGACCGATACCAGAAGCACTCTGAACACTTCTTTACAACACAAGAAAATGCAGGTCGGACTCCGTAAGCTAGCATTAGCGCATCCTATGGGGAACCTGATGTTGCACAAATGCCTGATGCTGTTGATTTAGTTACCGAAGGAGAAGTCCACAATAATGTCAGACCAATGACCAGTGACCAGAGTGTTGGTCAGAAGATCAAGTGCAGTATGTTGCTGATGAGAGGGCTTGGAAAACACCGACCGATCAAGAAAACATGAACCCAAGTCCTGCTGGAGCCTTTCGTAAGTAAACTAATATATTAAATCTAATGTAGGTCATCACCGTTTTCTGATTATTTTTTAGATGAAAAAAAAATACGTAATGCTGTTTTATACGTAATGATTAATATTTCACATTTGAACATCATACTGTTTGTGTAAAACCTATTCAGTTATTCAAAGTATTAAAAGTAGGACCTCAAATTCTGGGGGTTTGTCAAAGCCAGGCCTAAAGGTACATTCACAGCAAAAGCAAACAAGGCGAATGGAGTGAGTGATTTGCATGTTATCACTACTTAAATCAGCTTTGTTTAGCGTTGTCCAAGAGGATTTTCCCCATTGGTATAATAAAGTATACATCTATCAATCTATCTAAAGGCAAGTTCAACAATCTGCACTTTCCAGTCAATTCGCATTGCGTCAAGGGTGCTCCTCGTCCATTTATTTAAGCACAAAACATGTTTTTTATGTGTTACATGATTAGACAGTACAATTAGGCTATATTTCTACTGAGCAATGATGGATTGCCTGTGCAGTAAATCCATCCAGAGGATGATCTGTCCCCCCCGGATCTTCTCCGTCTCATACTGGGTCTTTATCCAGCTCCAGGTGGTGGTATTCCCCAAACTGCATGTGTCTCAGGAAGATCTGGTGGACCAAGAGACACCGACGCCGTTGTTCAGCTTTCCACATTAAACACAGCAGGGAGAAAGAGGCGGAATGTCAGGCAACCAACATAAAGAATTTGTCTTGTTCGCGTTCGGTGTGAACCTACTGCAATACTGAGAAAGAAATATATTTTCGAGAAGGAAAGCATAACAGTAATAACCTAAATGAAATCTTACGCACTTGTCACTTCTTTATGTTTATAAGGATCTCTTGTTTTACATCTTTATTTTTTCAGTGTTATTTTTCATGTATGTGTTAACGCTATGTGGTTAGAAGTTAATAAAAGGAGATTCACGACTCTTTGAATTTGGCTCATGTGGATTTTTAGAAATGGCTTTGCTCTTTTGTTCTTTGTAATTTCTGTACTATTAAAACCATTCATCTATTGATCAATAGATATATCTATATAAACACATCACCCATATTCTCTCCCATATTTGTATGACATTTAGGGGAATACTGGGACTTTTTTCTACTCAAAGCACTGACCACGATGGTATATGAGACATGAAATGCGGCCCATTGTTTTTTTCGAGAACTCTCTTATTGCTCTCGGTCTGTCTCGCTCCATTTTGCCAAATTTAGTGTCCGTATGTGGAATGGATAATAAACCACAAAATGCAAGGGGACACAGGGAAGCTGAGAGAAAATAGGCTTTAAGCCTAGAAATTGCCAAAATTACAGATGTGCACCACAAGTAGGACTGCAGCAGTGAAAACAGGGTTGACAACATGAATTGCAGAAGTAGTCCCATGGAGTGCAAAAGCTGTCAGGGTGGCACACAGCGGTAACACAGAGGAAAGAGACTTAGCATTTTTGGTGGATTAAGAGGAGGAGGAGCAGGAGGACAGGGATGTGACCCAGCAGGGACTGATAGGGAAGGAGGTCAGAATAGCCACCAACAGCAAGGCAAGAAGTAGCTGAAAAGCATTAGCAGAACTAGCAGGATGAATAAGGAATACCTTTATCTGTCTCACAAAATGAAATTTCACTGTTACAGTAGAATTGGTAAGGTATAGGGATGAAGCACAGGCAAGATAAGATAGGCTTTATTGATCTCACATTGTAGAAATTCACAGGCACGCAGTAAAAAAAGAAACCATAAAACATGTAAACTTTGTGCAATATAGTGATTTGTTGGTCGCGAATAAAACAGCTTTGAGAGCTGAATCTTTGAAGTGAATCAAGACTTTTTTCCCCCTCTTCTCTCTCTCTCACTGTCAATATGTCTGCAATGAGGGGAGAGAGAGAAGAGAGCAAGGAGACCCAACACCAGCACACTCGAATGGTACAATAAAGAAAATGAGTGACACCATGAAAACAGATCAAATCTGGACATTTTTCAGTTGTATTCACAATACAAAGGCAGAGTGTGGCGTCTGCAAAAAATAAAATCTCTCATCAAGCCCGTTTGAAAGATAACCTGTACAGACACGTGAGGTCTGTTCAACCATCACTGCAATGAGAAGAAAAAAGAAACAACAGTAAGTGAAAATCATTTTTAATGGAGTGAATAAATAAAGGTACATAACAAATAATCTAAAAAATACAACAGCATGTTTTGCTTAGTAATTCGTGGTGTGCATACTTTTACATTAATATGGATAATGGGAGCCACTTTGAGGACCTTGTTATTCAGTGTAAGCCTAATTGTAGGCCTTACTGTAGGCCTAATTGTCATTTTTGTATTTGTTTAATAGTAAATTTCATTAAACACTGAAAAGGCACGTGTAGCGGTGTTTCTTTGACAACCACTTTCACTTCAAGATGGGAAACGTGCCGCTGCGGCCGACTCTCCAAAAATCAACGTCTCTGTGAGCAGTGAAGGCATATACATTTTTAAACATGGTTACCCCCCTCCATGTAGGTTACTGAACTTTATTGAAACAACCCAATGTGTGCATATACCTTCTGGTATGTTGTGTGTCACCACATATTTGTATAACTAATCATGTAGGGCTACCATGACCAAAAATGACAAAAGGAGGGGGAGGCTGTGGGGACCCTGGGTGCCCAGATCTGACTGACAGTTTCCTGGCAGACAAGACGTAATGCGCGCCCAACTAAAAAAAAAAAAAAGACAAAAAAGGCATGCCAAACTCATGTTAAAAGTGTAGAACTATTACACACATCATAAATAACACGTTATTAGCACACAACTGGATTGGATTGCTTTATTTGTCCCCCGGGGGTTACATTGGATCTCAGTACAGCTCATCAAGGACAAATATGGGTAGACAGGTGACTGAGGCTGCTGCTGCTATAGCACCAAAGCAAAGAAAAAAGTTTTACATACACGCGTGTCAAGGTAGATGTCTTTTTCCCCACTAATATTATTCTACTATTGTTTTCCCTGACAGTTTGACTATGTTTCCATCCACACAGACTCTCTCCTCATCGTGTCACTGTACCAATGTCTTCTTTCTGACCGCAAACATTGCTGCGCGCAAATTTGCATCTGACTTTCAAACGTGCTAAATATAGACACTATAACTGCGCCCACAATCAGTTTGAGCTTTGAGAAATGGCTTTGCGCGTGACAAGTATTTAGATTTGTATATACTCCTCCCTTAAATTTACCCGGGTTGGTTCACTGGCATATGATCCGTATATTCATGACGGCACACACACACAAAAGTTTGCACCCACTGTTCTGCTCATTTAACACATGCAAATTGCAATGCACCAGGGATGAAGATCAGCTTTGCACATGCTAATTGTCTTGCACCAAGTCTACCGTGAAGCTTTGTGACACAATCAATATGTGGAGCACCTTCTCACGCTTCATAACAAATCTGCTGAAAGCACTACCATGAATGAAAATTCAAATTATCCAGAAAGAAAATGATGATGACCTGCATGATGGGGTGGCGTGTTCTGAGGCAAACATGATGGGAAAGTTGCTGAAAGTTGACATTTTGGCACCACTGCCATGAAATGAAGGAAGGAAGAAATAATACAGAGAGAGTCAGCCATCATCAGTCAGGGTTTCTTATGCCTCTTCCAGGCGATGTTCCTCCTTCCGCTACATGGAGACTGAAGGTAAGCAACTAAAGTGGACCTCTAACAGCTATTAAGATGCAGCTTAAGCGAAAATTCAGACTGAAGAAACTCTATTGCCTACCTCCATCAATCAGAGACTCATCCGCCTCCGACGCAAGCCAATCAGTTTTGAACTGCTCCTCCTCGAAGCCAATCAGCATCCTGGGTTCATCTTAAAAGAACTCCACATCCTCGTCTCGGCCTTCTGTTCAGCGAGCAAGCGGTGGCGTGCCGCGTCTGGTTTGGACTCTGATGACTGGATTCAACCCACCTCCATCCCCTTCTCCACCATCGTACCAAGCTTCGCCTGGCTTTCCTATGGTGCTGCTTCAACCTCGTCCCTACAGAGTGTAATTCATCCCAGACTCTTACGGATTTCCCAGTCACTCCTTAAAACGGTCCGGCAGAAGTCCACCATGTTGAGCCTTGTTCTGCCAGAGGTTTCTTCCCAAAGGGGAGTTTTTCCTCTCCACAGTCGCTTCATGCTTGCTCATCATGGACAGTTCATGCAAACCTGTGTTTATCAAGTTGGACATCAAGCTCAAACAGATCATCATATGGACTGAACAAACTTTATTTATCTCCACTCCACCACCTGTTTCATACCTGGGGGGAAATATCCCTATTCTCATACGCCTGCTTATGCATATTGAAGTATAATTCAGCGTGAATTTTTCCTGCCGAGGTCTGAGCGCCAAACTCTTAAAATATTGTATCAATAAAATTCTTCTTATTGCCTTTTCTTTCTGTGTGAGTTTTTCAGATTGAATTCATACAAAATGTCTCATAAAGTGAGACATTCACAATTCTGAAAAAGGGATGTAAAAATTATGACTTTGGCTTAACATCATGGAAAAATATGGACCAAATATACATGTAATCACATGAATAACTGGTGAAAAGGTAGAATATTCTATTCTTTATCTGTCCTCAGTTGTCTTATTTTCCATGTACCAACAAATAACAGAGTGGGTTTATAAGCCTGGGGCTTAAGGAACGAGGTGTGATCTGGGGGGCGGGGGCAGAATCAGGACTAAATTTCGCAACCTCCCTGCAGTACTTCTCCAGGTTGAAGAACTTTGAATAAACTTAAAGTATCTTAATTTTAATCACTCATTGTATGGTGGAGTATACAGGTCATCATATGAGAATGAGAACATTATGAAAAACTAGATTTTTTTCAGTAATTTAATTGAAAAAGTGAAGTGTTTATGTTATATTCATTCATTACACACAAACTGATATATTTCAAGTGTTTATTTCTTTAAACGTTGATGATTATACCTGACCACTAGTGAAAACCCCAAATTCAGTATCTCAGAAAATGTGAATATTGTGAAAAGGTCCCATATTGAAGACACCTGGTGCCACACTCTAAGCAGCTAGTTAACTCAAAACATACAGAAAAGTATGAACATGAAAAGTCTGAGCGTGTTCAGCACTCAGTACTTAGTTGGGGCTCCTTTAGCCTGGTGTTGTGCCAGTTCAGACGTGACAGAAAGCGGGCATCGATTCGGGACGTAACGGACTGCGTTACCCATGATGCAATGTGGTCAAAATGGCCACCAACTCATGTGGTCAAAATGGCCACCAACTCCCATCACGCAACATGGCAAAATGGCCGCCGATCATGATAAGGTTGCTATGGTGATGGCTATAAAAGCCGATCACACACGAAAATCTCCCTTCTTCCCTGGCTTTTAGCCAACCCGAGGAGACACACACACAGCTGATTCCACGCCACGTGTTCGATTGCTCGCTGGACCGAGATTTTTCGACGCAACGGTTATTCCCTGCTTTATAACAGGAGGTCGACTTAAATAAGTACTTTTAAATTCCCTCTGATCAAAAGACTGAGAGACGCCGTATCTCCCAGTGATCGAAGAGGACCCCGCTTTGTCTGGCCAACAAAGCGACCGAACCCGGAGGAAGAAACGAAGGAGCTTCTTCCCCGTCTCGCTGCAGCCTGTGGACAACTGCGCTCGTCAAGACGCGTCCAGAAAGCCACACTCGGAGCGCTCCAAATCCAGCCCCGAGGCAACTCAAAGTAACGGGGTTTTCCCCTTTTATTTCTGTCTCACCAACAGGGTGTTTAGAAGTGCCTGGGCAGGCGTAGAACTTTGTAGGTGTTGGTTAATGCTTTTATTCCACGACGAAGTTGGAATTATTTTGCTGAACATTTTCTTTGTATGTGCATGCATTTTACAATTGATTTGCTGTGTTGATTTGTGATCCATCAATAACCCCGCCGTGGGTTACCGCCTTATTTCTTTTCTTCTTCTTCCCTGCTTTCCCCCCTCTCTCTTTTCGCGTCTTCTTATCAATTTAATTTCTTTGTCCGAGCTCAAGTCGCGGGCTTTGCTTTAAACTCCCAGTTAGCTGCCCCCCCTCTCGAAGCGAGGCATTATCCTATCAGCGTAAGCGTGGTTACGTCATTAGGACCTCCCCTCATACGTCATCGTAGCAGCCATCTTGGGAGGGTGACGTATATCTGAACTGTAGGTAGCTTAGCTGAACTAGCTTTGTGTAAGACATCAAAGCGTCCAGTGAGATTCCCGAAGCTGTTCTGTCTATCAATGCTGATACGTGAAATGCCGGTGTTTCGAGGGCGGTGTTAAACAACTTTGAGTTAAGTTAAGATCTGCTAACCGCTCATTTTAATCCATTGTTTATTTTGTTTTGTTCTTTATTTCCACATATATATTTTGCATGTTTTAGTTTAGTAATGAGTAAGAATTCCAAAGTTGTTTGAATCAGAGAATTACTGTAACAGGGAATTGCTTTTGGTTCAATAAAACCAACCACTGCGGAATAGACATTGTTTTGTGTTCAGTCCAATTCACAGTTACATGGTTATTCAGAAATCAGAGCTAACCTCCTTTGGAGTTAACATCTGATATTAATACAGAGACAATATCATTGGATGGTGATAAGGAATAAGGATTTAAACTCTAATTGCAGTTACATTGGGGTACTCACAGCCTGCTGGATAAACCTGGTCGGTTAACAGTCCGACCTGATCATTTATTCCAGCATAAATGAGTTCATAACAGCAAATTAACTAATACATTAGTGGTATAAATACTTATAAGCTTATAGCTAACATCACCACCATTTGAACTATATTTGTTATAGCGGAATTATGAGTTGAATGATTTATTATTTAAATTATAATACCAAATTATAATTAATAATAATAATAAGCATATTCAACCAGCTTATGGCATAACACTGGGTTACAGCAGCAATGCGGCGTGGCATGGATCCATCAGTCTGTGGCACTGCTCAGGTGTTATGAGAGCCCAGGTTGCTCTGATAGTGGCCTTCAACTCTTCTGCATTGTTCATTAGTTGTCAGTTATACACTGCAAAAAGAGAACTAAAAGTAAACAAGTTTGTTCTTGAAATGGACAAATGAACGTGTTTCTTTCTGTCTTCTATATGAAGACGTGCTGTAGGTGGAGGAGTAGAAAACAAGCAAAGATGACCGTAGATCATTCTATTTGCCACTTTCTGTTGAAATGGAGGACCATATCTACTCTTTGTCCAGTGAGAGAGAAGAGAAGACTTCTCTCTCACTGGAGAGATAAGTCTTAAAGCTGACAGGAAAGTAGTGCAGCTGTTTCATAACAAATAACATATTTGGTCTATGTTTAGAAGAAATCAATACGTGGATGTGCCAAAATTTTCTTCAGTTGAATAAAAACAAAACAGAAGTAATCATTTTTGGACCAATAGAGGAGAGATCAAAAGTTAGCACACAGCTCCAGCTGCTTCAGCTAAAAACCACTAATCAAGCCCGAAATCTGGGTGTAGTGATGGACTCAGACCTGAACCTTCAAAAGCATCTAAAGACAATTACAAGGTCAGTTTTCTATCACCTGAAGAACATTTCCAGGATTAAAGGACTAATGTCTCAGCAGGATCTGGAAAAACTAATCCATGCGTTTATTTTTAGTCGAATAGATTATTGCAACGGTGTTTTCACAGGTCTGCCTAAAAAGTGGATCAGACAGCTGCAGCTGATCCAGAACGCTGCTGCCCGCGTCCTCACCAAGACTAAGAAAGTAGAGAACATCACCCCAGTTCTAAAGTCCTTACACTGGCTCCCTGTATCTCAGAGAATAGACTTTAAAATCCTTCTGTTAGTCTATAAATCCCTAAATGGCTTTAGCACCTAAATACATCACAGACTTGTTATCAGTGTATCAAACATCCAGACCACTAAAGGCCCGTTTACACTACACCTAAAAACCGAGCCATGCCGAGACCGGTCCGAGCTTGGTCCAGTTAACTGAGATAAATGCAGCCGTTTACACACACAGGAGTTATCTCGGTTATGGTGCCTTGGTTGCTCCTCGCCTCCTAGTGGCGATCTGCGTTACTACCGCTCTCTGGGATTGAAGGCGGGACCGAGCAAATCAAAATGGCGGCACCCGTCACATTCAGGATGTTATTGTTATGGGCCTTTCAGACAGGCTGCGACGACCGCACTGCTGCGCTGTGAAACCCATTCTTTTCAATGGCTTGCGCCGCGCCAGGGCGGTTTATCGCTGCGTCGAGCAAAGCGCAAGCACAGCGCAGCGCACCGCTTCGCGCGCCGCGCCGTGACGAATGTACGCGTTGCCATAGAAACCGCAAATGTGCTGCGCTGGACCCCGCGGCCAGCGCAGCACAAATCGCTTCCTGTCTGAAAGGCCCTTTTTAGACAGATTCGGCTTTTGGGACGTGGATAAGACAAATGAACGTCTAATAAGGATTTACAGACGCGGGAAACAACAACAGACGCTGAGGTTCATAAGCAGAGTCATCACTGGAAACCGTGTGGCACGGTAAGGAAGCTAGTATTATTATGAATGTCTGAAATTTGTCTGAATGGAGCGTGAATCGGGACGTGCAGCCAGACACGCCGGGAAACCCGCTGACAGTCAGCTGACTGTAAGGGCATGACGCGGTCTGCTCATGCGCTCCTCGTTATCAGGGAACCGGGCTAAAAAAAACCAGTCCGAGACCTGGTGATGAACTGGTCTGCAGTTAGCGCGGTCCGGTTATCGTTAGCGCGGTCTGGTTCAGTCTGCTGACCATTTACACACAAGAGTTATCTCGGTTACCGAGCTCGGACTGGTCTCGGCTCGGTTAAAAAAGTGTAGTGTAAACGGGCCTTAAGGTCTTCTGGCTCCAGCCTGCTCTGCATACCTAGAACCAGAACTAAACAAGGAGAAGCAGCATCTAGTTCCTATGCTCCGCTTATCTGGAACAAACTTCCAGAAAACTGTAAAAGTCATGAAAGCCTGAGTTCCTTTAAATCAAGATTAAAAACACATTTATTTAGGATTGCCTTCAACTGTTCTAGTTAACTTAATCACCACTTTTTTGTTATTTTTCTATCTACATTTTATTCCTACTTGCTTTTATTCTGTTTTATTTTGCTATATTTTAATCATGTAAAGCACTTTGCATTGTCTTTGTACTGAATTGTGCTATATAAATAAATTTACCTTGCCTCACTATCTAATCACTCCTGGTTTTGTTATGAGGAACGAGCTCAGAACTCTACTCTGCTACCCCTCCCCCGCTGACATCTGCGGATGCTTTCTGAACTGTTAGCCGGCTCATAACATCAAGGACAATGGCCCCTGGAGAGTGTTCACGGAAATATAAACACTTTCACCCAAACAGACACACATAACTGATGTTCATATAAACTGATGAACTTACAGGCGACTGGTCTCAAATGTTTACCTTCTGCTATATGTGTCTCATCTTATTTGTGCTTTTTGTGCAAGAGGTTTTTGATACCTCAAACTGTATCCTGTTATAGGATAAAGTATGAGTTATGTTTTTTTTCCTCTCACCTTCCTCTTTTTTTGTGGCCTCTATTTTTCCACAGAGTAATGGTAGCGCTATGTGGGCACCGTGTGAGGCGGTTGTCCTTGGCAGCAAGGCCTCAGTAAATCGTCTCCCCCTGTAAATGTTTGTGATGTTCGTTTGTTTGTTATGTTATGGCGGTTGTACTGAAACAGCAATTTCCCTCTGGGATTATTAAGGTATATCTGATTCTGAGAAAATAACCAAGAAAAATAAAGTGGTAATAACTGAGAGGCAATGAGAGTCAATACCAGCACAACAATAATTACCAGGTGGAGATAATTCTGAGGGAGCGGGGATTTAAAACAGATGCGGAGGTTGCAGGCTTTCTGCTAGACAGCAGGTAAGTTAATTCAATATAACAGTGAAGTTTATTCTTGCCATAATGTTAGAAATATTCAGCCCGACACATAGATAGGTTAAAAAGGGTTTATTGTGAAGATGAGTAGTGATGGGTGCGGCAAACAAACAGAATCAGACTTGGCAGATGAATCTTGGTTGAAGAAGCAGGCAGGGATGAGCAGGAGACCAGAACAGGCGATGTAGACCAGGGAACCACCAGAACGGGCAAAGCAAATGGCAGGTACTAACGGAGAGACCGGCAGAACTGCAGCACGCAGATACAGGCAACTTTACTGAAGAGCCCCACTGTCTCAGCGCACAGGAACTGGTAGAGCAGGGTACGTCGCACATGAGAAACGAAGTGAGGTGACGTTCTGGCAGGGATGAGTTTGCTGAGGCGGGAATATGAAGGCTGGTGAACAGGTGACCAGAGTTGGCAGTAATTACTGGCAGCATGTGGAGTCGATGTGGGCTAATTGACTGGGGCAGAACTGACAGGATAGTGGCTGGTGGCTGAGAGGTGACAGGCGGAAGAAAAGTCCAAAAGCAACACAAACAAAACCCAAATCATAACACTGCTTTGGTCTGAGTTCTCAGCCCCTGTTTTATCGCTGTTCTGATGTGCGTCTGAGAGCAACTCATTTTGAAGCGGTCTCTTTAAATGCAAATAAGGTGTTTAATATCACATCCTCCTTATGGTTGCAAAGCATTCAACTCCACCCCGTTAGACCATTTTTGGGGGACGGAGTAATTAATTGTGTTAGTTAATGTACTCAACTGAACATTTTCACTTATCCACTTGTAGATTCTGCATCCTTGAGCGTGGGTTTTAAAATCGCAGCAAAAAAATATATAAAAGTGTCATATTCACAAAATTGGTTGGCCTTATGACCTTATTCACAGTACTTGGAGAGACTACATTCAAATGTTCTGCACTCCTATAGACTCCAAGTTCACAACAAAATGGATTTAAGGGCTAAAATGTGGATTTAGCATGCTATATGC
Organism: Fundulus heteroclitus; assembly: GCF_011125445.2. Taxonomy (NCBI): domain Eukaryota; kingdom Metazoa; phylum Chordata; class Actinopteri; order Cyprinodontiformes; family Fundulidae; genus Fundulus; species Fundulus heteroclitus. The sequence goes on from NC_046366.1 coordinate 6,647,918, forward strand.
CCTTTTAAGGAGCCATCTCAGCATACTTCACTGTCATACCAAGCCCTCTGCATTCTTCACTCCATCTATGAAGCTTCTCTGGGGTTTTCCTCTTCTTCAGAACTGGGCAGTTCTGATCTTCAACCCATCCTTGGTCCAATAGATCCACCATCCCTCATATCTAATAGTTTTAAATAACTAACGCCAAACTAATCATCTGATCCTCTGTTTTCAGCTTTAGTCAACACCAATTACAATCCCAAGTAAGAAAACCCATATTATTTACATTAATAGTTAAAATATTATGTGGCATGCTTACATGGTCATAGTCATAAACCACATACTTATTGACTCCAACATGTATTAATTAGATGCCACCTGATGACTGCTCATTATGATATTTTTAGCTTTAGATAATGTTCGGGAAAAACATTAGAAAGTAAAAAAACAAAATAAACAAAGAAAGAAACAGGAAAGAACCATTAGCTCGTCTTGCACTGCTATCCAAGAATAATTTGCATAGTATCTCACTAAACGCCAAGACCTTTTATACTTAACTCCACATCCTTGTATAGGTTTGATCTTGACTTTTTAAATGCAGATAGTTCAAACTCTTTAGACAAACAGAGTTTACATTACATCACACAGCTGATAATACAGCTGAAAAAAAAAAAAAAAAAAAAAAAACCCCGGCAAAACCCCTGTGTTATTATCGGCCACAATGAAGCTGCAAAAGCAATATAACCAGCTGCTCTACAACATGTAGAGACCGAACAAACAAAATGAAAGGTGATGCAGACATTAAGGTCTCATCTCCTCCCACCGGTGACACAAGTCAAAATTGGTAGTTAAGTGGTCTAACTCCTGTCATGTTAGACCACTTAAATATTGAGCAACTGTGCAATGATGCTGAGGGAGGAATCGATCTCTTTTGGCAAAGATGAAAAAAACATAGGCTGCATTCCTTACCTTCATATGCACATTGCTCTCAAAGACCCACCACCAGTTCAAAAGACTTGTATTATTGTGCCCAAACCACTGGACCAGAAAGTAAAAGTTAACTTGGTATTGAATCCTACCACCTGATGAAAAAGCCTGGGTCACAAAAATAAAGTCACCCCATCCTTCAGCAATAGTCTGTGTGAGGAAAAAGTCAGGTGAGCGTAGAATTTGTGTGGACTATCGAGAATTTAATCGTAATCAGTGTCTGACAGACATCCCATTGCTAGGAAACATTGCGCATCCTTACTGGTAGCCTCTGGTTCACAGATTAAACTCATTAATAGAACCAGAGAATGGTAACGGCAGGACAAGGGTTGTGCACAGAAACATATTGTTACCCTGTGACTTATTTCCATTCGTTATGAAAATATGACTCTGACCTGTAAAACAAAGAAAAGACATGACAACAGATGGAGACACTGGACCCCATGGCTGCAGAGTTTGTGCCACAAATGGATAGGGATGTAATGGAAGAGAACGAGCCTCCTTAAGCCGGGCATACACTGTCCGAGTTTTTGCCCTTTTCGGGCCGATTCTTTAATCGTGCGACCATTTTTTGGATTGGGTCTAGTTTCAGCTTGATCGTGCCTCCTGCGTCGTGTACTGTAGCATACAGGGGGTAACGACGAGGGGGGATTCATCTCTCACGACCACCTCCCGATCAGGAATCAGATGGTCGGTTGAAAATCAAACATGTTTGAAATTCAGTTGGCCCTCTTGAGGCGACCGTGAGTGAGCGTGAGCGCATCCTGCTGTTGAAGCGGAGTTACGACCGTCTACGAACCGATTACCCCCAACCTCGTGCTCTGCGCACGCGCAAACAAGTAGATTCTTCTTCGCCTTCTCAAACGAAAACATAGGAGCATTATGGCGGTACGTGTGACATGGAGTCAAACCAAGGCAGCGCGTTTTGTTCTAGTAAGACTCATATTTAATACTGAGTATTCACACTTCTGCCTTTTTCTTCTTCTGCTGTTGACATTTGGCTTCCGGGTAAACGACTCTGAGTAGCGCCATCTCTCTGCAGGGCTGAGTCGGACATGTGGGTTTTGAACGCACTGTGTGAGCAGTCAGGTCGCATCAGAGCATCGGGCCGCACAGTGTAAGAACATATATCGTGAGCGGTGAACTTTTAAACCCTGAGGTTTCGTCGTACATTTGGAGCTGTATATGAGTACCACGATTGAAAATATCGTACAGTGTATGCCCGGCATTACAGGACTGGGGATGGTCAGCGGGATCCCACACAAACTGGAGTGGAAAACATATTGCATCAGAGGATGTGGACATTGAGAGAGCATCTATGTGGAAAGAGATTTTGATATTGAACTGGCAGTAGAGACAGAAAAGGCAAATCCATACACAAAGAGAGAAAGGAGGAAACAACAGGCTTTGGCCTATAATATACTTGGATAACCAAGTTTCACAGAAAGAACAGTAGATCCTAAATGTGTAAAGGAACAGGGTTGCTGGTGGTCCTGGTAAAAAAAAAGAATGCAATCTGCTGTGCCGCTCATGCTTTCACACCTCCATGACATCATGGGGACAGCCAGCTGTGAAACTCTTTGTTCTCAGAAGCTGTCTTGAAAAACAGGTTAATACTGTGTGCTCACTGTTTGTTGTGATTTACAGTCTTACGGATCTTTTTTGTTCTCTGGTGTATTTCCGTCCTTTTTGTTCTCCGTCCATTGCTTGAAGGACAATCAACATATGAATCAACCTTGTTATTATTTAATAGCACTCTTCTTTTCTTACTTTGGTAGAACAGATGTATTTCAGTTCCTGTGGTGATTACAGCAGACACAACCTGTTAACATTGTGAGAGGGCCGTGAGCAGAGCAGGGCTTGAATTTATGAATAAATATGACAACCACTGCCTGAAGAGAAGTCAGAGTCGAAAGCTTATCATCCACCCACGAGAAGAGCTATGCAACTCCAACCTGACCCAAACAAACCTAATTAATGTTAATTAATGTACATTTACGCCCACAGTGGTCCGGTCATCAACTGACCTGCAGTTTATTATCATCACCCAGACCACTAATCTGTCCACTGCAGCTCTCAAGCTGCCTGGACCAGAGCCAGATGGTAACAAGCTGAGAACTACGCTGTTATCTGAGAATTGCTGCCACATATTGGCTGGACTGAGGACGAACACAACTATTGGTGTATAATGGAAATGGAAATGGAAAACATAACTCTCCCTGAGGCACCCTGGTGCTGGGGGCAGCTGGTTCTGAGAGGTTGAATTTCACCTTTATTGTCCTATTTGAATGAATAGTACCATTTCATTAAGAAGGGAATTGCTGTTCAAATGGAAAGGTTTTTCCAGATGAATGTGGGTCTGAATTGAATTAATGGTGGAACTAAAATCAATAAAAAGAAGTCTGGCATATGCAGTGGAGCTTTCAAGGTGTTTAAGAATAAAGTGGATTGTCGGAATGTCATCATTTGCACAGTGTTTCTCTGTATGGGCAAATTTGTATTTATCAAAGGATGGCTCAATCCCTGAATGCAGTACCTGTATGAAAGCTTCCTTAAAGACTTCACATCACTGGGCTAGGGAACACAGACTGCTATAGATTTGTTGTATGCTGTAAGGATTTCTTGAGCCGAGCAACTAAACTGACCATATGGTTGTTGGAAAGATGGATAAAGCTAAATTCATGGTCAGCCTAGATGGACTTGAAACTGTCGCTGACTTTTAAATAATAACTCTAAACATTGAGTCAGAGCTACAATGGAATGGTTAACATAAAAGCATATTTACATGTTTGAATGGCCCTTTCAAAAACCAGAACAAAATTCAACAGAGAATCTTTGCCAAGACTTAAGAATATGCTGTTCACGGACATGCTCCAGGCTGAAGAATAAGCAAAAATGTCTCTTTCTATATGTATAATGCTGGTAAAGATCCACCACAAAAGAGTTCCAGCCGGGCTCAAAACACATTTTTAGATTTCTTACTGAAAAAAGTTGAAAACTTTGTATGTATTGTGTCAAAAGAGTAATACTTTTTGCAAGGTACCATGTCCCTTTCATAAATAATCTTACAACGGTAAAAAATATTTACAGCAATGTCCTTTTTATTACAACGCTTCCTTATTTTATACTTTTGACTCCTCCTTTGGACTTAGATAAAAGCTGTCTTTCTATATCATAAGTCTATTGAGTCAAAAGCAAACACAGTCCATCCATCCTGATGAATGAGAGAAATCCTACATAAACTACAGTCATCATATCAGGCGATTATCCACATGAAGGACAGTAGCATCCTGATTTGCAGACTTGACCTTCTAATGAGACCTCCAGACTGCAGGTTCACGGCCTTCCGTTTGGTAGTAGGGCACAGGGGAAATTGCTCTGATGTTTGGAGTCTGCACAAGATGCTCAATTATCATATCAAAGAGGCAATCCGCCCCATGATACCTGTTTTTGTCATACTCCTAGGTCTGGTTGCAGGTCTGTTTTTTTTTTTTCTTAATCTCCTCAGCAGGGCTGGACGGGCAGGTGCACCACATCAGAGGTGATTACCGCCCTTTATAAGGAGCCGGAACCAGGAGGAGGGCGTCAGTTCGTTAACGCCACAGACCAGCTCCTTGTTTGAACCTAGTTACCTTGTGAACCTGAACCTAACCAAGTTCCTGTGTTTTTATTTCCTCCTAGCACCTTGGATCCTACCAGAGAGACACCTTGCCTTGATCCACTGCCTCTGGACCCATGTCAGAAAAACTCCCAGCAACCGGCCAAGAACCCGAGAAGAACCGGGGACCATTCATCTGCTCAGCCCTCCTGCCTGCGCTCGCCTGCCTGTCCACCCTCCAACAACCAACAAGAGAGAGAGTACTGGACCTGCACCTTTAACCCGGACCACTGGACACCACCCTCCCCAGACCGGACCCAAGCCACCTCCTCTGTGAGTTCATTCGCCCAGCACTATTCCCATCAGTCACCTCTGTTTATTCACCAGTTTCCTTATCTTCCCAGCAGAGCCCGGAAAACCCCGACCAGTCTACAGCCTTTACCTGTATATATCCACAAACTGACAATAAACGCTTTAACTGATACTGCCTGCCTCCGTAGTTTCTCTCATTTAGAGTCTTCCTTCTTCAAGTATGACAGTTTTAGGCATCTCAAAGTATTTATTCAAAGAAACTTGTTTTTTTATTGTGAAACATTTTGGATTATTTACTGGGTTAACACACTAAACAACCACAGTAAATAACCAAAGCAAATGATTAATTATTATTAGTCAATAACTAATTAGTTAATAACTATTATTATTATTACAATTGTTTGAATTATTTTGTGCTAAACTGATTTCCCATGTATCCATGTAATTTATCTGAGGGTCATATTCGCAGCAGCATTGAGCAACAAAAAAAATGTGTCTGAACAAATTCTAGAAGACTAGAAAGTGTCAACCTGGCCAATCAGATTGATAATGTGTGGCACTCTCCATTCTGCACAATATCAATCTGGGTCTACTCCAATCGAATCAATTTCTTTGGAAAGGAGGGACATTCAGCAGAACTTTCCAAGCTGATTGGACAAAGCGACACCTACTGCTCACCTAACAGATGTTGGATTTAGCCAATGACTGTATCAATGAGAAACCACAACAGGTTACCCTGGACCCAGCACTTCTTGCTGTTCTTCTTTCAAAGAAATCATGCATTCTGACAAAACAGACGTGATGGCAGCAGCAACGCGTGCGTCCTCCTGTGCTGCCATGTTTATGTTGGTTCAGCTGTGGACTCAACAGCTCTTGCTTTCGTCACAGCTGTATATCCCGCCTTAAACCACAATACTGCAATGTGATTGGCCTGAACCGTTTTTGGTTCCGTCACAAATGGGAGCAGTACAAGATGGATTCTTGTGTGTTTGTGAATGCCCAAATATCGCGAAAATTCAGCTTGCAGGCAGGGTTAAGACAGTGTGCATGATAAGGCTGCAACTAACGATTATTTTTATTGTTGACTAATTAATCGATTAGTCGACAGTCTGTTGGTAGATATCATCTGACTGAATTGCTGCAGTAGATTCAAAACAGTCTGCCCCACAAGGCTGCGCCGACTCCAGGTACAGCTGGGAGAAGCACAGTGAGAACGGGCATAATGGGCATTTCACAACTAAGCTATACATAGATAAACCAAGCAGGTCTTTGGGTTTTACAGAGCCATATTCTCATCTAAAATCAATCTAAAAGTTAATTTTGTATCAAAGAAATTGCAATGTACGAAACTTTACCAGCTTTAGTGCCTTCTTCATTCGGCCATTATGCATGGAGCTGCAGCCATGTGAGACGGTCATGTGATGGAGGGGCTCTTTGCTCACAAGGAACTGATGCTATACTGCAATAGCCTCCTGAGACCCAGGGAAAAAAGGTTTTGTAATTTAGATTTTTATAATATATAAACTCAGTAAGTGTTGGATGATAAAGAACAGATATTCTTGTCATGATTTTAGGTTCTGTCTTAGTTTTGGATTATGGAATAGTTTGAGTTTTGTTGTGGTTTGATTTTGTTCTTTGTTTTATATTATCTGTCAGGGTTCTGCAAGCTTTCAGTTCAGTTCTCTGTCAGTGACTTCCCTGCCTCTGATTAGTTCCAGCTGCTTTCCTGTAATTAGTTTTCACTCCATTTCACCTGTGCACTTCACTATATAGTTCTGCCTCAGTCTTTAGTTCTCCGCCAGATCATTTACGAGCCCACGGTGAGTTTTGTTCCAGTGTTCCTTTTCTGATTGACCTGTAGATGCAAACCCGAGTGCCTTTTGATTCTGAGCCAGCCTGATCCCTGAACCTGTTTTTCCTGCTCTGTCTGACTGATTTAGCCCTATCGGTACCTCTGCCTGTTTTGGACTGCTTTACCGGTTTTTGGACTGCCATTTTTGACCATTGAGCCTGCTTGTCCCTGTCTTGCTTGTCTGAAAGCAATAAAACGTCTGAACCTGAAGCCTCTGCTTGTTAGCCTGAATACTGAGTCCACCCGTTCAGTTCCCTTCATGACAATTCTTCTGTTGACCAGTAAGAAACATTAAATTGTATCAGGTAAAAACATCAAATATGTTGGTCAATGTTCCTGTTATTTTTGGCTGAAAGCAACTCTAAACAGGTGCGTTTTCAGTCTTGATTTAAAGGAGATCAGTGTTTTGGCCTATCTGCAGTTTTCTGGAAGTTTGTTCCAGATTTGTGGAGCATAGGACCAAACGCTGCTTCTCCATGTTTAGTTCTGGTTCTGGGTGTGCAGAGTCGACCAGAACCAGAAGATCACAAGTGGTCTGGAGGATTGATACAGCAACAACAGGTCTTTAAACCTTTCAGTGATTTATAGACCAACAGATATTTTTTAAGCTTAATCAAATGACATGTGCACCAAAAAAAAACAGCTTTGTAAAATTGACACCGATATGGAGGACAAACACTGACATATTAATTAAATACTTTAATAAATAAATGCTCAGCAAATAAATAAGCATGCAATTAAATGCACAAAAACTCAGCCAATAAATAAATCTAAGCGTTAGTTAAAGTATACAATGAGAATGTACATATCTCTTTTAATTAGGTTATTTAATCACCTTCGTAATAATTACCTTATTTAGAATCTGTTATAATTTTCAACTTTATTTAGTAATTGCTTATTTCTAAATCTATTTCTTTCTGTGCTTTAATATTTTTGTCAGTTTTATTTTTCCTTTGTATTTTTAATTCTATTTATTTCATCAACAATATTTCTACCTGTTCTTTTTACATTTCTGTATGCCATTCTGTCTGATTATGCAAATGCAGTGGGGCTGGACCAATGACACGGGTGACATTATCATCTTTGTGGACTGTTTCCACTGTTTCTAATGTGGGTATACAGGTGTGAAGTGATGTCAAAAAATACCAGGGTTTCTCCTGGAACCAGCTTCAATTTTTGAATTTTATTAGCGAAGTCCATGGAGTTCTGTATGAGATGTGGTGTGTTTCAAAAAAGACATGCTAAAACACCTGCAAGATGTTTTGCAGTCTTATATGTCACTGAGTCTATGGTGCTGAAAATGGGTCTGAGTTGTGTTCCTTCTTTGTGTATTGTGTGTAGTCCATATAGGCATGGAATATACAAACAGAAACATTCTGGACCTTACTTTACCAACATTACTTCACCCAGCTTACACCCAGGTACCCCTGTGCTTGTGTTGTTCCAGACTAAGTCCCCATGTCCCTTGGCTAATATCACTGAATTCTGAGTGTTTGTTGGTGAGGCTTCATTTTCCACCGAGCAGATGGCTGGTGAATAAGCTGCTAGACTTTTTATTATTTAAACTTTTCCAGTTAATAATAACGGAGGTGATTTGCACTTCAAGGCTGACAAGCAGCAGTCTGCTGATACACGAGCCCACATTTACAGACAGTGGTACGTTTGGAAACACCACTTACAGATTAAAAGCAGCTTACAGCAGATGTGCCAGCTGGGACTATAATTAGAGTAATATCTCCCATCATGTTAAAGCTTGTTATGATATCACGACTGAAGGGCTTCTGGTTCTCCTCATGTTGGGAATTATTACTTATGAAATGAGGCAGCTTCACTGCAAAGGAGTTCACTATAATTTCAGTGTTGGAAAATCTTTTTTTCTCAGCTGTAGTTGATTTCCATCCATCCATCCATCCATTTTCTGACTCGCTTATACCTCATGGGGTCGCAAGTGATTTCCAACAAGAGGTGAAATTAGTCTAATTTATTCATGGCTGTCATATTGTTTTTTCAATTAAATCAGATGTATATTTCCGTTACTTTCTGATTTCTTCTAAGTCTCGAGTTTGTGCCCTTTACACAGTCCTTTTTTACTGACAACAATACAAATCCTTTACTATTATTGGCATCCTACTAATGACAAGTACACAATTGTGGTTACAAATGACTGAAGATGCTAAATGAATCCAACACTGAGCAGGTTCTGCCTACCTCGTAATTATCCTTTCTGTGTGTGGCAAACAATGCTGATCAAAAGTCCAATCTTTTTTCAGGTTGGAATTAAAAAAACAATATACGACTCCTATGCAGTGTGTGTGTGTGTGTGTGTGTGTGTGTGAGAGAGAGAGAGAGTTCACATGCACCCTTACAGATGTTTTAATAAATATCCCTTTAGCTAGTCGTTTATAGATCGCTCACTTAAAAAGGTGAACACATGTTCACACATTGTTGAAATGGCACATTGTTGTGCCATTATGCTTGTTTTAAAGTTATTTAATGGTTATCAAATAACTCTCAGTCCAGTGAATATCAGCCCAATCAGCTAAAATTAGAACAATCGTTGAAAGGATGCTTTGAGCACTATCGTTCTTTTAACAGCTTTTAACTCTGCACACATGAAATAAACACACACTTGAATTTTCCTCCTTTTTTTTGAAAGAACTAGCAGCAATATCTTTGACCCGAGGACAGTAATTCAGGGTTCCCAGTCAGCAGGTGTGGTTATATTGGCCGACACCGAGCAGTTTATAGGCTGATGTGATAATGGTGTGTTTGTCTGTGTACTTTTCTAATTCTGTTAGTCCAGTATATAAAGTAATCTTGGTTTTATAAAAATCCCTCTCTGCACTATCATCTCCAGAGGTTCCTCAGTCGTCCCCAGAACAAAGCCTGCCTTTATCAGGTTGTTGAGCCTTTTTAGGTCCCTGGCTCTGACGCTGCTGCCCCAACGGATGAGGGCAGAAGAGATGAAGCTCTCAACAACAGAATTATAGAAAATATGCAGCACTTTGCTTCAAACCTTGAAGGACCTAAGCTTCCTCAAGAAGTACAGTAAAATCAACTCCTTTGTTTTGTTCACATTGTTTCCACACCATGCCACAAAGCAATCCACTAGATCTCTGTACTCAGCTTCTAGTCCATCTCTGATATACCCGACAAATGCAGAATCATCTGAGTGTTTCTTGTGCTGGAAATACTGAAGTGTACGGAGTGAAAAGGAACAGTGCGAGTACAGTCCTCTGTGGTGCTCCTGTGCTGCTGACCACCTGGTCAGACACACAGTCCTTCTGTCTCACAAACTGTGGTGTGTCAGCTCCATTGTCAGGTAGTCATTGCAGGTGATTGTTGAGTGACTGTCTTCTGGAGTTTCTGACAAAGCAAATGGAGAAAGAACATGATCCTCACAGTGCTGCCTGCTTTGTCCAGGTCACAGTGGGTTTGTTGAAGGAGGTGTATAACGGCGTCTTCAACAGTGTCTGAGCTCCATACAATTGTGGCAAGACAGGATGACGGACTGGACCAGTGACTCATTGAAAATCTTGGTGAATACCCCGGCCAGATGGTCTGTGCACTCTCTGAGGACCCTTCCTGTCACTCCATCTGGTTCGGCTGCCTTTCTTGGGTTCCCTGCTCTCAGTGTGTACCGTATGTCATGTTCCTTCACTGTGAGGTGTGGCTGCCTTGGGTTATTCCCTCAACCTTTCTTTTGTATGCTACCTTGACCCCTCTGATGCCAGTCAGAGGGGTCAAGAGCCTATTAAGGTCGGCTCTTGCTGCATTGTGTTGTACTCCATCCTCAGACCTGAAACTGACATAGCATTGCCTCTGCAGTAGCTTGACCTCTTTAGTCATCTAGACTTGCTGGTTGGACAACACAAAGAGACAGTTTATCAGCAGTGACGTTGATATAGGAGGGCACACATGTAGTATATTCCTCCAGGTCCTGCTGTTCCAACACTCTAATCTGTGCTCTCGAAACAGGCCTGCAGCTGGTGTAGCTGTTGATATAGACTTTCTTTGCAGTGTTTACACCCCATATTGCACATTTAACATGCTAAATAAATTTGAGGAGTACTGACTGCAGTTCAGCATGGCTCCTCTGGCTTTGTGCGGTTTCATCCTTACGCTCAAACATTTCTGCATGGATACAGTGTTCAGCTCCATGTGGCTACAACCTGAAGTGAAGGGTTTCTGAAGCCACATTTAGAGAATAACAATAAAGATAATTTTATTCAAATATTGACAAATTTGTCAGTTTCATTCAGTTCATGAAGAATTGCAAATGATTGATTTAAATGTTTTCCCAATCCTCTCTGCTAATGGCAAACGCTTTACTCTGTTGTTCATTGTTGTTTGCTGTCATTTAACGGATTGGGTGGTTGAAGTTGAAAGAGACAAGACGTTTTGACAGTTTAACAAGTATTTACTAATCATCAGGGGCCTCAGTAGTGTCTGAGACAACTGTACATCACGATGAGTCAACCAGTGTGGTATTGTTGGTCACTTTGGTACAAACAGCTGATCCCACAAGTGTTCAAAGGCTTTAAGTCCAGTTCTGCAGGCAGGTCATTCTGACCTCTTTGCTCCAAAATCCTCGAAGTAGTCTCACATAACCCCACCTTGGATAGAAGATAAAGTTTGGTCCCTAAAAGTGTTGATGTTGGTTTGCCATTGGTTACAGAATCTGATCCGCATAGCTCCCCTCACTGAGCTCCCCTGCATTCTTTGTTGTTTAAGCAAGCCTTGTTTTAACTAACTTTTATGTGCTACCTTATGTAGCGTTTTCCTGGTTTTATATCTTTATCTTCACACTTGCTGATGATCAGATGGTCAGTTGTATTAGATCAGCTGTAATGGGCTCCTGCTTGCCCCCTAACAACCTGTGGGAGCAGCAAGTGTAGAGAGTTTTATAGTATTTTATGTGGTTTTGTAAAACTCTTACTGTTTACAGAGTAAAGATACATCCCATTTCAAGTTTAAAGCCCTTGTATCTTTTTCAATACTAGTTGAAATTTAGGCTTTAGTGTGTCTATTGTACCTCCAGAGAGGAAAACCTTTATTGTAGTCATATTTGTCTTTGTTATTACATTTAAACTCTCAGGTTGCCCTTCCAGGATGACTTCAGAAAGAAAGTTCTGTCATAATTTTCATCACTGTCTGAGTTATGTTTTTATCCTAACTTGTAGATTGAAATATAGAGGTATTGTTTAGATAAGTAATAGCAGTCAGCGTAATTAAAATAAACAATAAAAAATATTTTAATCAGATCATGTTTGAAGCAGTTCTAATTAGCTTCTAATAACCTGACCCCAAGAGGAATAGATGCACTGTGAAAATCTAGGGGATATAAAGGTTCATAAATAAGCTTTGGGGAAATTTCGACTTTGTAATTTACTTTGTCTGCTCTGTATTTTTCTAAATGTTGTGTCTCCAGGGCTTTTTTTTTTTTGTTTACCATGGCCGGTTAATTTATTGGCTTGCATAACAGGTGGAACTGTATCAACATCCATCATCAGACAAATGGGAGTCTTTGAGAACAAAATAACTTTTGCCTAACGCTTTGCTTGTTGCCAGTTTACACTCTTTTAATTACTTCCTCTCTTCAGTTCTGCCCAAACTGTCTTATTCGTGATTTTATTAACATTTTAACCGTGATTTAAGAAGTAATGAGCTGCTAAGAGACTACCATTGTAAATGTATTCAGCACATTGTAGCGCTTCTGTAGTATTTTGGAATGTCTGATTTTTTGCTATCTTGTTTAATTCTAAGTTGAAATCAGGTATTTTTACCCAAGACTTGGCAAGTTGTTGTTCAATTTAACAAGCGATACACCTGACAGACGCTGTCAGACCGGGCCTGGAGTGTACAGGAGCACAGCAGTGCCGTGTGGCCATGCATAACCAACATGATTCAGAGCGGGAACAAAACAGCTCATTAGCTGCACATAAACAGTAAAGTTGAAGAAAGTGTGGTAAACAACCACGATGGTCCTGGAGGGCTTTTTCTTTGATTTAGTTCATGTCAGCAAGGGTGAGATAAATTGTATTTGTCTGTTTTATAGTCACATGTTGTTCATGGCAATCAATGCTGGCACTGTTTTACTAATGAAAACTTGTCTAAATAACACTATCATGCTAAAGACTTTACTTTAGCACACCAAAAGTTATGAACTCAATATTTTTTCTATATTTTGCATCTAAAGCAGTCACACTTTCTTGTAATCATTAGATTTGGCCTTTATCAGTAGTTCTCTTTGCTCTCTTGATGTCTAAAATATTGCATTTGACACAGCTGATCATTACACGCTGATCGCACCTCGCAAAACTGGCCTCATTTTTAACTCATATGTGTTATTTGTCAATTATCTATCTAACCAAACAAATCACATGAGGGGTTCCTCAAGGCTCCATTCTCGAGCCACTTTTAACCCTGATCTGTGTGATCCCACTCGGCCGGATTATGGAGTACTATCGTGTTTCCTGCATATCTACTTTAATGACATATACTTTGTATTTTTGTGTCACCACTTACCACATTGAGTCAATGTGTCCAAAATATCCATGAGTAGATGGGTCCGAATTTACTCCTGCTCATCGCAAAAAAAATAAACTGTTTCAAAAATGCACCGATGTTATGAGATGAGCCAAGATGAGCCGAGGCTCCGAAGCGTGTCTCAAGCAATTAAGGTTTGCTTCAATTAGGGGAGGAGCCAGAGTTGATGACGTCGAAGCCTCGCTACCCAGCAGTACCGTGTGACTGCTTCAGGAAGCGGCTCAGATTGCCTGCGAGTTTTGACAGGCATTTAATCGCCTCAGTATTCAGTCGAAATGTGGGTGTTTGTTGGAGAGTTCCCGTCAGTTCAGGTTTTGGATGGAGTTTTGATAGTTTGGAGATAGTTTAAACATTTTAGGTGAGGGAAGGAAGGACAGTTTGGAGAGCGAGGTGAGGATAGAGGAGGGGGGGGGGAGCCAGCTAGGAAGAGGAGGACTATGTGGGAATATTTTACTTGATTTACCCAATAAGGTAAGGTAAGTTTAAAACAGGGCTCCACAGTGGTGCAGTGGGTAACACTGCTGCCTTGGGTTCAAATCCAACCCTGGGCCTTTCTGCATGGAGTTTGCATGTCCTCCATGGGTTCTCTCTGGGTACTCCGGCTTCCTCCCACAGTCCAAAAACATGACTGTTAGATTAATTAGCTTCTCCAAATTGTCCTTAGGTGTGAATGGTTGTTTGTCCTGTCTGTCTCCGTGTTGCCCTGCGACAGACTAGCAACCTGTCCAGGGTGTACCCTACCTCTTGCCCAGTGAACGCTGGAGATAGGCACCAGCAACCCCCGTGATCCCATGAGGGACTAAGCGGGTCAGAAAATGGATGGACGGAAATCTAACATTCTCAGGATTCATTACATTTGCTTATCAAGAACTGTATTTTTCACTGATTCTTAATTAACTAATCTATTTATACGTGAGGGGTATGCAAGCTCTTTCCACATCAATTCAAAAAAAGTAAAAAACAAAGCAACTGGACTTGTTTTCCGTAGTTGAAGACGTTTCGCTTCCTCTCCCGGAAGCTTTCTCAATTCAAAAAGTCTGGAGTAATGATGAGTAACAAGCTTTATACCATTCCAAACAAAGGCCTGTAATGGCTTAGATAACATGCAAATTCAACCGAAACAGGACCACCCCTTAGTAATGGGCGGTCGTTAAAACCATTAAGCCAGCGGAATGGACCGAAACTGGTCCACTCCTCTGTAACGAGGAGTCGTTAGAGTTGTTATTGGCTTGGCTTAAAGGAACAATGTTTTAATCACCTGAATGAGGGTGAGAGTTAAGTTGACGATTGGCTGGAATTAATCCTATAGCTGTGTTGTAAGTTTTTGAGAGTTGGAACCTAAGGCCTCCTCCTCTGTTTAAGGTTGGTCTTTCTCTCTTGACGTAGATGGCTTCCTTCACACCCCTTTCAAACCATCTGTCTTCTTTGTCCAAAATGTGAACATTTTGGTCCTCAAAAGAGTGTCCTTTGTCCTTTAGGTGTAAGTGGACAGCAGAGTCTTGACCTGAGGAGGTAGCTCTCCTGTGTTGAGCCATGCGTCTGTGGAGAGGTTGTTTGGTTTCTCCAATATAAAGATCAGAACATTCCTCACTGCACTGAACTGCATACACCACTCCGCTCATCTTAGGTTTGGGGGTTTTGTCCTTGGGATGCACCAGCCTCTGTCTGAGGGTCCTGTTTGGTTTGAAATGTACTGGGATTTTATGTTTGGAGAAAATCCTCTTGAGTTTTTCAGAGACTCCAGCAACATATGGGATGACGATGTTTTTGCGTTTATTCTTCTCACCATTATGTTCTGCAGCGGGTCTTTTGGATTTTCTTGCTGATTTGACAAAAGCCCAGTTAGGGTACCCACAGGTTTGGAGGGCATCTCTGATGTGTTTCTGTTCCTTGTGCTTCCCTTCGGAACAGAAACACATCAGAGATGCCCTCCAAACCTGTGGGTACCCTAACTGGGCTTTTGTCAAATCAGCAAGAAAATCCAAAAGACCCGCTGCAGAACATAATGGTGAGAAGAATAAACGCAAAAACATCGTCATCCCATATGTTGCTGGAGTCTCTGAAAAACTCAAGAGGATTTTCTCCAAACATAAAATCCCAGTACATTTCAAACCAAACAGGACCCTCAGACAGAGGCTGGTGCATCCCAAGGACAAAACCCCCAAACCTAAGATGAGCGGAGTGGTGTATGCAGTTCAGTGCAGTGAGGAATGTTCTGATCTTTATATTGGAGAAACCAAACAACCTCTCCACAGACGCATGGCTCAACACAGGAGAGCTACCTCCTCAGGTCAAGACTCTGCTGTCCACTTACACCTAAAGGACAAAGGACACTCTTTTGAGGACCAAAATGTTCACATTTTGGACAAAGAAGACAGATGGTTTGAAAGGGGTGTGAAGGAAGCCATCTACGTCAAGAGAGAAAGACCAACCTTAAACAGAGGAGGAGGCCTTAGGTTCCAACTCTCAAAAACTTACAACACAGCTATAGGATTAATTCCAGCCAATCGTCAACTTAACTCTCACCCTCATTCAGGTGATTAAAACATTGTTCCTTTAAGCCAAGCCAATAACAACTCTAACGACTCCTCGTTACAGAGGAGTGGACCAGTTTCGGTCCATTCCGCTGGCTTAATGGTTTTAACGACCGCCCATTACTAAGGGGTGGTCCTGTTTCGGTTGAATTTGCATGTTATCTAAGCCATTACAGGCCTTTGTTTGGAATGGTATAAAGCTTGTTACTCATCATTACTCCAGACTTTTTGAATTGAGAAAGCTTCCGGGAGAGGAAGCGAAACGTCTTCAACTACGGAAAACAAGTCCAGTTGCTTTGTTTTTTACTTTTTTTGGAATGACCATGACCTGGATGACTGAGAATCTTCACCAACTTTCCACATCAACCACAACGGTGACCAACGTGCTTCACAAAATATAGTCACAGCCACAAAAAAATGCTCAATCACCTGTTTAGTGCAACTTTCCCATAAGATTACTTTATCAATTCATCAGTTCATATCTTGGCAATTTATTTGTTTTAAATAAGCAATTTCTTTTTTCTTTTTTTCTTTTTGCCTAAATTTTATTATTTTAATATATTCCTTCGGTTAATGTAATTGTTGTGATTTGTGGTCTCTAGTGCGGTACTGTCTCTGTTACGGAGGACCTGGTGTTTCATCCAGGTTGTGTCAAGAAGGGCATCTAACGTAAAATCTCTGCCAAGGGTGTGTGCAAATCAAAATGACTTGTTGTGGTGACCCCTGAATAATGGGGGCAGTCAAAAGGACTCACATAACATAATTGTGATGATTTGTGAGGTAGGAGCTGGACCAAAACACAGAGTGAAGAACGGAAGCAGTGGAAAAACTCTAAATTGACAAAAAATACACAAAGGAACTTGGGAGCTATGCACACTCAAAAAAAAAAAACATCTGGGGATTGTGATGGTAATTTTAATTATCTCTGTTGTTTGTTTTTTCCCTCTGTAAAGCAATCCAAATAACTTCTGTACAAGGCTCTATTTACATGTCAACGATCCACTGAAACTGGGATTTTTGTTGCTTTTCAGTTAAGACACGCACAGAGCTCTCGAGTTATAGTTCAGAGTGAGAATAATTATAAAATAATAGAGGAAAACAATTAAGAGAATCTCTATTTACATTTTGACTATTTGAATGATAGAAAACGTGGAATTTCTTAAGTAAATAGAGATCCAAATTTGCCATTTGTCATCTGCCCTGATAAATGCTGGTAAAATCCCCATATTCCCTATAGATCAGCGGCCTGATGAGGCACTGCTGAGGATGTGTCGGGTTGTGCTGAGTAACGCAATGACAAATGTTTAACTCCATCCACTTCATCAAGTAAGGTAAAAGCCAAATCAGCTAAAATTAGGGAGTATGACAACAGTTACATGAAGTTTGGCTTTATCGAGAATAAGGATCTAATCCCCACCAAATCTCTAATATGTGTATTTATATACATTTTTTAAAAACGTACATAATTCCTTATGTATTTAACAGTACAAAAGGATGTTTAAAAAATACTATCAGCATGAGGAATCTAAAGGGGTCCTTGGAAAAAGTTTAGCGCTGCTAAGGAGTCCTTGGCCACGAAAGGTTTGTTTTGTCTGCCAGCAGCAATTCAATTGTACACTGCTCCAAAAAATAAAGGGAACACTTCAACAACACAATGTAACTCTTAAGTCAATCAGACTTCTGTGAAATCAAACTGTCCACTTAAGAAGCAAAGCTGATTGACCATCAGTTTCACTGCTGTAGTGCAGATGGAATAGACACCAGGTGGAAACTAGAGGCAATTATCAAGACCCCCCCCCCCCAATAATAAAGGAGTGGTTCTGCAGGTTGTGACCACAGACCACTTCTCAGTTCCTCTGCTTTCTGCCTGATGAATGCGGTTCAGTGGTAGCATGAGACGGAGTCTACAACCCACACAAGTGGCTCAGGTAGTGCAGCTCATCCAGGATGGCACATCAATGAGAGCTGTGGCAAGAAGGTTTGCTGTGTCTGTCAGCATGGTGTCGCTACGAGGACACAGGCCAGTACATCAGGAGACGTGGAGGAGGCTGTAGGAGGACAACAACCCTGTAGCAGGACCACTACCTCTGCCTTTGTGCAAAGAGAACCAGGAGGAGCTCTGCCAGAGCCCTGCAATGACCTCCAGCACATGTCTGCTCAGACAATCAGAAACAGACTCTATGAGGGTGGTATGAGGGCCCAACGTCCACAGGTGAGGGTTATGCTCACAGCCCAACACCATGCAGGACGTTTGCCATTTACCAGAGAACACCAAGATTAGCAAATCCACCACTGGCTCCCTGTGATCTTCACAGATGATAGCAGGTTCACACTGAGCACATGTGACAGAGTCTGGAGATGCTGTGGAGAACGTTCTGCTGCCTGCAGCATCCTCCAGCATGACCGGTTTAGCAGTGGGTCAGTGATGGGGGTGCATACGTACAGCCCTCCATGAGCTCACCAGAGGTAGTCTGACTGCCATTAGGAACAGAGAGGAGATCCTCAGAGCCATTGTGAGACCATATGCTGGTGTGGTTGGCCCTGGGTTCCTCCTAATGCAGACAATTCTAGACCTCATGTGGCTGGAGTGAGTCAGCAGTTCCTGCTGAGGCATTGATGCTGTGGACCATCCCACCCGTTCCCCAGACCTGAATGCACCTGAGCACATCTGGGACAACTGAGCACATCTGGGACACCGTGTCTCCCTCCATCCACCAACGCCACGTTGCACCACAGACTGTCCAGGAGTTGGTGGATGTGTTAGTCCAGATCTGGGAGGAGATCCCTCAGGAGACCATCCACCACCTCATCAGGAGCATGACCAGGTGTTGTAGGTCACAGACGCTACTGAGCCTCATTTTGACTTGTTTTAAGGACATTACATCAAAGGTGGATCCACCTGTAGTGTGTATTTTCCACTTTAATAATGAGTGTGGCTCCCAATCCAGACCTCCATGGGTTAATAAATTTAATTTCCATTGATAATTGTTGTGTAATTTTGTTGTCAGCACATTCAACTATGCAAAGAACAAAGTATTTAATAAGAATATTTGATTCATTCAGATCTAGGATGTGTTATTTTAGTGTTCCCTTTATTTTTGAGCAGTTTATTATTACTTTGAATTTCTGTGGTGTGGCGTTATATAACACCCTCATACAATTAGACTTACCAACAATTATCAGCCTGATCTTCCTTTACCAATCACTCTTCCGTTGGCTTTCTCCAGGCACACAAGCACAACCCCTGAATAAGGCTCACTGCTTTAATTATTGGCAAAACATATGCTCATCTTACCAGATCTCCTTTAACGTACCTCTGTCTCCCAACAAACACAAACAATCACACGAGTCATGCAGTGAGTCACACACACTGCGGGTTTCATGTTACTCACTTCACCAATGCACAGTAAAGTCTCTCTATCACTCTTACCTGTTTGTAAAGGTGGAAATTTAAAATGTTTCACAGGTTTACAAAAAAAGATGGAAACAACTAGTTTATTTATGGCTGTTTTCAGTAACAAAGTGGCAACGACTCTACTTTAATGTTTCCAGAGTCCAGTGGTCTTCATTCACTTGAATGATTTATAGTTCAGCTATAACTGACTTTCACAAAACAAAAGTGTAAGACCTCCAGCCACAGAAATATTGCTTAAAGACACTTAAATATTACAAGCAAGTCTTTCAGTTTAAAAGCATCATCTATACTATATATGTTGCTTTTATTATATATTATTATATATTATATAGTGTCCCTGAAATTTATGGCCTCATGCTGGGAACCTGGGATTTGTGTAATAAATCAACACAAAGTTGTGCATAATTGTGAAGTTAGAGGAAAATAATGAACTGCGTTAAAAGTTTTACAATAAAAATCCAAAAAAAGCTGACAGTCATTGGTAGTCAGCTCCCCTGAGTCACCACTTCATAGGACCTTTTGTTGCAATCACAGGTGTAAGTATTTTGAGTTTGAAATTACATTATTTTCCTTTAATTTTCATTTCTCAGCAAAAATAACTCTAGCTTAATTAATTTAAATGATGAGCATCTTTCAATCTGATTTTTGATTCTCAATTGGACTTTGGTTTGGACTTGAAACAGACCAATTGAAACCATGAATGTGCTGAGATGTAAACAATCCCATGGCTGATCTGGCTGTACGTTAGTGTTGTAATGCTGGAAGGTGAACCTCGGCCGCAGTCTAAAGACTTTTGCAGCTACTTGCCCAGTATTTTAGCTCCATCCATGTTCTCATCAACTCTGACCAGTTTGCATTAGTGCTGGACAACATAGAAAAAGAGCATATTGATAACATAGAAACCATATTGCTTTATACCTAGAATTATCAAAAAATTCAAAACATATATATTTCAAGTGCAGCCCTGACCAGTTTATGCTGTTGCTTAATGACCTATCTTTAGACAAAGAACACACAAACACTGAATTTAAACTAAACTCTTTATTCAACCAACTTTTTACCAAAACTGCTAAATAAAAATAAAATAAAAAAGAATATGTGCTTTTTGAATTCTTTGAAGGCCCTTCATTGACCCATTTTTTCCTATCACACTACAGGTGTATCAGTCGATATGTATTGTTATTGAATTATTGTCCTGCTCTAGTTTTTTGTGAACCTTGTTAAAAAAAAAACATTCCCACAGGATGGTGAATTTATGGTGTATGATTCCTGGTGCCGTGCAGTGTTGTTACTTTTGGCACCAAGCCAAGCGGATATCAGTTTTGGTCTCTTCTGACCTCAGCATCTTCTTCCACGTGTTTGGTATGTCCTCTTCATTGCTTGTGACAAAGCGCCAACAGAACCTCTAACAGATTTCTTCTTTGCCACTCTGCTGTTAGTGTCCTATTTGCGGAGCGCTCAACCAATACTTGTACTGCTGACAGATTTTAACACCTAAACTGTGGATGTCAACAGCTCCTCCAGAGCTGTCATGTGCCCTTGAGGGTTATTTATTTTGTTTGGGTTTATACGATTATATGAGCTATAAGAAAATAGACAACACACATTTCTGTAAAAACGTTTGTCATTTGATTGGGACTTGCCGTTTATCTTTTACTTCAATATTTTGCAGTATTTCCGGTTGGTCTGTTACATAAACTACCATCACAAAACAATTTTCTGACTAATGTGAAAAACTTCCAATGGTATTAATACTTTTACAAGGCTAAGTGAAGACTAAGGTCTATAAATAAATATAGCTGGAACACATTTACAATCCCACTTGCATGTTTGGGCATAGTTACTTATTTCTCTGGTTTTACTGCTATATTTAGACCATCTAACCAACTTACCTTTAATACTCTTATGATAAACAAGAAAACGAAGTGAAAAAAATGACCCTTTTGTTGTTGCTGGGGTTGTAAGCAATGTTGCAATATGCCCAGTGGTGTTGCTGCCTAATGTACTGTGACTGTAATTATAGCTCTATAGCTGTACAGCCGACATCACATGTGTGAAGTATACTTCACACAGTACAAGCTGTGAGACTGGGGACTTAATGGACTGCTACCTACACAGTTCTGAGACAAATCCATACAATCTAAGTGCTTCTTATTTTGTTCATGTAGCTTCAGGTGTCTTTAAAATGTTCACTCTGCAAATGATCATTTGCCTTCCTTCCATCCCCCCCCCCCCCCCCCCCTTCAATATTTGGTGGCCTGGACCAATCTGCTGTCCAATTGTTCAGAGAGCTCTCTAATCCAGCCTTAGATCTGAGTTGTACTGCACGGTGCCTAATAGGATCGTAGTATTAACCCTAATGACAATACCACCAGCTGTCGCAGGGCCCTCTGTTGGCCGTCGGCAGAAATGTGGCCTGTGGGGGGGGGAGGGAGGGAGGGGAGAGGGCAGATGGATTGGAGGCAGACTCGGGCTGAGAGAGGGAGGATGTCTGTGGGATGCTGCTAGTTTGATTTTAAAGAATTGGAGGACGAAGCCCGGAGGGGGATGCACTCCTGAGCAGTTTTACTTTTGGATCTCTACCTTGTTCATTCACCTTTTTAATTGTTTTCCGTTGCTGAAATCACTTCTGTTTTTATTTTTATTTTCTAATTTTATTTTTCCGTTTTTTTTTTTCTGTCTCCTAAGCCCATTTTCTCCTTGATCAGTCTTCGTCCAACTAGTCCCCCCCCCACCCACCCGCTGCATCCACCCTCTGTTACGTCCTCCAGTGCATCAGCAGTCGTTGGTTGTCGACAGGATGCATTTGGCCGAATAGCAGATTAAAGACGGGTTCTTGCTCCGGTGGTTTTCTCTGAGGGTTGCAAAGTTGCAGTCAGGACCGGGACGAACAGCGGGAGGAGGCGGTGGATTAGGATGGCTCTGGAAGAAGTGTGGGGCCGAGTGAAGAATGTCTGCAAGCAGAACGGACTGCTCATCCTGTCTGTGCTGGCCGTGGTCATCGGCTGCCTGCTGGGCTTCTTCCTCAGAGGCAAGCAGCTCTCCGAGCAGGTCAGTTGGTCAGGACACCCCGTTCAGTGACGACTGTGACCCCCAACCGCCCACCTCCCCAATGCACAGACTCCATTTTCCTACCAGTCTACTGTTCCCCTTTCAGATGTGCCTCAGTGATGCCCCCATATCACTAAAGCATGGATTCAAACAAAACCACACTTCTGTAAAAGTTTCCATTACTTGGGCTCCAAATTTTTCTAAACACGAATATATGATAGAAATCCCTGAGGTCTGAGATCTACATCCAGTTCCCTCAGGCTTAACCACGCTGATTACAAGCCTAACCCTAATCTTTGCCCCAGTCTAAACAATCAACCTTTCCAGCACATTTTACCCTATAAGTTACTTAACAGATTTTTAGACTTAATTATCTTTTGTATCACACACGCATAAAGACAGGCAATAGGTCCGATACGACGATTTGGCGAGTTTGTTTTGGGCAGATGGAAATCGGGGCAGCGCTGGGATGATTGCTGATCTGTTTTGTTCAAGTGACTGACACTCGGCTCACTTGGCAATTGCGAAAGCATTTGAAAGCATTTATGTGTTACTTTGAGTCAGTGCATTTCCCAAAAGTCCCCGGGGGGTTGCTTGTTTTGATGGCGCTGGGAATAATAGCACCGTGATTGTTGTGAGCTGGCCCCTCAAACATCATTCAACTTCTGACTGATTTAAAATCCAATCTGTGTGCGGCAGCAGAGAGTGTCGCGATTGCAAAACAAATTCAACCCGTGAGAGGCATGTTTTCTGTTTTTTTTTTTTTTTTCTGAAACGTCAACTTGTCAATCCTTCGGAGGACATGGGTAGCTTAAAGAGAGATTATACCCACAGATACGTTAAGTCAGCCTTAACCATTTTGTTCTCACTGGATAAATTCTCACAAATGCTGCAACTAAAGACTTGTAATTGGACATGACTCCATTGACGGACAGTGCCTTGCAAGCATAGGATTTATTATGATTGTGCAGCATAAAGTCGCGCATAACTGCGAAGCAGACAGAGAAAGATTCATTGCTTTGATAAACCACTGGGCTGGGACCGAAACTTTTGTTATTTATCGCAACGACAAGCACTATAAGATCGGGATGGAGACACTTTGTGAACACCAATGCTCTGGTCGCATACTGCCATCACCCAGTTTTATTGTGTGGATAGTCTGTTGTAGATGAATATGGCCCACAATTATCAATTTTCATCTCATCTTCTCAAGAATCTATTCATTAATGTTATCTATTAGTGTTCTCCTTGTCTGGCCTGTAAATGCGGGTGGATGACCATGCCCTGCTAGCCTTGCTGCACCCTCTACTTTTGAATGAAATATTGAACAGTTCTCTATTAAAGTTCAAAACTTGGGATATTGCTTTGCAACCTAATCCTGCTTTCAACATCTCACTTTTCCCTTTGTGTTGTGATTCTAAACTTTCATATTGCTTGTTTGTTCATTAATGTTCTCTAAGAATTCACTTCGACCCTTCTAGAACAGCTACAGCTACAACAACAGGGTTTTTACACTGCAAAAAGGGAAAAATTTTCCTTTGATTTGAGCAGATAAATAAGACTATTGTCAATGGAATGAGAGTTTCGACCCCTAAAATTAGATAATTAGACATCCTGCACTTCAAATAAGATGATGGAGATGAATTGTTCTTGTTTTAAGTGCAAAAATCTTGTGCCATTGGCAAATAGTCAGATTTACCAGCTCAAATTAATGTAAAATGCACTAATTTCAAGAGGATTTTACCAACTTTTAGTTCCCTTTTTGCAGTGTACTGAAACCAAAGGCAGGTGGTTGCGTTGAAGTTTGTTGGGTGGTATTAAAGTAAAGGGAACAGAATACAAATTTATTCTACACGTCATAATTCTGCATTACTCTGTCACATAAAATCCGACCAAAGCACAGTGAGCTTTGTGGTTGGATCGTGGCAAAATGTGGTAAGGCTCAAGGGGTGCGAATACTTTAGCAAGGAACTGTAAATCGTCACTGCTGGGAAATTTCCGACCATTTGTTTCATCCTCTCACAAGGATTTGCACAGGAGTGTGTAGCAGTGAGGACGTCCGACAGTGGAGATGCGAATGACAGGGGTCTCAGTAGATGCTGCTTATTTTAGGTCACATAGGATGCTCTGCAGACGTCACCACAATAAGCTGCCATGGTGTTCTATGTTGCTGTGCGTTTAGTGGCTGTTACATGCACATTAAAAAAATCTATATCGGCATAGCAAATAAGAATGGATGCAAAGACCAAAACTTGCTTCACAGATCAGTGTTATTTTTTTATTTTAATCAAAAACAGCTTTCCAAAGAGGTCAGTGGAAAGATCAGACAATGATGTAAAAAAAAACTTTTGACAAAGTTTCAGGGATCCTGTGGAGCCACCTCTCAAAGGCATTTATGTTAGACAAGTATCTGACAGCATGATGCAGGTTGTTAGAGTAAAAAACAAGTTACTCAAGAGACTGTGCATTGAAAAACAAGGAATGGGAAGATATTGGTCTGACAGTGACTAACTGCACTTTACAAAGTAACAGAAAAAAGGTTGAAACAATTACTGTACATTATATGGCAAGAGAATAATATAGGAGGAACAGGCTTGTTCTATCTATGTTCAACACAGCTGATTCTGCTGGTGAATTCCACTCCTTAACATCTCATCCAGAGGTGCAGGAGTCTGCTCATAACCACTTCATTTGATTCAACTGTGCTGAACCAGGCAAACATGAAAACCTCACAGAAAATGGAACAGCTTGGGCGTGCTGCTCATTCCTGGACAAAGTCTGTCCAAAGAAATACCATTTGTTAACAAGAAGCATTGGTATAACAAAGGAAATGATCAAAAATACAAATTACATTTTTGTGCTATGTATAATACTTTAGAGTGATACGTAAGAGGTTAAAAACAGCTTGAAAGTCTTTTTTGGGAAAAAAAATGTGTGCTCAAGAAAATCCTTGTTTATGGTCTAGTTTCATAATCATTTGTTTGTATAATCGTAAAATGATGCAGGATTGATTTGGATCTAGTCCAATCAAATCATCTCTCTACCAACTTCTCATTAGCTGGCCTTTCACATTTAATACCAAACCCTGGATGGACATCCAGATGTACATAAAAGCCGGTCCCTTAAATCTGGTAAGGTTGAGGTCAGCAGAACCGACGCCGGCCCTGAGATCGCTGCCATGCGTTTTGTTCTCTGATGTGCTGGTCACAACTGTACCATACCTTTTGGCTCTAGATTGTAATGACACAAAGCTGGGGTTGTAAGCAATGTCAAACAGAGTTGTAATTTAGCTAAATTTTAGTTAGGTAGAACAAAATAAAAATTCATTTATTGGGATTTATTGGGATGCACTATATATATATATATATGTATATATATATATATATATATAATATAATATATAATATACATATAAAATATATATATCTATCTATCTATCTATCTATATATATATATATATATATATATATATATATTGTTTCAATTATTTATTTATCTGTCTTAAAGTAGGTAAGAACAGTGAACATTAAACAAGACACTACGGGAGAGAATGGAGTGGACACAAACAGATAAGATGCCAATAACAAAAAATCACAATAAAATTAGGTTAACAGGCCCATGGAAACAGATGAATTTACCTGTGAACACGTCTGGTTAGTTTTTAACCAATGTTTCCAGAAGATTTTAAAACTTATGTAGGCTGCACAGCCCCTAACATGAGCTGGCAGTGTGTTCCATAACTGTGCTCCTCTAATGGATGCAACCATTTGCCCAAATTTGGTCCTACGCCGCTGAACAGTACAGTCTCCTCTGGTTAAAGCTCTGGTGTTTATTCTAGTAATGTTTTTTTGCTTATAAAATCTGTTAGAGGCGGAGGAGCAAGTCCATTTAAAACTTTAAAAACAAGACACTCATCCAAAAATATCTGATGACGTTCAAAGTCTAAAATGCTGTACAATGTTACAATAATGATAATATAAAGGCTTTTTATCAAGAACATTCAGATTTTTCTTGAAGAGAGACTGTAGGGGTTTCAGAATGGCCTCTGAAGTGTGAGACCATGTGGTATGGCAGTAGTTTATATGGCTAAATATCATGGCATGCACTTAGGTTTTAGCTGATTCAGAAGTCAGAGAGGGTCTTATATGATTAAAGTTTGAACGATTAAACCTAATTATATTTGAGATTCTCTTTACATGCTGCTTGAAATTTAAATTAAAAGATAGACAGACAGACAGACAGACAGACAGACAGACAGACAGACAGACGATAGATAGATAGATAGATAGATAGATAGATAGATAGATAGATAGATAGATAGATAGATAGATAGATAGATAGATAGATAGATAGATAGATAGATAGATAGATAGATAGATAGATAGATAGATAGATAGATAGATAGATAGATAGATAGATAGATAGATAGATAGATAGATAGATAGATTACCCTACCCTTTTGACAGCATGAAACAATGACCACATGGCTGTTTGGTTTGGCTATGAACAACTATTGATATAAGCCAAGGACTATTATTAATATAGTTTGTACTTTTATTCAAATTACCAAGTCAAACCACCTCCTGATTAACAAAATCAATAGTCAACTATTTCTCAGCCTCTATCAGCCATTGCTTTATGAATACCTGCCTGGTGAGGTGTGGTAGTAGAGAACAACAGAGGAAGGACTACATTTGCATGCTGGCATTCTCAAACAGCAATAACTGCATATACAGAATAAACACAAGCAACCTCTCTCCAAAATAAAAGGATTTATTGAAAGAAAACTTCCCCTTCTGGTTGAAATACTTTGGGCTACAAATTGTTTAACTAGTATAGTAACCAACTAAACTGCAACGCATAAATGATAAGGAACAAATAAAACAAACTAATAACCAATTAACTGTTATGGTGATATCACAGTCTAAGTTTAAGAACCAAGCTTTTTGTTTTAAGGAGTTTGGATTAAGGCCAGGCTAGCTTTAAGAGATAACAGAGAGCAGCCGCTGCTATAGTTGCTCAAACAAGCAGTTCATGATGCAAAGAAGAAGGGAATAGAAAACACGGACTTGATCAAATAATAATAAAAAAAATGTTTTTTTGCTGAATTAGGAATCAATAACATTTTGAACAAGTGGATTCTGCTTCAGTTAAACACCCCACCACCCTCTGTCACTGTCGCGAGCCCAAACAAATATCATGTGGCCAACCCTTCCAGTAACACATAGACAAATGGCAGTGAGATGAAAATAAACAGAGGTTATTAATATTGGCCCAGTTTTCGTTATGGGACCAACTCTATGGGACTATGCTCATATATCTAGCATCCCCACCTATTAGTATCTGTTTTAAAAGTACAATTCTGTATTGCTAAATAGCAGCCAAGTGCTTCTCCTACAATCTCATTTGATGATAAAGTTCAGTTACTCTTCTAAAGTAAGTCATTTAAAGTTTGCCATAATGTGTAAAGTATTAGCAGTCCTGCCAAATTTCTTAATGAGCAAGCAACTTCATGATTGTGAGGACGTAGTCCTTGAGCACAAAAGAGTTTTGTTTCTGGATCTGCTAGTTAGTGCACAGTTTCAAGTCTAGGTTTTTTCAGGATAGTTTATCCACATATGTCAAAAAAATATTAACAGTGTACAAAGGAAGGAAAAGTAAAAGCATGCCATTTAAAAAGTAAACTTTTTTCTGTTTGAGGCACAGGTTCTTTTGAAACTGTCATTACGGTCCCTGCTGATGGAAATTTCAAAAATAACAAGACTGTACGCCGGCAGCTGCGTACCTGAGGCATGACGGCGCAGGAGACTATAAAGATTAGTGTCTTTAACAGCCATCCTGCTGATCTATCAACACAAAAGAAGATTAGTTTAGTCAATTTCAGCTCAATGCACAATTACTTCACAGGAATCTGTCAAAAAACAAACCGGCTGTAATTTGTGGACAAATCGTCACACAATCAACACCAGGCAGTGTTTTAACAAAAACTTTAACGCAACCTTTCAAAGAGAGACTTTAAGAATTGATATGTCTGCTGAGATGCTTTCCTGCTTTCCTCCTGTCCAGTTTGTCAGAACGTGTGGGACTACTGATCATCTGACACTGTTTGTTCCACTGGTGAACAGATGCCATGATATGTTGACAGCTGTGTCCTACACACACACATGCACGCACACACACAAACACACTTGTTTTATTTTTCAACCCTTTCTAAGGCCTATCTCTAACCTATTTGACACCTTAGTCTAGTCCTTAACCTAACCCCCAGACCATAAAGAAAGCAAGGACCAAAAAAGGTCTTCTGTTTACAAAAAAAGTCCTCACTTTAAAAGTGAAATGTGCTAAAACTGTTCTCACACAACTACAAGTACGACCACACACACATATACACATTAGAATATGCACACTCATTTTGCCCTAAAAGCTCTGCCACTCCGAAACACAAGCAGAAAGCTTTCATTGCTCCATCATCTCTTTGCACAGATGTCATGTTCTTACATTTCTGTTTTTGGCCCAAGCTTTAAGCTTTTAGTCTTCCTGACATCCATTAAAAAATATGTTTATGTTGCCCATTATCTAAAAGATAGAAGTGGTTTGCGTAGTTGCCGCAAAGCCCACTGTTGCCCGTAACGACTAAAACATCCTGTGAATCTTTTTTCAAGGTGAACAAATTCATTTGATTTTGGAATAAAGAGCAAGCCAAACTTCCCGAAGAGAACGCTGCGATTGTGGTAGTTTACCCTGAACAAGGACGCGTTCTAAACACGGTTCATCCAAGGCTAAAATTAATGGGATCATATTCGTAGCTCGAACCCTGAACAGTCTTAGCTGAGTTTGCAGCTCCATCATGAACTTGTTCTTGTTCAGTCGCCATATTTGTATCACAGCGCTGATGAGGAGAGCTGCACCGTGGCACTGCCTTGCAGCAAAAGGGTCCTGGGTTCAAACCCCAGCCTAGGGTCTTTCTGCATGCAGTTTGCATCTTCATCTTGTGCACGTGTCTCTCCAGGTACTCCAGCTTCCCCCTACAGTCTAAAAACATAAACAGATGAGGCATTCCCCAAAACACTGAGAACATAATCTGAATAGAGGAATAACATAAGAACGGTGGTTCCAAAAAGGTGATCCTGTAGATTGTGCGACGATGAAGTGATGTTTACCTTCAACTAATTCATTTAGAGGTGGGGAAAACTGACTAAAATGTTTACTGTATAAAATTTTGACAATTATGTTACATAGGCTAGACAAGAATAAAAAGAATAAAATCATAATATCTAAGACTAAAAAGAAATCATTGCACCCTTATAATTTCCCCTTATATCTTCAGGGAGAGGAAACCTCTGTTTACTTGTCTCAATTTTCTCAAAAAATAATCAGTTTAAACTGGACTGTGGCAAGTTCCATTGGATGCCTACCTTTGCACTGGCCTTTTTCTATTTTGTTTGTCGATTAAAAGCTCCAGCGATTGTAGTCTGTCTAGAAGACAGAGACGGCCCATTGGTGGTTGTTGCTTTCCCCAGCTGGGAACTGATGATTATGTTTTTGGTGCTGATGTTGAGAAATGTCCCTCAACATACATCCAGAACTGGAAGGGAATACTTTGGGTCAAAACATGTTCATTCTGTTAGACTTGCTGGCCTAGTTAAAGTACATGCCTACAGCAGCAAGAGGTGTTTTAAACGCCATTTATTACGGCTGCTCAAAGCTGCTGTAGTTAACTCTTGTAAGAACGTATTTTTGACAAATTTGTTAAAATGGTCCATATTTCCAGACAGTAAATATGGTACAGATAATCTGAGAAAAAATCAAGCTCGTCTTGTTCCTCCCAGTGGTCCTGCTGCCATTTGCAGAAACCGCTCCCGGTCAGAAACAACCAATCAGAGTCAGGAGGAATGTCTGGCTCTGATTGGTTGTTGGCAGTATCTATCACACTCGGATATGCTTTACAGGAAAACTGCCACTTTCTAGAGATTCACCTGCTCAGAAAACAGACAGGTAAACATTAAAGCAGCACAGCGAGCTCCACTGTGGGGGAGGAGCTGTGGAGGGAGGGCTGCAGTGCAGCAAAAAGCAAGGGGGAGGAACCTGGAAGGTGTGCTTGTTCAAAATTTCAGGCCAAGTCTACGCAGAATTCCCTACTGCAGCTTTAATGCAGTAACCCTTTTCTAAATTTTATCTGTAAAAGAAAATTAAAGACCATGTAACATTTTCACTTCAGTGCAAAATGATGCACTTCTTTGTCTTGGTCAAACACATAAAACTCCAAATACGACACTTTATAATTCAACATGTAACGTGACAGCATGAAAAATAAAAGTTCAAAGGCTATGCATGCAGTTATGTAATGAATACGCTATTATTTGCTGGGGTAACATTTATATTTTGTAAGGTCTACTCCATTTCGAACGTGAGTTTGAGTTTTCCAATAAAAGCACTATGCACATCTACAGACAAATGATTTTACCTTTCTATTTATTTATGAATGGTTGTTGTTGTTTTTTTTTTTTTTTACTATTACTATTAAATATTACTAACAATTAGTTTTGCTGACCCAAGATATTTGGACAGATTTAAAAAATTCAATGAGCTATATTTTATTCTCACATAGTAATGTAACTGCAAAAAAGAAGAAGAATGTGGTCTTTGTTGTATGTTTGGATAAAAAAACAAATAATAGCCTTTAGAAAATTCCATTACCTAAAATGTACTGCTTTGAATGAACTCAAAGGGATGAATTCAACAACTTACAATGAACATGTCCTTGCTGGTGTCAAGAGACCATGTAAAGGCATCCAGCTGATTGCATTCTGTAAACATGTGAACAATAACAAATGACTCACAGAAGTGGGATAGTTTCATCCAACTTACTCTAATTGCGGTTTTATAGCTGCACGATTTTCCTTCGAAAAAGGCGCTACTGGCAAAATATTGCAAGGAGAAATTTGGTGACCCCTTGTTTCAGTTTTCCCTGAATAAATATGCTTTAGTCTCTTTATTTTAATGTTTTAAAGCACTTATACAGTAGGAAGAAAGAACCAAGGGACATGACAGGTCAGTGTTCTCAGCAAGTTCTCAAAACGCAGCAAAAAAAAAGGGCTTTTTTATTTGCATCACATGTTGGTGTTTCACAACAGAAGCTCAAAGAATTGTACATTGACTCCACCCCCACCCCCTCCGTAAACTTTTCTGTCACAATCTACTGAATATATCATTTAGTTTTGAAAGGACCTAAATTCAAGGCTGGAACCATTTTTTGTGTTTGTCAGAACACACAGCTTAGCAAGGAATCATATTTTATTTGAATTTTTGTAGGTTTTTGTAGCTGTCCTTGGACAAGAGGCAGAGTGAACACTGGACAGTTTCCCGCTCTGAGACACACACTGCAAAAACAACCATGCACACAGACACTCACATATAAGGTGATTTAAAGAGACCAAATAACCTAACATGTTTCTGGACTGTGGGGGGAAGCCGGAATGCCTGGAGAGAAACTCCATGAGAAAATAAACCCAGGTGGGGATTCCAACCCAGGACCTTCTTCTTGCAACTGTTCTGTTGTGCAGTTCACATCATTTTAATTTACGGCTTCGTCAGGGTTTGGGCTAACATCCTACTTTTTATGGTTCTGAGGTCACATCGTTTTGGGATTTGCATATGAGGCAGCTGGCTATACTTTAAAACCTCCTATCTTCGAAACCCGGATTGATACACTGTAAATGACCGCATATTAACAGTGTGAAGAAAACCAACTATAATGCTGATTTAAAAAAAAAAAAAGACTCACCTGGCTTCACGGCAAATCTATTTAGTAGCAGGGTCAGTCTTCAACAAATAGATTAGAACAATCGCTGTATATGTTAGTTTTATTTTAGTCACTCTATGAATATGTCTCTGGGAAAGCTTTGTTTGGTGTTTAATGCCTTTAATTAGGTTTAAAATTTCACAACCTTTTAGATTCCCCTGTGAGACTAGTTTTTGTTTTGTTTTTACTCTGGAGGCTCTGTGGTGAATTTGCTGCCAGTTGCTTTTTCGGTGGAACAAGGGTTTGGGTAAAGAAACTACAGTATAGTATATTAAAATACATTTAGAAATTATTATGGATTATTATGTACTGTGTTTTACTATGAACCCCACCTGTGGCATAATAACCGCTGAGGATACACACCAGCAATAAACTGGATCAGCTGGTATAGAGTAGGATGGATGGATGGATGGATGGATGGATGGATGGATGGATGGATGGATGGATGGATGGATGGATGGATGGATGGATGGTCTCCCTCCACAAAGCTCTACACCAAAACTTTAAAGGGATTTTAAAAGTCCTTTATTCTAGTTTTCAAAATATTCACAATTTATCAGAGATTTGAATATATCATGATAAAATTGCTTGTTAATATTGTGAGTCGTTGCAAAGTGACGTCCAAAAATAGTCTTCCATTTGTCCATGGATTTGTCTTCATAAAGCTCGTATTTGGTAGTAGATGGAAATGGCAATTTAGAGAACAGTGTTACACAGGAAATACTCATTATTTGTCATTTGTTGTTCTGGTTTCTTGAATCCAAGCAGCCTTATTATCTCCAGGCCCACTCTTGTTTGCCTTGTGTCCTCGAAGAACTTCTTGATGATATACCCAATCTTCTTCCAGGAAAGTGTGCAGCCAGGACAGCGAAGGAACTGGTGTTCCTGAGTGTCGGGGTCTGAGAGAAAAGCTTCTCTGCCATTCTTTTCTGTTTTTCTATGTTTATTTTGGTGGAGAATGATGCCCGTAAAAATCCTCCTACATGGAAACTCAGTATTACCTGCCTGCTGGTGATTGAACTTAAATTGCCAGCTTTTCCACTGTTCAATAACCTGTTTGTTAGGAATGATTTGCAACGACTGTTTATGTTGTTATGGTTCATTTATATTTGATGAAATTAAAATATTATACCAGATTTAGTTTTTTTGTCTGTGTTTTTTACCCAGTGTAAGGTGGAAAATTGAAGGGTGTTGAGGAACAACCCCAGAAAAAGAACATGGTTTCTGCAAAATGTTTCAGTGTCTAAATCGTTTCCAGAAAAGTCACGAGAATTGTAGCTCAAGATTACTTTAACAGAATACAAAGTATGCTCCTTGGAAACAAAACAGGAAGTGAGGGTTCATCAAAACATTCATCAAAAGTATTGTCCTCAGAATTGTCTCTTATAAGTAAATGCGGTTGCCACCCAGGTTATTTAGTTGGGATTTCCTAGTTTTTTGTGAATGTCACTGAAAAACATTCGCTTAAGCTTCCTTGGTGGTCTTTCAATCTCAAACCGATAATAAAGAGATGCCAGTTAGAACTGAAAGGTAATAAGCCATGTGCTCTGAGAGAAGACGTCAGCCTATCAGCACTGCCATTGAGTCCATTCAGTGAGAAACACAGGAGAAAATGAGCCTCTCTGACTCAGATTCACTGAAGAAAACATTCTGTGGTATTTTGAATTTCTCAAACATAAGCACTGTGATTGGTCGTTATTGAATATCTACAAAAAAAAGATCCTTTTTCTTGCTTACAGGAGGTGAAGTACTTCCAGTTTCCCGGAGAGCTGCTAATGAGGATGCTGAAAATGTTGATCTTGCCTCTCGTTGTGTCAAGGTAAGAGAAGCAGCTCTGTGAGACAGTGACACGTAAACACACACACACCAGGCCCGACTGACTGGCATTGAACAGGATGGAAGAGTTACTCAGATGCACATATGGCTAGAAGTTTACTTACACTCATCCTGTTACATCAATTCTGGGTTTTAAATTATGTGACAGTGGCGTATGTCTGGCAGCACCGCTTCTGCCATCCCGCCCCAGATGTGGCTTTAATGTCGCTTACCACCGGCAGCATGTGGATGAATGCAGTATAAAGCGCTTTAAAGTCATAAGCTAAACAAGTACAGGCTTTTTACCATTTGAAATGTTTGTTTTTCAAGGTGAAGTGCTTGTTCAATTTAATTCTGTATAATGATCATAATAATTCCCAAAGGTCTCCTTATTTAAGTTCATTAAAAAGTCATTGAAGATGCGTGTCCACGTGAAGGAAATGTGAACATTAATCTAAATCACGTTGTTGCCTTACACAGACCCAGCTTTTAAGCATAAATTTCCCCTAGGACTGAGCAAAGGGCTTTGAGGGAAGCATTCAGAAAGCTAAGTTTAAGCCGTTCAAAACTAGTTTTGATGTGTTTTTCTTGGGATTTTGATCGTGGCGACCCAACCAGCTGTGTCAGAATAAAAGGAAATTGGTGAGGATGTTCAGGCACAACCAGTAGCCACGAAGTCTCAAGCCTATCATAATGTAACACTACTGAAAACCCTGTGGCACCGTCCACGGTGAAGCCTCTTTGGAATTAATTTGGTCTGAGAAGTGCAAAACAACAAACCGTTGCTCCAAATAAGTCAATTAACTGCCTGATCATTTAAAATGAGCTCCATATTTTCCCTTTGCATGCTTGTTTGTTTTCCTTGTGTCTCCCTCTCTTTCTACTAAAGAGACTGGATGACAAAAGGTTTCCCTCCGGTGCATCGTGTCACCTCCCCCCTCCCCTTCTAGTTTCCTTGGAAGTGTGGGGAGGAGTGCGGTCTTGGGTCAGGCACTTGGCCAGACGCATGGTTTTGTTTCGTACCTCAGAGTGCAGCATTAGAGCCTCTTGAGGAGTAACAAGCCAAAGAAACACTAGTTGAGATTTGGAAAAACAGAGAGGTAGTTGGTTTTTAAACCTGAATGCAACAGCTGCCACGTAGGAGAACTTTGGGCTCCAACAATATGGCCGTGGTGAACCGTTTCACCTGCGTGAGTCAGTATGTCGCATTTGTCTCAAAACTGTTGCAACTAAATGCGACAACGCAACAAACATGCATCAGCACCAAAAACATAATCACCAGTTCCCAGCTGGGGAAAACAACTGCAACAACTGTCTTCCAGACAGACGACAATCATTGGAGCTTTTAATCGACAAGCACCAGTGCAAAATGGTGCACACTCGCAGGTGGTGTAGTTTACGGATTCCCGACCTCTGGGTTGGAAAATCTTACTGGAACAATCCCTAAAGTCAGTATTACGAGTCGGAAACTTGGTGCAACAGGGTGATACCTGACTTCTGTATTCATGATAACTGCTACCTGCAGAAACATTGAGTAAAACCTCATACTTTCACTGTTTCTAGCAGTTCTCTATTATTTATGGAACATTTAGTCAGTCGTACAGGTGCTGCATTTCAGTGGTCCTCAGACGGGATGTTTAAGCTCATGTTTTAGTTTATTTGCACAAAATAACGGCTAGAACAGCTTTATTGTCAATGTTATTGTTTTTTTTTGCTACTGTCCGACAAGAGACACTGGAACGTAAAAAGGCATAGATGCAGTAATCTGCGACTCGTTAGTTCCGACCTCCGAGGCAAAAGGAACGCACCATTAGGGTGACCACTTGTCCCAGATTTCCGGGGACAGTCCCTGTTTTAGATGACTTGTCCCCTGCAAAAGCTGTCCCAATAAATATTCCAGATTTTAGAGTCTTATAATTGAGAGTAAAATGTTATTGTGGTAGCTGGTTGTGGTGTTGTTAGCCTTACAGACAGAGTAGTAGAAGAAGAGGCGAGCTCACTATTATTCCTGACATCTGTTTTTAGTTTAATAGTTTACAAAGGCATAAAACGAGTTAAGTGAGTTTACATAAATTAGTCAGATAGCAGAGACTGATCTTTTTTTAAAATCAAGGAACAAGACAATAGTTTGATAGCCCATTTCTAAAGCTGGGAGAGCAGTTGCTCCCCATTCAAATGATATATTTGAGCCTATTGGTGTCAATTTGACTCTGGAATCCACTGTAAATTCCAACTTGTGCACCCAGTTCTTACTTCTAAAAACAAATACTGAAGTTGTGTTTTCTAATCAGTTCACCACATAAAATAATATTTTAAAACACACATTAAAACACCAACTTAAACAAGATTTTCATTCCAATAATGACTAGATGTAAATTTTTGAGTAGAACCTTACGTGTAATTTTCTTAGTATTTCGAAAATAAATGAATGAAAGATTAAATGCAGAAAATCAAATAGGTATAGACTATTGCTTACTGCCCTAAAAGATGGTAATGCGTTATTAAAATGAAGCAGACTAAACTGATCTGTAAAGGATCCTGCCTCCGGATAAATAATGTTGTTGCTGCATTGTATTCCTATCAACACTTATACATATAAGAATAGAATAAGAGGAATAGAAAGATCATTTTCAAACGCGTTTCAGCTGTTCATTATGCTGCTTTTGCTTCGCTGCCTCTGGCAGTGATCATTATTGCCTCCGAGAAATCCGCTCAGCAGGTCTCCCTTCTTCCTCCAACTCAATGAAATATAAAAAGCTGTGCATTCTGGGAGGGAATATAGCCATTCTACTGTGAGCACATGTGCTGTATCAGGATGTGGTGTTTAACATTTAATTTGAGGTGGCTTCTTAGTTTTATTATTAACTATGATCTACTGAGAACAGCTGTTTATGGAAGCCATGTGTAAATTCATATGTGCTCATGAGAGTTACCTCTGCCTCTTTCCTGTACAAAACAGAGGAACAATCTTAACAATGCAGCCACGTCGCGCTGCAAACACCCAGTGCTTTGCAGAAGAATGCCCACCCCTTGAACCTCTGCACATCTTGTCACCTTAAAACCAAAAATATCAATGGATTTTATTAGGATTTTGCACCAAATAGTTCGTATTTGTGAAGTGGAAGGGAAAGGATGTGCGGTTTTCTAAATTTTTATTATTTGTATTCTGACATGTGTGTTATGTCTTGATGGAGTTTAAAAATGTGCTGTTCTGATAAATAAAGTCTGCGTGTACATAGTTTAGTCTCTTAGAGAACATAAGTGCACAAACAGCGTCATGATGAACGGTGATTGCCTCTGTTCAACCCATCATCCGAAAACACAAAGCATATGCAAATCTACCAAGCGATGGTGGTGAACAAGGACCAGAGCAGACAGAACATTGTGGAGAGGTGCGAGGCAGGGATGGGTTCTGAAACAGAATCCCATCTTACAGCTACATGGGATTCATTACCAAGAAAGAGCCACTGCACTACTACAAATGACAAGCTGGGAAAGCCTGAACTAGGGAGCAGCTCACACCCACAGCTTAGATGAGAATATCAGTTGACATGACGTTATAAGTCATGCACTCCATAGATCTAGTCTTTATAGACAAGTGGCAAGAAGAAAGCCATTGTTGAAAGAAAACTATCAGAAGGTTCTCAGGTCAGATGAGACCAGAATGTAACTTTTTTTTATTATGTGCTACGCTATGTGGGAGATGATTGCACATGGCCCTGACCACACCTGATGGAGGTGGAAGCACATTGCTGTGACGTTTCGACAGCAAAGAGCTGTCAAGAGTTAATAACAAAAGGAATTACGGTGAGTTCTAGGCCATCTGGGAAGATAAAAATCCAGGTGGAGGCTGATAAAGACAGGAGGCTGGGGTGGAGCAAGACAACAGCCCTAAACCCTCAGCCAGAGCTACTGTGGAATGGTTTTAATCAAAGGTTGCTCTAGGCTCAAACTCCACGCTGAAATCAAATTGATCATTTTTGGCCAAACTCCAAAAACTGATGCTCCCAAACTCTCCTTCCCAACTGTGATCTGGCAGTCTCTAAACTATTGACTCAGGGTTGCCGAATACAAATGCGTGCCACACTATTCAGATGTTTTACTCTTAAAGTAAAATATCTTAAGAATAATTTTAGAAAAAACATTTTTCCTTCCACTTAACAATTATGCACTATACATTGGTTTATCACATGCAATTTCAACAAAATACATTCAAGTTTTTGGTTTAACATGACTTATATTATGTTGCAGAGTTGCAAAGTAGTCTTCTAACTTTTTAAAGCTTCAGGGAAAGAAAAGTAACAGAGAGGGCTTCAGAGCAGCCAAAGCAGTCAGGGGTAAAAATACCAAATAACTCTGCAAAACCATGTTGCCGCAATAATATGAGATTCCGTGAACATCCAGCACGTAATTTTTCTTTCTAATTCTAATCCCTTTGTTGTGCTGGGCCTCCCGGGGTCTTTGTGCATGTCTGAATGATGATTAGGGTGGATGAGAAGCACAGACCTGTTGAGATTGTTCCTCTGCTCAATTACGTTTTGAAAAATACAGGATTAAAAAGTAATGTTTCTCTGAATGCGTATCGTGTGCCGGTTTCACGTGCATTTAATGCACAGGACAGCCTGCAAGACTCTCCGGTTTGATTATTCGGAGTCCAAAGCTCTTAGTTGCCTGCATGAGATCAGTGGTGTCTATCACATGCACACTCAAAACAAATCATGCAGGCGCATGGGTAACATGCAGACTGCTTTTTGCAATAAGCTACTTACAATCTATGCAAAAGCAAAGACTGGATGAGAAGTTAATCCCTCCCCCATCTCTCCCTCCCTCTCTCTCCCTGCCTCTCGCTGTCTGTCTCCCTCTTTGTCTTTATATCTGTCTGTTGCTATTTATGCACATGTCATTTAAATACTTGTAGTTTTTCCAACGTTGTGGAGCTCTGAAAAGAAACAGACCGGAGCATTGGTGTTCTACACATTGATGCATAGTTATCCATTCCCCCTAGTGTCATTCTTTTTCATCTGGTTGTTACTTTAGGGCATTTTTTTTGTGCCAAACATGGATCATGCGATAGAAAGAGACATTAACTACAACTAATCTAAAGCAGCCTCAGCAGGCAGCGGTGGGGGCAGCAACAGCAAGTTCAACAAATCAGTCCAACACATGGAAATGTATAAGCAATCAGGGTGATTATTTAACTCAACAAGTTGGAGCTGATGCTTTGAGTCTGCAGCGCTCCTAATGTCCCCTGTGCCTGCCAGCTTCATGATAGAGGCAATGAGGCATAATCAGGCTGGAAGGCGTTTCCGGTTTATGCAAAGTTGTTGTGCTTCGGCTAATCAGCCCACTCCACTTTGAGATTTATTTATGGAACATGTGTGAATATATCATTTTGTCAGACAACATGCATGCCAGTCCAGCTGCAGGCCCAGAAAGACGGAGGATATTCACCTTCTCTCCTCTGGAGGAGCATCCTGCTGGGATCCACAGACCGGCTGCTTGACATGATGCGCAGTACAGTAGGGCTTATCCAGGGGTGAATATCCTCTCTGGCCCTACGACATGTCTGTCCCCGTTTTCCCAATGCCATCTGTGCACCGACCAAAGCGGAAACCAGATTATCCAATGAATGTGTTATGCTGAATCAATGGCCACCATGCTTGGAGCCTTCTCATGCTTTCATTTTGCATGGAAGGCCTTTAAAAATTGTGTTTTGACATAGACAATTACTGAAAATAAATTAACAATAATGAGGTTTATTTTATATATATATATATATATATATATATATATATATATATATATATATATATATATATATATATATATATACACACACACACATATATACACATACACACACACACATAGATAGATAGATAGATAGATAGATAGATAGATAGATAGATAGATAGATAGATAGATAGATAGATAGATAGATAGATAGATAGATAGATAGATAGATAGATAGATAGATAGATAGATAGATAGATAGATAGATAGATAGATAGATAGATAGATAGATAGATAGATAGATAGATAGATAGAGAGTCATATTATGACTGACTTTATATATAGATATAAAGTCAGTCATAATATGACCTCCAGCAGACAGGGCCGTAAAGTCAGCATTGGGCTGGCCAGAGGTTGCCCCTCTTCCTGCCAAAAATATCTCACCACCACTGATTGCATTTCAATACAGATTTGGTGGAATCTGTGAGAGTGCAATTAAGTTTAATAGAATGAAGAGCATCAGTTGATAATAGGTTATTATTTGTTGAGATTTATTGCTGAACAAACACAAGCTCAAACACAACAAAGATTAAACTTGTGGTATCAGATTGTAACTATGTTATCAAGCAGTGAATATTATGGTTTGCACTTTGGCAAAGTAAACTCTCAAATTCCTTTAAATCTTAAATTAAAATGTTAAATATTTTTGTTTACCCATGCAGAATATGTCAAATCCAATTTAGTAGCATTCACATTCTCAATAAATAATTCTGGTGTGTTTATATCTATGGCCTGTCTTAAAAGTCAAGCATTTATTCGCCTCTCCTACTCGGCGCGCTCAGAGGAGCTGTGGATGGCCCTCAGTAGTGGCTGTCAAAAAGAACCTTTGGAGGTTTTTACTGTTGTGGACAAATAAAAACACAGGAAAGCACCATTTCACATGGAGTTACTGTATTCACTAGTAAAATGACACTGAACCTTTGAGCAAATGAAAAACAGCTCCACTTTGTCCCGTTTTCTGTCTCTCCTATTTGGAGCAGCTGTGGGCAGCGTCGCCCCTCAGTAGCGGCTAACAGGGAGAGAAACAAGGAATCTACAGAACCTATGGAGTTTATTTTGCTGTTGTTGATAAAAAAAAATGACGTAGCAAAGCATTGGAGTATTCACTACTGAAGCTAGACTTCAGGAAAAACATGAAAAATAATGCAAAAATGAAGCGCAACAGCAACAAGGCATGAAAACGATCCCATGTTCAGCCTTTTACCTCTGTCCTAATTTAAAGATTGTTTAGTCTTAACAGCGCTGTTTAGGTCTGTGAATCTGAAATAATATAAGGTGTATGCAAAACAAAGGATTTTTGGTTTTGATACATTTTTGCTCATGAATATTCCTCAGGAAAACAAAACTCGTCATGATCATCTGGGTCAGTCTCCTCTGTACAGTCAGGCCTTTTTGATGTTTTTGGGGTTTTGCATCAAACAAATAGAACATGTGAAAACAGAATAAAAATATGCATTTTTCTAACAGCTAATTTTAGGGAGTCCTGGTTCTTTATTGCACTACCCAAAATTGTTACATTTCATTTATTGTACTTTATTTATTTCCTTGTTTTAATCCTTCTTAAAATCTGCTGTCTGTTAATTTTCCCAATAGGCATTACAAAGACCGACAGATAGATAAATAGGTACTAGAGATGAAGGTTATCGATTAATAAGTTAATATAAAGTTCATTGATCTTATCGGTTGACTAACAATTAATTGATAAGTGGCCATTTTCTTAAAAAACCTAGTTTTCTCTAGTATCAAATTTAAAAGAAATTTAAAACAGGCACATCATTGTATTTTAACAGCTTATTGTGCTCCGTGTATTAAATGCTGACTGAATACACAAAAATTGGGAAATTGTTTGCGTAATCCCCTTGTAACGATTACGCACATGGTGAACCTGATAATTCATTTAAGAGTTTTATTTAAAACAGGTGATGGTGGCAGACGGGAGAGGCAGGGCAGGGCAGGAGACCAGGTGAATATTGACTTAACCAAGTAATGCAGGCAGGTGATGTTTGGCAGAACCAGACTTGACCAGGAGATGCAGGTAGTGTCTGATTTGACCAGGCGATGCATGCAAAACCAGGCTTGATGAGAAGCTGCATCATGAGTTTCCCAGTGAGGCAGAGCAAGACACAGAGAATCCAGGAGAAACCTTTACCAGGCGGTGTGCAAAAGC
This sequence comes from Fundulus heteroclitus, assembly GCF_011125445.2. Classification (NCBI taxonomy): domain Eukaryota; kingdom Metazoa; phylum Chordata; class Actinopteri; order Cyprinodontiformes; family Fundulidae; genus Fundulus; species Fundulus heteroclitus. The sequence continues at coordinate 6,689,772 of NC_046366.1, forward strand.
ACTAGTAAAACAAACTAGTGAGGACAGGCGAGAGCAGGTCCAAGGAATAAACAGGCAGCGCGACAAGAAGACACTGGGGAACGACACATGCAGGCAGCGGGACAAGACGAGACGTTCTGGCAGGGAGATGATGATTGAGGCAGGTACATGTAGACAGAGCAACAGGTGGAATAACTTGAAGATGATTGGTATCAGCAGGTGGATCTGATTATGGCGCTGACTGGTGGCTGGGAGGGGACTGAGCTGAGTGCAGCATGGAGTGAATGGAGATAATCAGTCCAGAGTAGTCCCAACACAAACAAAAACCCAAAATCATGACACCCCCTGCTTTTCTTTCATCACATCCTTGCCTTCTGAGCAAATCTGTGAATTTTGGTTGAGAAGCAAACTCTGCTCCGCCAGGCAGCCTGGCCAAATGAGAGCTATTTAGCTGACACCGGACTCCGCTTGGACTGCTTCATGTGGTGTCCACCATTCTTTTTTTTCTTTTAATCAAGAAGGAATAAATAAATACTGTATTAATGTTCTCATTCTCTCTGTGTGGTTGGGGGGGGGGGGGGTACCACAAAGCATTTGCACTTAGGGCACGCAAATGGCTAGCACCGCCCCTGAGTTAATGTTATTTTGACTAGAGCACAATGCCTTGATTTTATTTAAGTTTTTTAATGTGATACAATATTTATTTGTGTGACTAAATATTTGCAAGACTGTCCTACTAAAATAGTGGTGTTATAAAAACACCCTGTGCCCTTGTAATCAGTTTTGTAAAGGGATTAAATATCCAATTCCCATTCATACATGCTTTTTACTAAAACTGCAGCAGAAGCTCACTGATGACCTCAATCAAGTTTACTTCACTCAATTTGATGAAAAAATACTTCACAGCTGGTTTGGATTGTATTTCCCATTTTTTTTTTTTTGCCGCCAGCTTTTTTTCAATAGCTCTGTTTAAAAACAAGGTTAAATCAGGCCGAACACACAGCTGTCTTTATATTTTACATTAACCTGTTCTGAAATCCCCAATCCCTCCTTATTGATCACTGTATTCCCATGACCTTTTAGTTGATCCAGAGGTGTAACAACATGTTGATCATCGAACAAAAGCAATATCTGTCTGAAAAGAATTATAATGATGGCTTTGGAACTCCACGTAGCCACTTGTTCTCTCCATTCTTTCAAATACAGCCACAGTTAAAGAATGCAGAAAACCTTCTCAGAAATAATGCATTGACAAGTCACCTATGAAGTCACAACTGAACCCATAATGACATCTACAGCACAGCAGGTGTCATATTTTCCTGTTAAGATCAGTGTTTGTGATGCAGCGATAAGAAAGATACTGGGGAAACAGTCCTTGGTGGGAAAGCTCCATTTTGTGCATCTCACATTTGACAACAAACATAATGATGATCCTCAATACATTTGGGAAGTTTTGGAGTGGCCTAGTCAAAGTCCGGGCTTCAATTTGACTGAACAGGCATGCTATGCACTTAAAAGGTCTGCCGTGCTAGGTATGGTTGGGTAAATTAGCACATGGGATTAGAGACCTAGAAGTAAGCACATCCACATGGATCGTAGTTTTCGCCTTGCTTTCATTAACCAAAAACCTCATAAAATCAAGTTATATCAAACTAACAAAGACAAAGGTGTTTCATAAGACTAAAGTAGCACCAAGTGCCCTCAAAATCTTTTAAGCATAATGTTTATTTGTTAATTAGGCACATATGGTTAAGACGAAAACCCCACATGGTTAGACACCCTAATGCCAAAGGTAAACTACTTCTCCTGGTCTAGACCTTCTTATCATTAATTGAAATCTTTCTCGTTGAGACCCCCTAACCCCTGCACTTAAAATGAACCCCTTTCCCCCTGCAATCCTCTCCAGCTCATATTGGCTGATTTTGGGGAACCTCGCTACTCTGCAAAGGACGTTCATTTCAGCTGCTTGTAAACAGACGTGTTATCCTGCATTAGAGTTTGCGTCATGTGTTTCTGTATGGGTCCTGTTGCCAGGCAACTATTGAAAGTGTCATCTCTGTTGACTGTTGAGATAGGCATGAAGCCCGCCTTGCAAACCTAGTAAGCCTACATGAACAACTGGCTACAACAGCAAAAAGTGACAAGGAGACAAAAAAATAGTAGAATTAGATGTATTGATGTAAGTGAGGAACCTGCCCAAGGCTCTCACCCAGGGCCTAAAGATTTAAACCATATGCTAAGGCTTATATAAAAAGGGATCATAGCGTGGTTTCAGGTTGCTTCGAGACCTTTTGTAAAAAAACAGCTTGCAAAGAGAATTCTTACCACCATACTACTCCTATGCTTCCTAGGGATTCCTATAGATCTGTGGACAAATAAACCAAGTTCACATTGTGTTGGTGAAACTAGCTTAGCAAATCAAAGGTAAGGTAAATGGTCACATTTCTTCAACATTAACTCCACCGGAGCTAAAAGTCACTTTAGCTGGCTTTAACAGGGTTTCTTAGCTGAGAATAGCCATTCTTGGTATAACTTTGGAGTCAGTGGAACTATACTTCAAAGGGACATGTGCTTTTCAATGCCTTCCTTTTCCCATTGAAATGTTATCCAGTTGTGGTCTATATAAAGTGCAACTGCAATGCTGTGGTCTGAATGCCTCGGTGTTGTTGACCCACAGCCCCTCTTTGTGTGGTCTCTTTAAATCTAAACGAGGCACTTCACACTCTGCCCCCCCCTCCAGGTGGCAAAGCGTTCCACCCATCCTGTTCGGCTGAAGGACATGTAATGAATTGTGTTGGTTAATACATCCGAAAACTGAAGATTTTCACTTATCCACTTGTAGCTTCGGCGACCTTGAGCTTGGACAACAAAATTTAACCAAAAACATTGAAAGAGCAGATTTGCAAAATTGTTAAGCAGGAAATCCATAACCTTATTTAGAACTTCAGCAGTAAGTACTGTGAAATTATTATTCTAAAAACATAACACATGAAAAATGTGAACCAAACAGAATGTAAAAATACCTAATCTTCTAATTTTCTGCATTCTCAGAGACTCAAAATGCACAAATGTATTTAAGTGCCAAAAAAAAGTGGATTTTGCAACATATTTCCCCCTTTATTATAGTTCAGATTACTTGAAGTGAGCTTCTTTTAAACAAACAGTATCTTACCTGCCCTCTTTTACTCTTCAGTTTGATGGGACTGGTTTTTCACGTATCAGCCGTGCCTCAGCCTAGCTTAAAGCATATTTCTGCAACTTTAAACAAGTCCACAGCAGTTTAAAGTAACACTACTGTTTAAACCTCTGAGTTTCCCTGAGGTTTATGATGAAATGTTTACTCTACCAACCTGTTTTGATTACTGCACTCTTGGCCTTCTCACGATCACGAGGTTGGTCACCTGAAATGGTTTTCCAACAGTCTTGAAGGAGTTCCCAGAGGTAGTAATAAAAGACAGACCTTTGAATGACAAGGCGAGTCCAAACTCTTGACTGGTAGTGTATGTACTGTACAATGAAAATTTTGGTAGGTCACAGTCAGTAGCAACGACCTTCCGAAGTAAAATTGCATTGCAAAGCCGGACATGTTGAGCAGATCCAGAAAAAGGCTACAATTTATTGACAAAGGTAGTCAGTGTAAAAGATAAACATAGTGACTTTCAGTCGCTCTAATATTTTATATATGTTTTTTAAAGGCTTTCATTATTTAGCAGATAGTTACTCAGTCCAGATTCATGTTCAGGTTTTGTTTGACAGTACACAATTTTCATTACGCAGGTTACTGTTATGGACCATGAAAATGTCTTGTTTGCATTTAACTACAGATGTCTGTATTATAACCATTTAATACACACAAGACAGAGGCTAAGGGGTTAGTAAAATTGTATTTACATTATACTGTGACCTTTTGAAACAAGAGTTGTTTTAACATGGTAGATGTCTGCTTTTGTCTTAAGCCCTGCTTTAAAAAGCTGTAGCTACTATAAGTAAACTCTTTCATGAAAGAGAAGTGTAAACCGTGCTCTCATTGTGGGCTCAGAAGTTGGATTTGCAGAGTTCACTGTTGAAAGTATATCATGAATGATCTTTAAAGTAAGAGTTCTGAACAGAAAAGTGAGTTTATTTTAAAATATGGCCGCCATGCATGTAGAACATAGTTATAGTGGCCCATGAAAACGGTTTATCAGCTCTTCAAACCGCGATTGGTTGTACCTCTCTCTAGCAGTGGCACACATGGTGTTGTAAAAATATGTATTTGTTTACACTTTTTCTGTGTTTGAACATATAAAGAATAGAGAGAAATATATTGTTTGCCTCGTGTCGCTAGTAATAGGAGTTTGCAAATAGACAAAAAGCAGTGTTTTTTCCTGCTAGAAAACACTCAACTCAGGCGTGACATAAATGACAAACAACCATGTATGCACACAGTCCTGTTTTATGACAGTGGGAGGAAGCTGGAGTACCCGGAGAGAAGGCATGCATTCAGAGGGAGAACATGCAAACTCCATGCAGAAAGACCCCAGGCTGGGATTCAAACCTAGGACCATATTCCTGCATGGAAATCATGCCACCAACTGTGCAGTTATTACATAGTCATATACATTTTAAAAATCATGTTTTGTCTTGCAAAAGACGTATTTTATCTCAACACGGGCTCCTAACAACGATATGGTGATAAATTTGAGTTATTTTGATAATTTTTTTTCAGCAGGCCGTGTGATAGACCTTATCTCTGCAGCCCAAAGATCACCTATTTTATGCTCTAAAAACTTGTCATAGACTTTTCTAGCCAAGCTTTACGGGGAGAATTCCCCTATAGCTCCAGCTCCAGCCCTTGGTCCTGATCAGCAGAGAAAAGTAAATCTACAGCTAAGACCTCAGCTGCATGATTCATACAGCAATTGGTTTGCTTGGTAGGTCAGGAAGCAGAGTTGGATGAACAAGAGGTTTATTGAAAATTGGTTTTCTTAATCTCAGCGTACAGAGAGACCGGATAAACAGCATGAGAATTCCTCTTCCTGACTCAGCCCGCTGCTCAGAAACCTGCCGTTCCCCCAGCGAAGGTCGAAGAACATCTGATAAACAAGGACAAAAACGGAGCCAGAATTAAACTTGATCTATCTTCCCCAAAAGCGGAACACACTTATTTTATTGATGGGCACGAAGCAACCAGGTTTGCGTCAGGAGGGGAGTGTGTCATGAGGCTCTTTACTCCATTATGCTATTATGTCAATTTTAATGAATGCTGGCAAAACCTGAAATAGACTGTATTCAAACAGTAGTCTTTTCCACGAGGGTGTTTTTGTGGACTGCCGTACTTCTTTGTACGAGGTTTGTGATGAGTCACAGTGTGGCATAGACCTGTTTGAAAAGGCAATAGCTACATGGTTTTCATCACCTAATGATGACATACAGTGGATGTGAGTGAGGCCCCTTCAGCTGTGGGAACTCCTGTGAATTTCCCCATCTGATAAATTGTTACGGTGTTCCAACTAGGAACCTGAAATAAAACCGCGAGACCAAATTTAGAAGCAGGCACTAAGTAGAGCGTTCGTGTGACCTATAATTATCAGAGCTGCTAAAGCAAAGGCCAGGGGTGTCAAGGCTGGATGTCAAGGATGACCCTCTTCCAAGGAGCGGCGGCTGTCTCTCTTTCATCTGGATGTGGGATTACTCTAATGCTCTTGCTCGGCAAAGGTGGAGCAGGGAGGGCTCTAAGCTCCATATGGCCCTGAACTCTTGTGGCAGATCGGCCGTGCATGTGCCCCGCACGGCGCGGTCAAGGAGGCTGGCCGTGGCAGGTGACACGCTGTAATCCCGCCCGGCTTCAGGGCTCCCGGCTGCAGGTATTCTTGGTCACAGAGCCTTGCCAAAGGAATTAGGATATTTGAACGTATTTGGTGATATAAGATTGTGAAAGGGAAATTATAACTGTTTTTTTGTGGTAAATGCGCTCACCGTTTGTCCCGGTGTGAAACCCAGTCCAAAGTCACATAATTACCGTCCACCTATTTGCAGTTTGATCTCCATATAAATAAGTAAATACAGCTGTTATGGGGGGTCACGATCCTCAGTCCTTTGCCTATTTCTAGATTTCTGGGGGTCGTGCAGCCTGTAAGTCTTTCACTTTCTAGTGTTGTCTATTTAGTCTGCAGATTCAGCCTCCTCCTTCTTGTTTCTTATCTTAGTTTAGTGTTCTGATGATTATGGATTTTGTTAGTTCATTCTTGTTTCTGTAAAATCTTTATTTTCTGCCTGCTTGTCATCTGTCTTCAGTTCAGACAATTGTGGGCTCATTTAGTCATAGAGGCTCTCTGTTGTGGTTTTCATACTCTTGTTTGGTTCTGTTTTCCTCCTGTCTCTGTCACATCATTGTCCTCCCTCGTCTAAGTCACCGTCATGTCGGCCACCTGTTAACGTCTCTCCCCTGCCTTCTCCTCTGTTTCCTCCCCTATACTGCTGGTGTCCTCTCCCTCCTTAGCAGATTCTCTGCTGCCACTGCTCTCGTCTGCTGCTTGTCATGTTCCCATCCCTGTTTTGCCAATAAATTATAATTTGCAGGGAATTTTGGCTATTTTTAGAGGGTGTGTTAAAAACAGCTCTCTTGGCTCCCAAGCGAGTGTGTCTTAAAATCAATAATCAAAAAATCAACCATAACTGTAACAACCAGAAGGTGAACGTGACTTGCTGTCAAAAGTGCACACATCCCTGATAAAGTGCCAGGTTTTTACCCCTGAAAGGGAAAAGCCCACACAGCGAGTCATGTGTCTCCCTCTCACCCTGTCTTCTGCTCCTTCTTCTTCTTCTCTCACCCCAGCTATCTTCATGGCGGTGTGGGAGGAAAATCAGACTCTGATTAAGCATTACAAACTTGTTTCCAAAATCAATTTGACATAATTACAATAATGTGTTCTTAGCTTGTGCAGTTCGGGGGAAAAACAAACAATTCTGTAGATGAAAATAAAGAAAGGAATAAAAAAAAACACCAATAACCTGGTTGCAAAGACAATCACTTTGTTGGAGCACGTTTGGATTCATTTTCCACAATCAGTCTTCTGGTTTTTACACCTCACATAAATTATAACATGACTTAGATTTGATTTGACATAACGTATCAGACAGACGCAAACTAAAGTTCAGCTCATATGCTTTCTTGACACTCATTTGCATACTTTAGCTAAATCCACAGTTTGTAGACTGGTTAGAAATATTTAAAGCGTACCTAGTACAAATGTACCACAGTGTGTGGTATCACATACATCGTGGTACCATGAGAGCAGCCACAAACACCTGTGAGTCAAGAAAATAGTATATAAATAAGTACATAAAGAAAGATACTAGATTTTTACCAATAGGCATTTTAAATGAAAATTTGACTGCATGTAAGTGAGTTTTAATCTGTCTTAATATTTGGATTTTGTAGCTTGAAGCTGATTATACATCCCTGTGTATGTATTGGGTCAGTCTGCCTTGTGTTGCGTTGACATGATGACGCTTGCTGTGATTTTTAACACCATGAGTTGAAATGTTCAGACAAAATCTAATGTATGTAGAACCTGCTTAGTAGGATCGGGTCACAGCGAGGACCAGATGACTTTTATTATGATCAAATGCGCAAAAGTTCATACATTTGACTTCACATTCAGACTGTGCATAGTGCTGTGCTGTTGATGCTGTTGGGCTCAGTGAGGTAATTAGGAGGACATGAATGCAGCAATTCGTTAATTAACTTTGGTTCATAATTCTCCACTTTATTCACTGCCGGGGGGCTACACTGCCTCTCATTAGTTGATCCGCTGCTCCACCTTTTCTTGCCCCCCTTTATTTGGTTAAAAAGTTAATATGTCACCTGTGCTCGATAGAAATCTGATCCAGATCATTTGGGTGTGTTACGTCACATTTTACGGCTGCGTTGGTCGCCTCAGTCTGACCTACAGCAGAACGGTGGAGTTTTTCTGCCGGAGCTTATCTTACCCGGCCAGGCTGAGGGAGAGTGCCATGGCTGTTGCCGCTGCCCCTCTTGTTGTCCAGAATACCAGAGGGCGAAAAGGTTATTCTCACAATCTGTGCATCAATCTATGATTATATGTAAATCCTGTCTGATCCTAACGTTCAGCCCAGGACATTTTAATTGTGTCTGGATGATACAGCAAGTCATCATGTTCAATTCTGTGTTTTATATGAGCAGTGTTGACAATGATTTTGCTGTTGGCTGCGTTCGAGTGACAGCCAAACCCCGGAGTTCTGAAAGAATGAGAACGTTTTAGCCCGAAATGTAAAACGCAAAACTTAAATGATGAAAAAAATTGTTTTAAACCTCCAAAAGGCAAAATTCTGTCAAAAAGTATTTGCCTCGTAACAAATTTCTTCTGTTTTCGTTCTTTAAACTTCAATGTTTCGGATAATCACAAAACTTAATGTCAGACTGGAGAACCAGAACAATAAGTAATTATTTATTTATTTAGGAAGGAAAGCTCTCCAAACCGATCAGGCCCTGTGTGAAAAGATGGATGCCAGCCTTGTTAAATCAGAAGTCACCAGGGTTTACCACATTTTTGGTTCAATTCCCCAAGCCACACTCAGGGCCTAATTACTGCCCGACCTGTGGAATCAAGAAATCACCTAAACAGAAACAATCGGACCACCTGAGCAAGGCTAAAAGATTTCACGGAGCAACAAATCATGCCCTGATCCAAAGAAATTAAAGAACAAACGAGAAAGCTATGTTTTACACTTTGTCAGAATCAAATATTTATTTGAGCATTGCAAAGTCTCAACTCGAGGTACATTTCTTAGGCAACTTTTCATTGTAGCAACCCTTCCCAGACTGATTGACGGTAATAATTGCTACGTTAAGGTCATCCTTGATGTTGTCTAAACTGCCAAAGCTCCTGCTTTTAAGAAGAGGTGGTCACATCTATTGATGACAAATTAATCAGATGCATTTAGCAGTTAACTACATTTCTGCTGAAATGCTATGGAAGCAGCGATGGTACAACCAAAATTCAAGTAAAGCCAGGTCAATATTTAATATACGTCACTGAGACTAGATAGAAATTTACTTATGTTCATCAGGGCTAACAAATATGCTTTAGCAATCTTGTTTTAATTGTTTATCTGGATGTTCCATGTGACTGGCCCAAATATCACAGGTCATCACTGAATGGATCACAGGCGGACACAACATGGATAAAACGTTCTGAGCGTTCCAGGACAGCACAGCTAACAGATACGGAGCAAGCTTTTGTAGAATGGGCTTTGGGAGTCAATAAGTGTTTTCTTCTTTAAGAGCACGTTGAACAGTTTTTACATAATACACAGCAGACAAAGCTTAAACAGAGTGATACACAACATCTGGAGGTTAGAATCAGCTGATCTCCCGTGAATGACATCACCACAGTCTAAGACAGAGGAGGAAATAGATTAGGACCAGTTAGGACTGGTTTTCTTGTAAAGAGAGAATGCAATTACTGTATCAGTATTGAAAATTTAATATAGTAGATTGAACTCCTCTCAACTGAAAGGATACCTCTACTTTTAAAATGAATGTTCCTACATTTGTAAACAACAACCATCAGGTCTTAAAACAATTTAGAGCCAGATTTAAATCATGGAAGCATCATGAAGAGTAATTAATGATGTCTGTAGACTTTGAACGGGAGAATAAATGAAGTCTTTATACTGTGTCATCAGTATAAAGACTTCATTTTGCACCTTTCTAATGAAGGTTTAATATACAGTGCCTTGCAAATGTATTTACCCCTTGGCTTTTAACCTATTTAGTTACATTCCAACATGTAACTTAAATCTTTTAAATCTCATTTTATGTGATGGATCTACACAACATAGTCAAACTTGATAATATGAAAGAAGAAAAAAAAATTTTTTAATTAAAAACTGAAAATTGCCATATAGCCCGCGTCCTCACTAAGACTAAGAAAGTAGAGCACATCACACCAGTTCTAAAGTCCTTACACTGGCTCCCTGTATCTCAGAGAATAGACTTTAAAATACTTCTGTTAGTCTAAAAAAATATAAAATGGTTTAGCACCTAAATACATCACGGACTTGTTATCAGTGTATCAACCATCCAGACCACTCAGGTCTTCTGGCTCCAGCCTGCTCTGCATACCTAGAACCAGAACCAAACACGGAGAAGCAGCATTTAGTTCCTATGCTCCACTTATCTGGAACAAACTTCCAGAAAACTGTAAAAGTGCTCAAAGCCTGAGTTCCTTTAAATTAAGATTAATAACACATTTGTTTAGGACTAATTGTTCTAGTTAAACTGTTTTACTGAAACATCACTAGTTCAACTTTGTAGTCCAGCTGTTTTTAATGTTCTATTTTTGTTTCTACATTTTATTCCTACTTGCTTTTATTTGGTTTTATTTTCCTATATTTTAATCATGTAAAGCACTTTGCATTGTCTCTGTACTAAATTGTGCTATATAAATAAATTTGCCTTGCCTTGCCTTGCCTTGCCTTGTAGCCTGCATCACAAAAAAAAGTTCTGGGCATGTTCCATGAATGAAACTGTGCACACACTCTTTAATTCCAGGCAACAAATCATGAAAAAGTTGCCAACTGAGTGAATATATTTGCAGCAGTAGGATGTTACCAGTGGGGTGACAGTGACACAAAGAGCTAGGAGTTTGTCCACCCAACAGGTGGGTTGCCGGTTCAAGCCCCTGTTATGAGCACAATGCAGAATTTTCAGAACTATGAGGAGATTGTGGTTTGTTATGAATTATCTGATGCATCATTGTTGCATTTCTTTAACAATAATTATCTATCTTCAGTGGTAATTGGACCTGAATGACTGACATTGCTTTCAGTACTGATGTTTCTATGTTGGAAAAATGTCAGTGTAGAAGCTAGTTACGCTGTGATAAGGTTACATATTTGCCTTTGATTGGTGTGTAACCTCCTTACTCTGTGAAAACCCATAAAGTCCTGACCCAGTGAACATATTCATGAGAATACTTGCCAAGTGGAAGCAGATTATGCTCTGATGGATAGATAATCTTGTCACACCAGCTCAACAGACGGCGCATGGATACAGTTGTGGACAAATTTGGTGGGACCCTCCCACAAAAAAACAGATGTATCTTTGGAATAACTTGGAACTAACATAAGTTTTATGGTACCTTTGCTGTTTAATCCATGTTGCCAATAAATCAGGCTTCGCTTGTCATTATTGCTTCAGCTGAATATTACGTAGAGTTGAAACAATTGCAGCTAGAAGGTCCTGGGTTCAATTTCCAGCCTGGGGTATGTCTGCTTTGAGTTTGCATATGTGGGTTCTTTCTGGTTACTGTGACTTTCCCCCCAAAACCAATCCAAAACCATGACTGTTGGGTTAACTAGTCTCTCCACATTTCCCTACGTGTGAGTGTGTGCATGCATGCTAGGCCTGTGTGTCTTTCTGTTTCTTTGTGATGGACTGGTGATGGGTGTACCCTGCCTTTTGCCCAATAACCGTGGAAGATAGGCTGCATATACTTTGGTCCATTGTCATCTGGTCAAGCTGTGTTAGATTTGACTGGTAGTCTTTCCACACTTTAATTTTTTTCCAGATCTTTTTGTTAAAAGGGTTTTTGCATCTTTTTTTAGCCTGTAAATAGAGGAGCTCTCCTTGGTTTAAATGTTTGTTTTTTTGTTTGTTTGTTTGTTTTTTTTAAATAAGAATCAGCGTTATTAGGCCATGATTATGTGCACAATCAAGGAATTTCACTTTGGTTTCAACATATATAGCGTTACAGACATTTGGTATACAATATAAAAACAGAATGTTTTTATTTTTTTATGTAGAAAGAAAGAAAAGGGGGAGGTTATGAGTTGTAGACGTACAGTACACTTACAAGGGCTTAAACAATTAATCGAATTAATAGTAATTAATTGATTACTGAAATAATTGCCAACTAATTTATTAATTGAATCAAATTAACTGGAGTCCACAGACTTTCTAATATGTAATTTGCTGAAAGAGCCACTCACTCAGAGCAGTAATTAAGCTAGGACTATACTATCTATCTATCTATCTATCTATCTATCTATCTATCTATCTATCTATCTATCTATCTATCTATCTATCTATCTATCTATCTATCTATCTATCTATCTGTCTGTCTGTCTGTCTGTCTGTCTGTCTGTCTGTCTGTCTGTCTGTCTGTCTGTCTGTCTGTCCTTCCTAAGATGTAAACCCATCTATGTTTGTAAATATGCTTTACACAGAACTCTTCAAGTGGTATAGTTTAAGGCTTCATCTGGTTGTGTAATAAAAAAATCCCTTTTTTGCTGTTTGATTATTAATCAGTTAATCAAAAAATAGTACAGAGATTAAACAATTGGCTAAATAATGGTTGCAGTCCTATTTATAATTGTCTACTGTTTTGCCAAGCATGGATAGGTAGAAAAGTACCCCTAATGCCTATTCTGTTCCTCAGCATTGTAGCTGGCATGTTGTGTTCATCAGGTTGACAGTCTGGGGGGCAAAACTGTCTCTGTGGCCTCTGGATTTTGCAAATATCATCCTGTAGGGTCAGCCTGAAGGTAAATGTCTGTGTGCAGTCTGTGTGCAGGATGTGTGGGGTCTACAGAGATGATGGCGGTCTTTTTCCTGACCCTAGACCTGTACAAGTCCCTGACAGTCTTGAGAGAGTTAGGCCCCCGGTGGTTCTGACTGCAGCAGTGGACCACCTGATACACTTCCTGTCTGTATGCCAACTCGTCACCATCAGTCAGGTTTCCTTGCTCACCACAGTACTAAGACTGCACTTGTCCAGGTGTTCAATGAAACTCCGGACAAATTAAGACCGTAGAAGAATCACAGTGCTGGTATTATTGGACCTCAGCAAAGCAATCGACACTGTTCATCATGGTTTATTACTGGACTGACTGGAGAACTGCGTGGATCTGTCTTGACCGCTTTGAGCCTCTCTTGAAAGGCAGATAATCATGTGTGTCAGTAGCTAACTTTACATCAGAGCAGATAAAACTCACTTGTGGGGTTGCCAAAGGTTCCATATTGGAGCCCCTCCTATTTAATATCTACCTGCTCCCCCTGCCTCAAATTATAACAAGATGAATTGGATAACTGTGTAGGTGCTGAGTAGATGCATTCAAGAGATGAATGTGTGGATGTGCCATCAGTTTCTTCAGTTGAAAACAAAACTTAAGTCGCTATTTTTGACCAAATGAGGAGCAATCAAGAGTCTTCAGGTATTACAGCAGGAAACCTGAGATATGTGTGTAGTGATGGAGCTTAACATTCAGAGGCACATATAGACAATTACAAAGTCGGCCTTCTATCACCTGATTAAAGGACCAATGTCCAAGCAATACCTTGAAAAACTCATTCTTGCCTATATCGTTAGTCAAATTGAGTATTGCAACTGTGTTTTCACAGGTCTGCCAAAAATGTCAATCAGACAGCCTCAGGTTGATCTAGAACGCTACTCCAACCGTCCTCACTAAGACTAAGAAAGTAGAGAACATCACTCCAGTTCTAAAGTACTTACACTGACTCCCTGTATCTCACAGAATAGACTTTAAAATACTTCTGTTAGTTCATAAATCCATGAATGGCTTAGCACCTAAATACATCACAGACTTGTTATCAGTGTATCAACCCTTCAGACCACTCAGGTCTTCTGGCTCAGGTTTACTCTGCAGACCTAGAACCAGAACTAAACACAAAGAAGCAGCATTTAGGTTTAGGTTTAGCACTTATGTTCCACTTATCTGGAACAATCTGCCTAAAAACTGAAAGAATGCTACCCAAAGTCCTTTTAAATCAAGGTTAGAAACCTTAACTAAAACGTAATTTATTTCAGTCTGTAGTCCAACTTTTCTTTCCTTTCTTTCATTATTCCAATTCAATATATACTTCTTTTTATGTTTTGATCATGTAAAGGACTTTGTACTGTCATGTTGCTGAAATGTGCTATACAAATAAATCTAACTTGCTTTGCCTTTCAAAGAGGCACATTCAGTTTTGTTAAGTGCTGCAATCATTTCTAAGTTGCACAGTCAGACGCTGAAAGTGGTTATGAAAGGCCTGCCTTTAGGAACGCATCAAGTATGTAGCATAATTATGGTGGAAATGTAACGTTGTTAAATACCAGCATGTGTGAACGGTTTTGTCACAGGACACAATGAGTTAGTTGAACATTTCAAACATAACTGAGCTTTCTTGCTTCTGCTTATCTCTCTTTGCAGGAAAACTCATTTTATTTCAAAGTATTCTCTTTGACAGTGAAGAAAAAAGTGCATAGCTCCTGGGAAAGCAGTTTATTCCAAGCTTGCCATGTGTAATAACTTTCTCCTCTTTTCTGTTTCCCTCTCTCTCTTTCTCTCTTGACCTTTTGTGCCCCCGTTTTCCCCCTGCACTTCAGTTTGATGTCAGGTCTGGCTGCCCTGGACGCCAAGTGCTCAAGTCGCTTGGGCATCATGACCATTTCCTACTACTTGTGGACCACCTTTGTTGCCGTGGTAGTAGGCATCCTCATGGTTTACATCATACATCCGGGCGGTGCCGCCCAGAAGGAGGACTCTGAGGACAGCAAGAAGCCGATGACCAGTTCTGCCGATGCTCTGCTGGACCTCATACGGTAAAAGGCTGTCATCGTGAAATGGTCATGTCATGTGGTTGACGTGAGACTTCATCATCACAGCAGGAGATAACACGGCATGTTGTAGAACTATAGATACTGCCTTAACTTTGGGAGCTTTTTCACACTCGATGTGGCCATCCACTTAAAGTGACAGGCCTTGCAGGGAGAGCCTTGATCAAAAAGTCAGCCAAGAGAACGATGGAAACCCTGGAACCGCAGAGAGCCACAGCTGGGACAATTTCTCGACAGGACTAGTGTTAAGTTGTTCATCTCACAAATCTGGCCTTTCTGGAAGAAGAAAATTAACACTCCACAACCCCAGACACCTCTCCCCCACTGCGAAACAAGGCGGTGGCAGCACCACGCTGTGCGTGTGATTTTCTTCAGAAGACAGTGAAGTTTGTTACACTTGGTGGAGCTGGATCTTCTATAAAGTCTTGTGCATTTTTAAATACAAACTAAACATTTAGGAATAAATTACATTTGAATGAGTAGTTGGGCACATGGAAAAATATATATCTAAAAAAAAAAAAGAAAACTGCATTTTGCTCTCATGAGAACCATCCTGCTCTGTTAGGACTGGAGTGGGCCTGTAGCCTTACGTGCTACTGGGTTACTGTGCCAAGCTAATTAGTGATGTTGAAGTCTGGCGGTTGTCTTGGAGGTAAACCTGGGTCAGGCCGGCTGAGAAAAAACACGGGCCATGTCATTCAGACAGTGGACTAAAGCCAACAGCCCGCAAAGCACATTTGTGATCTGGAGATCTGAAGGAATTGAAATAAAATTGTTGAAAATGTTCACAAAAACAGATAGCAGTTTAAGATAAGATAAGATAGGCTTTATTGATCTCACAATGGAGAAATTCACTTGCCACATCGGTTCATACAAGAAGGTGCAGAGTAGGAAAGGTGCATTCAGTTATATACAGTGAATCCTCATATATACAATGGATCAAAAAGGATACGAAAAAATACAAAAAGAAATAGGAATAAGCATATGATGTCTTATTTACATACATAGTGATCTATATGTAAATATAAACATATATACATATATACATATATATATGCCTACATACATACGTACCTACACGTATATATGTGCATATACATACATGCATACATTTGTACATACATACATACATACATACATGTGTACTGACATATGTTCAGGTGGTGATAGCAGCAGAAGTCACAACTTCAGGATTATTGCACGGCTTGTGGCCCAGTGTATTAATTAGATTATTTATGTTTTTATTTTTATTATTTATTATGTTTTATTTATGTTTATGTCATAAAAAGAGATTAATGGTTATTTAGGAATTTTAGCTTCAAGGTGTTTTTCTACACAAACCAGAATAAAAATACATTTTATTTGGACTTGCATTCGGCAGGAATTAAAAAAAAAAGAGGGTTATAAACTGGCCAAGCTCATAAATCCAGCTATGTACTGATCATGTGCAGTGGTGAAGCTTGGTCTATAACAGGCAGGAAGCTCCGTGTGTGTATGTGAGTGTGTGTGTGTTTACAGAGCACAGCTGTGCTTTGGATTTATTGTGCAAAGCTTCTTTACTGCTTTCATCTAACGTGCAGGCATGGTCCGCTATATCTGTACTCTCACAGAAGTGCCTGACCCTCTGCACTCGTGTGTTTGAATGTGAGCTGCGACATTATATAAATGAGCATGAATGGAAATGTGCAGTCATCATTCCAAACCCTGAGCTCACAGTGGCTTATTACCCAGCTTCCCTCTGTCTTAAACACAGGAGAGGCTACTGTTTTGCTTAGCGATTAAATCAGTTCAGAGGACTTTATGATGACTTTTTCAGAACCCCTTAATTTTCTCCGCCCTTTCTGTTCACTAAGCTTTCTGTACACTATGTCTCAGTCATGTTGCATTTTAAAAGATCAGATGATTTAAGCCCTCATTGGTGTGGGACATACAACCAGTTCTAATTATTCAGTTCAATTCAGTTTATTTACAGCACTGATGTACAATAAATGTTGTTTTGTTGGATGTACAAATGAGTTTACGTTGAAAAATGGGTTAGTTGTACTTAAACACAGGTGAAGAAAGTCAGATGGTTATAAATTGTTAGTCAAGATTTGCTTTGTTTCAGTAATTAAATTTTTTTATCTCTATATGAAGCTTCTATTTGATGCTTCATTTATTGTAATTACACAGAGTAATTACGCACGGTTATATTTTTCACATATTAATTTGTTGGTCATTTGATTATTACAGCTTAAAGCTAATGAAAATCCAAAAATTCAGTTTCTTAGACAATATGAGTATTATATAACATCCATAAATGGGCTTATCCCTTTTAAATGTGCATCTTCTATTAGAACATCTTTTTCTTCCACTCAACTTCTCAAGAATCAATGCAGTACTCTGTAAACAGCTAACGTCTTAAGCAATTACCAATTGGGGCTTATCTTTCTTGCAGTGGATGTCAGTGACTGTCTGCAAGACTCCCCAAGATTGTTTAGGCCTTAAAATAATGTTTCGTCATTAAAAATAATCTTCAATTTGCTCTTATTCTTATTCCAGTTTTATTATGTTGAGCTTCTCTGTGGCTGTAGATTCATTACTTGTTCAAGAGGAACAGATGAGGTTGTTTATTGGGCCACATACCAAATGTCTAACCCTACCAGTACCTCTTATCTGGACATAAGACCGGTGTCTTAAAAAAGACTAAATATGATTTATAGCAAAGTTTCAGAAATTGAAGCAATAATTGGCAAATTGCTAGGGAGTCTAGGTGCATCCTGAATCAGGGCTTACTGAGATATAGGGTACAGAAGAGTTCTGCATCCTCAAATTCAATCAACATCTTGACAGGTAACCCCTAGCAATAAATAAAACCACAAAATGTTCACGTTTCTAACCCAACCACAGTTAAGGCCAAAATTATTCATATCCCTGACAGATCATTGACCCCTCACACTGTCTGTTAGTAATGAGATAGACATCTCTATAAAGACAAAACAATTTAAAAGATGTATGAATATTAAAATGATAATTACTCTTTTGTTATTTAAATTTTTTATTATATATATCCTTCCTAATAACCTTTGAAAACGTTTTTGCTGGCATCACAGCATTGAAACCCTACTTATAAATGTTTTGCAGAGGTTGGCTTCTTTCCACTGGTATTTTAACTATTTATCTTTCACGGTAGTCTGTGTGGTTGGAAGGTCTACTTTTCATCACCCTAATTTCTAGCTCCCTTTACACATTCATGTCTGGATTAATATTCCAGACATGAATCTGACTCTCGCCAGATGGATGTAGTTCTGCCGAGCTCCACACGGCTCCACACATCCGGCTCTGAAGGCTTTTGTTTGTGGAAACGATGGTTTAATTTTTTTATGTGAGTGGCTGAAGTAGCAGATCAGTAAAGATGACAAACACGTGGTTTATCCAATCATATGTTAGGATTTTTTTTATTAACCCACTTCCGTTTGAGATCCATCTCCAATGGAGCAATCCCAGATGGATGTGTGCAGCATCTGGCGAGGCTAGTCAGGTTAAACAAAAAGTGGGTTAAATTAAACTATTACTTTATGAATAACGTTGAGCTTAATTTGCTGTGCACTCAAAATTTGATATACATTTTCTCTTTTGGCGTCTGGTATGGGTCTCGTCCTTTGATACACTTTAAGCTTTTTTTTAATAAACCTTCCCATTTTCTCTCAGTTACTGCTTTTAAAGTATGCATCCCCAGAAGTGTTGCTGTAGACAAGCTAGCTGGCTGTCCTTCCACATGAACTCAGCTACATTTTGTGACATCAAGTATTTTGTGACATTTCATTGTGAAATGAAACCAAATAATATGTGACCTGCCTCTCACTGATCAGTTATTACCATTTTTTCCCGCAGCAACATGTTTCCAGCCAACTTGGTCCAAGCTACATTTCAACAGGTAAGCTAAAGTTTTGAACACAAAGAACCAATAAACATATTTCTATCATCTGGAAAAAAATATTTTAAAAATTAGATCATACATCTTTAGTTTTAAGCTTTGGTCTAAACTATTCACCTTTTTTCAACAAAATGCAAGGCAGGAGATCAGATACTACAATGTTTGTGCTGAGGGAGCAGACAGTTAGATTACATCAAGATAACAAAATTACCATCCATCCATCCATCCATCCATTTTCCAAACCGCTTTATCCCTCATGGGGTCGCGGGGGTTGCTGGTGCCTATCTCCAGCGTTCACTGGGCGAGAGGCGGGGTACACCCTGGACAGTTCGCCAGTCTGTCGCAGGGCAACACAGAGACAAACAGGACAAACAACCATTCACGCACACACTCACACCTAAGGACAATTTGGAGAAGCCAATTAACCTAACAGTCATGTTTTTGGTCTGTGGGAGGAAGCCGGAGTACCCAGAGAGAACCCACGCATGCACAGGGAGAACATGCAAACTCCATGCAGAAAGACCCAGGGGTCAAAATTACCATATAAAACAAAATGCAAAGTTCTCTTATTAATATGTCTTGCCTTCAAAATTACATTAAAGACTAGACATTTCGAGAATAAGGCAAGCTTGTTTATTTGTTTTGCTTTTGTTTCATCCTATAATGAGCTCAGCTAACTAGCTGGTGGCTGTTTCCACCCCTGTGAAATGATGCATTAGTTCACACAGCTACAGTCTCATATCTGCCATAAACTGCAGAGGCCAAAAAATAAGTCAGCTGTCCTACCTCATCATTTGGTTGATCCATTTTAATTCCTCCTTTATGTCACACACACACACCTTGCTGATTGTTTCCCATGATTAGTGGATACTTATGTCTCTGCAAATTCTCAGTTATCCAGGTCACATCAACAGCAAACAGGCTTCAATTGGAGGCAATCAGTCATCCGCTCAGTTTTTCTGAGGCTCAGCTTTAAGCCTGTTTGTACTGGATGCCTATCTTGAACTGGAATGTCTGTTTCATTTGACTGCAAATAAGTTGAGGTGATGTTAGAAAACAAAACAGAGCTGGCTACATCCCAGTGTTACTTCTGACACCGGGTCACCTCTATTTGACGACGCAGTTGTTGCTGTTGTAGGTTATCATGAATTAGAAGCATTCCAGCGATGACGCACTGCCTGCTGCTTTAAAATGAGCCCACCTATTACTTTTTCGTCTTCGCCTCATTATTGTGCTGATGTAGAGGCCTCTGCTCTGTTTTTGGGTTCAAGTATCGAACACAGAGAGTGGCAGAGCTGATTCCCAAACCGACAGTGGCCCAGCTCCTGGATGAGACCACCACACGCCGGGTCTACATCTACGGCGTGCAGGATGACAACGGCACGGACATCCAGAACTTCTCCTTGGATCTCACGCCGCCTCCTGACGTCATCGTGAAAACCTCGCCCGGTACCAGCGAGGGCATGAACGTGCTGGGGATTGTTATTTTTTCTGCGACCATGGGTGAGCGCTTTGCAGGCGTCCTGCAAGCATGTGAAAACATGACACCCAGGCAACAGTTCTTATTGCCACCCTGGCGTGCTCACATTTCTAAATTATTCATTTAGAAATATGTGGTTCTCCCAGGAGAGCAATTATCACAGTTTGAAAGCTTTCCTGTAGTTGTGCCCAGGTAATTATAACATTTTCCCTGTCCACAGGCAACATAGTGATGTTCCTTTTATACCCCTCATTCCAGGAATAATGCTGGGAAGAATGGGACCCAACGGGAGCGCTCTGGTCAACTTTTGCCAGAGTTTGAATGAGGCGGTTCTGAAGATTGTTGCCATTGTCATTTGGTAAGAGTCAGAGTGCATCGCCATGTAAACTTCACATACAGTAACAGTACTTCTTACTCAGCCCAGTACAACACTGATGCTAACGTTTTTAGGAATTCTGAATTTTCAAAAGCAACAACTCAATGACTGAAGCATTTCAATGTGTATAAAGTGTGTATCTATCTAATCCACAGGGATGTGTGAAAAGCCTAAGAATACAAATCGAGTACCATAGATTACAGAGAAATGTTTAGCATAACCCAACCTTAGATTATAGTGCATTAATTAAGGAGGAAGGAGTTCTTTTATAAAGGAAAAAATATCATGGAACAAATATTGGGTACCTGTGCTGACAATGCTTTTTACAGCCTGCTATTGCCAATGGGTCAACCCTTTGGTCTTTTCCTATATGTTTCAGAAGGTTGGATCATACAGAGTAAGGGATACTTACACAGTCTCTCTACCATCCCAGCATGCTTGATTCCTCTTATGCCCTCTATGTTTTGGACTATCCTGCTCAAAGTCCCAATGATGACCAATTTTGCCTTTACTGCTATGCAGTTCGACAGTTCAATTCAATTAAATTTTATTTATATACCACCAATTCACAACACATGTCATCTCAAGGCACATTGCCAAGTCAAATACAAACAAATCATACAGACACATTGGTTAAACATTTTCTGTCTAAGGAAAGCCAGCAGATCAAGTCTCTCCAAGCAGCATTCATTCCTCCTGAAAGAGCGTAGAGCCACAGTGGACAGTCGTCTGCATTGTTGATGGCTTTGCAGCAATCCCTCATACCGAGCATGCATGTAGTGATGGTGGAGAGGAAAACTCCCCTTTAACAGGAAAGAAAACCTCCAGCAGAACAAAGCTCTATGTGACTGGCCATCTGCCATGACCGACATGAATCCTACAACCTTTGGAAAAAACAGGGGCACAGCATCACTACTCTTCCATCCTACCTAACAATGGTCATGAGTTGCTTTTCAGCACATTCATCTTTGTTTTACACCAAACCTGGAGTGTTTGTTGATGAAAAGCTCAGTCTTTTCACACCAGTAGCAGTTTTCTCCACTTTAACCCGACCAGACCAGAGATGGTTTGCTTTCACACCTGCTCATGTGTGAAGCCTAATTCAAACTCTGGTACGGACTGGACAAATAAACACTGATCTACCTGCGTCTTGGTTTCCTCGTAAGTGAATCATGTTGCATTTTTCTTACTAAAGGCAGGCAAACTGAGGATCCAGCAGACCAGGGACAGGAAGTGGTACCAGTTATACGTAGGATTTACAGACCTACATGGTGAAGGGAAAACTTTTAAGCTCATGTAACCATGGCAGCATTGTGTTTTTTCTCTCTCTACTGGATTCTTTTACCGATAGATTTGTCTCTAATACAGAGTAACGTGCAGAACAGCTCTCTGCCTCCCCTGCTCCTCATACAGGACAGCTTCCGGTGACCGCTGTTCTAACTGATCTGCTGTTAAAAGCGTTGTGTGAAAATGACCCGATTCAAATATAAATGTGAGAATTTCTGCCATTACTCATCCAGTTGAACCAAGTCCCGCAATCCATTTAGGAGTGAAAGGGCTTTTAGTCTCATCTGACCAGAGCACATGGTTCTAGGTAAAGTCCAAAGGGCATTTGGTAAACTGCAATTTCCTGTGTGAGGGAAGGACAGAAAAGACACTTTCTGACCTGGCTCCTAAACAACCTGTTTGCAGATAATGGCTGTTATTAAGACCTGGTGAGCCCAAGATGACCCTTTCTACTGCAGTTATCTAACAGAAGGACATGTAAACTCAGAGCCACTTTGTGCATGTGTACAACAGTGCTGGGCTTCAGCGCATAGCATCACCCGAACAATGCTGTCACTACAATAACAAAGCTAAAGGACTTTTCATCACATTTTCAAGAGCAGGCAATAGTAAAGAGTTTTGTATTGAGTTTTGAACCCAGTGCTGAATCCTCTAGGGTGAAGAAAATGCTATAATATAA
Organism: Fundulus heteroclitus; assembly: GCF_011125445.2. Classification (NCBI taxonomy): domain Eukaryota; kingdom Metazoa; phylum Chordata; class Actinopteri; order Cyprinodontiformes; family Fundulidae; genus Fundulus; species Fundulus heteroclitus. The sequence goes on from NC_046366.1 coordinate 6,712,119, forward strand.
TTCTTTTTAGAAATGAAAAAAGAAATAAACAAAAACAACAATCTCAATAATCTCCATCATGTAAAACAGGAGGGTATCCTAGAGAAACCTTATTTTTACTCCGTATTATTTATTGTTTCATTATCATTGCACAGTACAGTGCTTCCAGCAATATTACAATATAGGATTATTACTTACATGCGCTTAAAATACTGGTGATTTGTAATACTTGGTTATTTTTTGGAGGATGTGGGTAGGTGGGATTGTTGAAACCAGTTATCTCAATTTCCATTATTTTCAATGAGGCGACATGTTTTCAAATATAAATTTCCATCAAAATGACGTCATATTAATTGTATATCTCAGGAAAATGGAAAGTTCTGGATTACTGATTAGAAGTTCCAAGGAACTGATCAACTTCAAAAAGTTACATATGCATTTAAAAAAGGCTTCAATCACATGAACAGCAAATTTATTGTTAGGTTCACCACTAATTGTCTCACCAGGGATTTTGGTGAAAACAATTATTTTCTCAAATGAAATGTCTTCCAAAGTGGGTCCAGGCCACTAATGGGTGTTTCAACAATGAAACAAATGTTGCCATCTTGCAGATGGATACTTTTTGTACTTTTCTATGATGAGATTTTTAATGATAAATTTCTTAAATGTAACATTTTAGGTAAAACACAGCATATTATTATGCTATTGGTTTATTTTTGTCACAAGAATTCAGACACACTTGATAACGATCGTTTACCTTATATTCAAATGATTCATTGAACAATAATCACACAAGAAAGGGGAACTCAATATAAAAAGGTGAAACACCTTGTGGCCAGTGGAAGCATATTGTACTTCTCTATTTTACTTAGATTTTGACCAATTAACTCTACAGATTGTACAATCATAAATTATCTGTTTGAACCGGTAGAAGGTTTGCAAATTGTAGTTTGTTTGTTTTTTTGTTTTGTTTTTTTGCATTACCACTTTATAAGGGGGATGATAGATTTTGGTAAATGTTAGGATGCTAAGATGCTAATTAAGTATAGTAAATGGGATTTTTGGATTTTGAGCATGATAACATGCAGACAAAAAAGATTTTTTGGGGGGGGGGGGGATTCCTTATTTTTTCAATCCAAGTGTCCAACCTTCCTTTTGTCTTTCCTCCTTTGCCCAGGTATTTTCCCTTTGGCATTGTTTTCCTTGTTGCCGGTAAGATCTTGGAGATGGATGACCCTTCAGCCATGGGGAAGAAATTGGGCTTTTACGCCATCACTGTGGTAATGGGCTTAGTGCTTCATGGCCTATTCATCCTCCCTGCCATGTACTTTTTCATCACCAAGAAGAGTCCCATTGTGTACATCAGAGGCATTCTGCAGGCTCTGCTCATCTCCTTAGCCACTTCCTCCAGGTAAACTGAAAAAAACAAATACTAATAATATATAGCATAACCCAACCTTAGTATATATATATATATATATATATATGTATGTATATATATATATATATATATATATATATATATATGTATGTATGTATGTATGTATATATATATATATATATATATATATATATATGTATGTATGTATGTATGTATGTATGTATATATATATATATATATATATATATATATATATATATATATATATATATATATATATATATATATATATATATATATATATATATATAGTTCAACAGGATTAGATACTGTCCTTAATTTATATTTGTTATCTACACTTTTTTATTTATCATTTTGTGAAGATATTGTCTTCTTGAATGCACCTGATATTGTGGATGTCCACCAAAAAAATTTACATTTTTGTTGTCCTTTATCCTGCCTACCGGTTTTTGTGTAATTTTAGCTCAGAATAGCACATTAATCACTAAAATAAACAAATCAAACTTCAGTAACAAAACAGCTTCAGTATATCTAAGTGTAACACTAATGGCTTTACATGGTTTAAAATTAACAGATATAAAACAACTAAGGAGGCATACACTAGAAATAATCAGACTAAGTAAACAGAAAATATTAAATATAATAAATAAATCAACTAATTATAATCAAGCTAATAAATCAATCATTTCTGGGGGATGAGAAAGTGAAGAAACCTAATGGTGAATGTTAAGTGTACTGTAAAAAAAAAGACATAAAATTTACAGACGCATTAGAATTATAGTAAAGACATAAATAGTAAATATACAACGAGCAAACAATTTGTAAGAAAATCTAAACTAATTCTTTTAAAAATCAATATTATCAAAATATATAGTACTTCCCAAAACTACACATTACTATGTAATGAAATGAAATAAGACATTCTAAAAAATAAATACCAATCAATTTCAATTAAAAGCTAAACTGAACGCCTTTCTTTTTCCAATTACATCCAAAACTTTAGCTGCCCTCAAGTCATTAGGAAGGCTGTTCCACGGTCACCGTACCATGTTTAATTACCAACAGGACATGAAGGAAAAACAGATTGGGTCAAGACTATTTAGAGTTTTAATTACTTAAGAGGTGCTTAAAATGAATTCTAAAATGGAAAAATAGCAATACAGAGACTTTAAGATTGATGTGATGGGAAACCTGGCCTTCTGGACCTCGTCAACTTTCTTGCACCTGGATTCTGAAATGCAGTAGCTGTAATGGACTTAGTGGAATAATGTGATGCAGAATACTTTATCTAGCATTCTTTATGTAGTTTGTGAAGTCTATTTGTTAATCAAATGTTAGTGTTTGAGGCTATGAGTTTCTCTCTCTGGATATTAGTGACAATATCTAAAAAGTAAATTTAAGATAAAACAAATTTTATGCCATTCAAAACTCTTGAATGAAGTTAAAATGCACCAATAGGTGCATTGGGAGACCTAGTAATGAAGAGCTGTGTGTCATCAGTGTAGCTGTGAAAATGTATGCCATGACTCCAGATGACACCATCAAACGATAGCATAAAAATATTACAAAGTGTTAGACCTAAAATTGAGCCTTGAGGAACACCACATTTTGACTATAATGTTCTGATGACAAAAAAAAAATTATTGTTGCTGAGTTCAACCACTTCAAGACAGCTCCAGAAATGGCAATCTTTCTGAGTCTGCTTTGTGTGGTGGTAGTCGGCAGTGTCAAAGCTGCACTGAGGACTTTTACCAGGACTGGTACCAGTGCAGAAGGTTTGTTCTGATCCATACTATATCTCAGGTTAATAAAAACATTTATAATGCAGTTTATGTATTGTGAAGGGATCTGAAACAGACTGGTAATTATCTGGATGCTGCAAGAATGGCAAATTATAAACCTTTTTGAATCTACATAATAAAATTGAGGTTTTTAGCTCATGATTCATTTAGTTTTGGCCTGAATGAGAAAGTTGAAAGTAAGGCAGGTTTATCCTGTTTCAACAACCCTGAACATTTTATTCTGTTTTCGTGTTCTTTGGACAGTGAGCGAAAGTTGTCTTACCCATACCTTTTAGCATTTAGCTCAAAATTTTGTGGTGGTTTGAGAAATAACTCACAGTCTAAATTCCAAGGCCTTTATTACATGACATTTTTAAAGGTTGTAATAAAAACACAGCTTTTATATCTTCTTCACACAATTTGACATACAACACCATCAGTGAATTGTTATTTTTTTGTCCATCATGTTACACAAAAGAAGGAACAACAAAGAGTGTATCGATGTCACTGTAGTCTTATTTTCTATTAGTCAGAGAGAAAAAGAGAGATAACAGAATTAGCTGGGAAATAAGTTTGAAAAAAAAAAAGAAGTTTGTGCGCTGCGTTGTGTTCCCATCCGATGATTGCAGATGTTCACATAACAAAGTTTTTAAAAAATGTGGGATATCGATAAAGTGTTAAATTCAGGTTGCCAGCTTGAATATCAGTTTGGCCTTTATTAATCACAGTTCTTCTGCTCAAGGGGAATAGTCGGAGAAAACATATATGTTTTGTAATTGGACTTCAATCATATATATATATATATATATATATATATATATATATATATATATATATATATATATATATATATGTATGTATGTATAAATAGGCTGATGCAGTAAAGTGCAGGCTGATAAAGACACTCCCTGACTTTTCTTTTTTACCCAATCACAGAAAGCGTGTGGCACAATTGCATTCCTACCAGACATGGGCATTCTTTAAAACAGGCTGATCAGGCTAGTAGAGCATTATTCAGAGACGCAGCCTAGAAGCCCAACGGTAACTCTGGACAGATGCACGGCTCAGACAGGGGATCTTTTAACTGTTGCCAGGACAACTATTCATTGTGCACTTCATAAATCTGACCTTTATAGAAGAATGGCCAAAAGACGAAAGGCCATAATAGTGAAGTTTGCCTCAGGCCATGTGGGATGTACAGCAAACCTGTGGAAAAATGGGCTCCAGTCAGATGAAACAAAAATATAAGTGTTTGGCCTACATGCAAGATGTAGACTATGTGTGGTGGTTAAAAAAAAAAAACTCTGCTCATCACCCTGAACTCACCATCCTTACTATGAAACCGTGTGATGCTGAGGGAGTGCTTTTCTTCAGCAGCATCAGGGAAGCAGGTCCGACCCAATGGGAAGGTCGATGCTAAACATAGGGCATTTTCTGGAAAAAAACCTGTTTGATGCTCCAAAAGACTTCAATAGCCTAACTTCAATAGTTCTAACAAAACAGCTTGAAGATTGTGGCTGGAATGAGCCAAAAAGCGAAAAAAAAAAAACTTAAGGGGCATGAATACCATTGCAGAGCACAATATAGGTATAGATATTATGTTGAATCTATTTGAGTTGTGGGTTTTTTATTGACATAGAAGGTAAATAATAGTGCTATTGAAATAAAACCAATAAACATATAACAAATATGCAAAAACAAGCCAAGTTAAGAGTGTGAAGAAAAAAACAGTGTACAAGAAAAAATATGTTTCTAAACAGGGGCGAATAAGAACAGTATGTACCTGGGGTCTCATTCAAAGGCATAATCTGGACTTTAAAAAGACACGGCCCTGCAATCACTTTTAAAAAATACAACATTTAGAAAGTCATGCATCAAACACATGCAAAACTCAGTTTTTAACATTCAGTTATTGCAACCAGGCCAAAGTAAGTCACAGTAACGCCACTAAATAATGTACAATGAAGGTAAGCCTGTGACCTTTCTGTCGCTCTCCCTTTTTCCTGCCACAGCTCTGCCACTCTGCCTATCACCTTCAAGTGCCTCCTAGAGAACAACCACATCGACAGGCGCATCATCCGCTTCGTGCTGCCGGTGGGAGCCACCATCAATATGGACGGCACTGCCCTCTACGAGGCGGTGGCGGCCATCTTCATTGCCCAAGTGAACAATTACGAGCTTGACTTCGGGCAGATCATCACCATCAGGTAAAGTGCAGGCTGACGAAAACACTCACCGACTTATCGATGAATGCTGTGCGAATAAATGTCAGCTTGTGGGGGAGGTGTGAAAAGGGATGTTAGCTCTGTTGGATGGAATCGCTTTGCCCTTCTTTCGCAAATATTTGAATGTTTCCTTACAGCAGGTCCTTTCAGTTTAAAGAGATGGAAAATACTTAATTAAATAGTTGTGCTGCGTGTTTTTGCACAAGTTCAAGTTCAGGTTAATGAATGCAGGATTTCTTTTTCAGCATGTTTAATGAAGCTGTGAGGTGTATTTTGTGGATTAAACGAAGCTTTCTAAAGACTTTACTCTTTATGGGCTGATACTTTTACTTCAAAGTCTGCTTGCAAATGAGAACGGGGAGTTTAAAAGTGCCTGATTTATACCTCCAGTAGCAATCCCATGTTGGATTTTTTTTCCTTTCCACATAGATGTAGGGAGTTTCCACTGGACAAACTAGTGCCTTGTTTCATTAAACTACAACTCTGGGGCTTAATGGATGTAGGCTACTAAATCCCTGCACAGAAAGGCCTGGGGACGCTTTTTGCTCTCATTTGTAGTAAAAGCCAGGAGAAATTTGTCCAAGTGTATCCTGTTAAATTATGAAGGAACAATTTCTCACTGCTTTATTGTGAATAAGGAAATGTTTGCCACATTTTTTCTATATAAAATTCATCTTCAGCAAAGTAACAGCTCTTTCCTTGCTGAGGTTTCTTACAGAAGTTGCAAAAGTATACTTCCTGCACATAATTCACTACTTCAGCAGCAATAAAAAAAAAAACCTCTTTTCAAATGAAGACATTTTGACTAGTTCTAAAATTCATTAGAACCTGAGGAATTTCCAGCCTCAAGTCAGCATAAGATGTTGTTCTGAGTGCTGCGTTTCCATGACTTTAGCATCACACATTAACTCCTGAATTATTAATACTATTATGGGATTGCCTAGATTCTCCTACATGTAAATGTCACACAGATTATAGCTCGTATGAGCCTCTTAGTCTGATCTGATCTCAGATGAATCAGATTCAAAGCTCGGTGCAAGCACAAAAAATCAACCCCTCTGCTCTGTCAGCCACGAGTAAAAGAGGCCCTCGCGTCAAGATAAATGTCCTGATCTTTACCTGATTTAATGACATGTTTGACTGAAATATCATTTGGAGCACACCTGTCCTCACGGCTGCAGTCTGCGCGCAGTCCCTTATTATAATCCCTCTGCAGTAAAACCCACATGACCTGTATTTCTCATCTCGCGTCACGACAGAATTATAATCATTTTGCTCTCTGCCCCTGCGCCGTTTGGCTCCGGACCATGAAGCTCCTCCATCTGTATGCTAACCCAGGCCCGAGCTCAGTATGCAGAGAGACATCCAAATCGACTGCTTTGGCACAAACAGCAGCAACTGCAGTTGAAACCAGACGTTTATATAAACTGGAAAAAAAATAAAAAATAAAAAGATACATGACCTTTTTTCTGACTGTCTAAGAATAAATAAGGATAAATGCTGTTATGTTTCCTGTTTTTATTATTACAAAAACTATTCTGTTCGCTAAATGCCGGAATAATAAGAAAGGAAACTTTTTATAATGGTATTCCAAGCCAGGCGTTTACGTGCAATATGATTAACATGCCTTTACCCTGGGAAAGCTCAGATGATGATGTCATGGCTTTGAAAGCCTCTGATAGGTTAACTCAGAACATTTGGACTTAGTTTGCGGTACACCTGGGTACAATTTCCAAGATGCATGGGAAGCATGGGAGCGACTATCTATCGTACTGTTCAGGAAGGCTGTGACTCAGAGATGAACATGTTTGGTCAGAAAACGTATGCTTCAAACACAAAAAAATTTAAGTTGTGAAAATGTTAGCAGAGGAGAGCATCGTTTTTCCTAGTTAAGTGACATTTAAGCCCAAAATGGGCAGAAATGTCAAATTGGTTGTCCATTACAGAACCCCCATGTATTTACTGTAAGATATTGGTGAGCAGAGCAAGAAGGTGTCCGTGAGCAAAGCAGACTAAAAACCTGACTGGGTAAATCCAGTTTTATCTGAAAGAAAGCACCAAGATTCCAGCAAACTACCATGAGAAGCTTGTGAGAAGTCATATAGTCTAACATTTTACTACGGAAATGTATTAAAATTTCGAAATTTTAGGAAAGTTAGAACAAACTCTGAAAAAACAAAAGTCTCTCATAATTCTGTCATTCAGCAAATAGAGATGTTTGTCATTCCTGACTGGACTTAAAGCAGAAAAAGTTTGGCCTGATTTAATGAGGGAAAATGTCATGTCTCTTTTAGTACAGTGAATGTAAGTACAGTATGAGGCTGTAACTATTTGAAGGCTCTAATGTTCTGATTGCAGGTGACCGATCGGTAACTTGCACCTTTAATCCAGCTAATAAAAAGAATACCTAATTTAATAAAGGACTAAAATTTTAAAAATAAGGAAGGAATTTGAGCCAAAGAAAATCCTATGGTGCAGCATACTGGTGGCAGCATTTTGCTGTTGAGATGTTTTCCATCTAAGAAGCCTGGTGACCCTCGTCTGACTGAGCAAATTACTTAAGGTGTTATAACGGGTTAAAAATGGCTTAACAGCAAAATCTCAAAACTGCTGGAAGGGCCTAGTCAAAGCCCAGCACTTATACTACACATTTTCAATTTATTGTAAAATTGAAAAGAAAGATTCTCATTAAATTGTAAATTTTGAAGAACTGCTTATTTAAAGAGTTTTGAACAACACTGAAAAAGCTTCTGAACTTCTGCCCCCTCACTGAAGGGTAAAGAATCTGGTAATGAAATTACTGAAAAGTGGACATGCTGCTTGTCATTGCTGCAAATTGCCTCAAGAAGTTACGGTTCTTGCTCCTTGTAAAAATACTGCCTTTAATTATGAGAAATTTTACTATACTTACAAAAGGGAATTGTAATTCTCCATTATCTATTAAAAGGAAACAAAATAAAGAAAAAAACATCACAGAATAATTCAAAACTTTATTAAGACCCTGCACTGACGTCACAGTTTGTTTCTGGCTGAAAAGACTAATTTAAAACAAACAAACAAACAAAAACTCCCCAGAACAGTAAATCAGAAAAGCAGGCTACCCTATAATAAAGAGAATATTACAGCACTGCCTCTGCTATCCCACTTTTCATTTATTTTATTTCGCCAATTTCTCACCGACAAATGTGCACCAATCCCCCACGCAGCTTTAGGGATGATTGAGTTCTTTTGACAACCTGCTCCTCTGGTTTCCTTCTCAGCATCACTGCCACGGCCGCCAGCATCGGTGCCGCTGGAATCCCACAGGCTGGACTTGTTACGATGGTGATCGTGCTGACCTCAGTGGGTCTACCCACCGATGACATCACTCTCATCATTGCCGTTGATTGGGCCCTGTAAGTAAAAGCTCTGTTTTTCACTTCAGAAAAGTGACAATGAAGTCAGGATTCAGGGACCCTATTACAAACAGTTCTGGCTTTCAGGCACTACTCTACGTATCCGTTTGGATAATAATGTTGAACCTCTAGTGTTGAGTAACGACAAGGTTTTAGGCCACCTTCACACTGGACTGTGACCGGCCGACACGGGTGAGAACCTCCACGGTTACTGGGACGTGGCTTCATTGAGGCAAATGTGGAAAGCCTCAGGTGTGAAGGCCAATCATGATGCTGCTATGCTTTTAGCATTTGTTAAATAGATTGTTTCCCCCCTGCTGCCTTTACCAACCGGTACCAACACTTCCATCACATCTGGATAGTCCCCTGACCAGTTTGCAGAATTTGCTTAGATTTCAGGCGGTTCCTATGCCTCCCTCGTCAGTTTCAGCCTCACTATGGAGGACAGAATCCATTGTTTTCATCAGCTTATCAGCAGCCTGAGAGGATGTAGGTGAAGGTGATTTCTGTGCAAAGCGCTGTGCACCATCAAGCCTGCTACGCTGTGCAATGATTTTAACCCAGCACACAGTGTGAGGACGTAGTGGTGGAAGCGTTCCCAAGTATTCATGCACAGAACCTCCAAAATGTATTTGCAATCATTCTAAAAATTAAACTCCGCTTTGCAAACTGCTCACCAGGCATTTTCCTCCTCCAGCTCCCTAATAACAAGAGTTAGGATATTTGTCTGGTTGAAAGCATGAGAGGTTCATGTTCCAGTTACTTTGACCTGAAGCCAGAAACACGCACGGCCTCGTTCAGTCTCCCAGTAACCAACAGAGGCCGGCATCGTTGAATGCTCCTCCTCACCTGAAACCCCTAACTCACAGTGGTGTTGCACGTTATTTATTGGTGTGGAGAGTATGGACGGTAGATGCTCAGAGACACACTTTATGTTAAAAGCTGAGCAGCACCTGGACGTGAAGACCACGGCGACTGCGGTGCAAAAGAGCGATATACTTACTTGCTTGGGTCCCTGCCAGCCTGGTGTGGGGATGATGAGATTGTAGCCTTGGTGTGAGGTTAGTGTGGCCGGTCCAACTTTAAATTATCTGACAACTGAGCCACGTAGATGTCTGCCAGCTCCACAGAAATCTTTAAACATTTCAGAAAATAAGGAATGGTTTTGCGTGCTTTGTAGGCCCTGTAGGGGAAAGAGTCCAGCCTTAAACATACATGGCAGAGTGGACTAAGTCTGCACAAACAAATCACTGGATTTAAATAACAGCATCCTTTAGGATATACAGGACTAAAGTGGAGACTCGGGGGCCGGGAAGCAGAGCACCCCATTCACAGAAAACCAGATAGCATTTCCGCACAAAGCTCTCATTGCAAGTGTACGTGTGGTGGTGCGGCAGGGCTTTGGGCTTTTGTTGCAGGACCTTACAGTCGGCGAGCCTTGGGCCAAACTGAGTCATGCAGCAGGACAACGACCCCGAACAAGCAGCACATCCACAACAGAGGGGCTGAACAGCAAGACAATCCGTGTGTTGCCATGGCCTACTCAAAGTGCAGAACAGTATTGCATCTTAATAGCAGAACCTTATAGTAGCTGTGTATAAACGAATGGCCGTGAATCAGTGAACTGGGGCAACACTGTAACAAAACTAAATCATATTGTGAGAGACTTTAAATGATTACTTCAGCCTTTTACCGCCTAATAGGTTTTCCAGCTTTTGAATCGGGTCCTACACGCTGCTCAGTTTTGTAATGTGGATCTTCGAAATAAAGCGGGGGTGTAATTCATTTTTTCCTATTATGGCTGCACCGACTCCCTCAAAGCAACAGTAGCGCCCAGTGATCACGAGCAATACCTTTTTAATAGCTCTAACAATGGGTGGCCTCCATCTGTTATGCAGGGATCGATTCAGGACCATGGTCAACGTGATGGGCGACGCTCTGGCCACGGGCATCATGGCTCACATCTGCAGAAAGGATTTCGTCAAAGAGGGCGAGCAGGTGAGCACAAAAAAGAGCTGCGTCGACGTGACTCAGATGGTACGAAAGCCTACACATCAGTCTGACTGTTCTTTAAAGAGAAAGTGTTGCATGGATGAGGGGGAAAAAAACGTCTCGTTTCTTCATGGCGAAAGGTACCTCTGTGGGATGCATGGTATAAAGACACAAATTGTTGATAGAAAGAGCAGAAGCAGCGGGAGGGCATAAAAACCGAGAAACTCTTTAATCACTTGCGGCCATGCTGTTTAGTGCCGCCATACAGCCTCGAGAAGAGGCTAGAATAATCTATGCAGCTCTGCATGAACAAACCTGTGGAAGGCTTCACATCTATTAGCAGTAAATCAAAGTCTATTCCATAAAATGCCTGTTTTTCTTTGATGAATCATTCCAGCGAAGAAAGGTCTGGAAGAATCGGAAATGTCTCTTTAGTGGAAAAGCCTCTTTAGTTCTTTTACATTTTGTAAATAAGGGGGGGGGGGGGGAATCAGGTTTCTTAAAGCCTGTTACTATAGTTTATATGTAAGATTTCTGTTTCACTGAAACGGGAACAATGTTAAGCAAGACTTTAACCTGTTGATGATGACCATAAACTGAGGTTTGGTTTCTCGCCGGATGGTTTCTATAGGTTTGTTCACTAATTAAAAGTATTTACTAGAGATTCATAGAGAGACTGGCTGATGATCCATCCAAATCAAACTATTTTAGGCTTGACCAGTCCTCGCTTGGTTGTAAAGTCAAAAAAACAAAAGTATTTTTCTGATCAATCAACATACCAAAACGTTCCACCGCTGTGAGTAATTTTCTATAGTTATTTTCTATATTTTCTATAGTTTGCCATGCAAATGTGGTTACGTGAATAGTTGATATCTGAAGGAGGAGATTGTTTAAAGTTGTTTTGGTTTGAGCAGGGGTTCATATCTGCTCCATTTCTGAAGAGTCTGACAGCAGGGATTAAAACCAAAATAAAATATACGAAGGAGTAATACCAAGTTTTATCCCAAAAAAAACCCCATTTTGATTATAAGTGGGATTCGAGCATTTCTATGGCTATTTATCTTCAATATTGATAATAAAACTTGACCACATAGAAAAATACAATTACATGCAATTGAGGTGAGGTACACGGGTAGAACAGGATTTGTTTATAGGTACAAAATGAAAGGTCATAGGTCCAGAATAGGGTACAAATTTATTAATTTATGTACGTAACTAACAGCCCAGCAGGGGACAGGCATTGCAAATTAGCCTAAGATGTAAATGTAAAAGTGTATAGTTATGGTATTTACAAACAAACCAATTAAATAAAGGAATTTAATTGTATTCAAGGTGCAAAACTTAGCAATTTTCATGGATGCATAAAAATGTGGCAAAGAAGGTGAAAAGGTGTTTGTTGGGGGGGGGGATTCTTTTGTTGTTGTTTTTTTTTTTTGGTTTTTAATTTGTATTTTCTAAGAAGACATGTTTGGCAGTCATTAAGGCTGCTTCTGAAAGAAAGAAAGAAAGAAAGAGTGAGACTTCAGCAGATAACAGGAAACGTGAAGGCATCACAGAAAAGTATTAGGCTTCTCAGATTCCACTCTTTGTGTCATTAACACTTCGTAAAGCTGACCATCGCTAATCTAAAATGATAATTAATTTAAAACAGCAATCATTTTACCTATTTTAGAATATTAGCTAAAGCCTGCTTAGCTAAAGTGACTGCTCTCTCACACACACCCTGAGATGTCACCTCTGCTCACAAAATGTCATTTTCTTTATTAAATGTTGTATTATTCTGTAATCATCCTATATAATTAATATCTTACTGTAACAATTCACCCTCAGAATCATAAAATACGTGCATTTTGAAGGGTGTTCAATATCCAGAGAAATCCATATAATCAGCTGGGTTAAAGCTTTACAGAAATGAGACATTAAAGATGGAATTTTGAAACTACATGATGTTAAATCATCAGAAACTTTCTGCTACATTGCAGTATTAATTGTAGACAGGTTTGACTTTTAAAGAAACGACTGATTGGGGCGTTTTTCTCTTCCCGCTCGGCTCCTCTAGGTGCCCCTGATATGTGAAACCAAACCTATGATCAGCATCCAGCAGATGATGACGTACCAGAACCAGAAGAACGGCTGCTACCAGCCGCCGCCGGGCAGCAGGCAGGACCACCTCTCTCCAGACGTGGCTCGCCTGATCCAGCTGGAGGAAGGCATTCGGCCGGTGGAGAAGAAGAAGCACGGCCACGGCCCCCATCACAAGAGAGAGCACAGAGACAAGGACCACTGTTCTGTTGACATGAACGGCCTGGAGACGAATGTCTAAAAGCAGGCGCTGATCCCGACAGCCGCCGGCCCGCCCGCCTCGCTGCCGCTGAACCACCGAGACAGACGGAGGCAGAGGGGACCGCTTCACGTTCCCACTCGCTTCCCATCCACGGAGGAGGAAAACCAAGAGTGGACCCAGAGGGGGAGGAAAAAAAAAAAAAACAGACTTCTTTTTCTACACAACATATATGATGACCCACATTATATTCTTGATGTTGATGTGTGTAAATATTTATCAAAGATGTAATATTTAGCAGCAGCAGCAGCAGGGAAAGCGTGCTGCTCTTTAAGCAAAGCGGGCCTCCTGGAGAAAGACTCTCAAAGAGCAGAGGAAGCAAGAATCATGAAAAAGGGAAACAGAAAAATGTGTTGGGTAGTAATAAAAGGCTGGATTCTTCTGAGGACATCAATCAAAAAAAGTCATTTCATAGATCTTTTTTATTTATCATGTATCTGGAGTAATACTAATAATAATAATATCATAACAACTGGATTTTATATAATGCTTTTATTCTTCCTCTGGCTCTTCATGGCCATTCTGGAAAATGTTCTCTCGTTAGCCACGTTGTGATTAAAGATGCAAACAAAAAAAGGACAGCGTGGTCCGACAGCAGGATCAAACAAACTGTGATGCCCATACGCAACAGCTTAGATCACCCGCCGGATGGCTGAAAAACACACTTGAAGGTTTTCCCTCTATTTCTCTGCCTTGTTGTCCCGAGCCTCGTGCATCCTCCGAATCCTCCCTGCAAAACAAAAGCTTGAACGCCACGCTTCCTTACATATCTCAGATTATCCTTTGCACCTCCCTCCAACCTCTCTTTGCCTTAAATGACCAAAGGAGAAGCGTTTGAGCCCCGGCGCATCTGCTACGGTTCGCTGCAACAGCTCCCACAGCCAGCAAACAGTCGCAGGCCGTGCTCTGCTCTGGTCTGATGTAGATTTTCATTTCAGTTTTCCTCAGCCTCCATTCAGCAGTGAGCAAAATAACAGTGGTCTGAGAGCACTAACCGGATGGATTTATTAGTAGACACTATATTTCTACGTAGCATATATGTTACTAGCAGGCGTAGCGGAGTGACAGAAAATCAACACATCCAACAGTCGTGCTATTCATGGTACTGACTCTGCGTTATGGAATCATCAGTCGAGAACGGTGTGGTAAAAATAGCAGCAGTGTGACGTTCAGTCTTTCATTCTGGGAAGGAGCCGATGTCAAACAGGCGGTTCCTATTTAAAGGCAGGATGCTTACATTGCATTTCGCTCGGAGCAAAATGGGTCGTTCCAAACTTTGTTCAAGGCGTGCGTTGATTTAAAATCCACCGTGATCGGGCAGAACATACAGAAGTGTGGAAAATTGCTGAGCTGCTCTGCTAAAAAGATCTGAGAAGTTTTCACACTGAAAGATGAAGACAACAACGGAAGAAAATCATTTGAAGTACTTAAAAACAACAAGAGGAAATGGCATGGGCTGAAGAGGTTGCACTATGTCAGCGAACGCGCTGACTCGACTAAAAAGAAATGATGCAGCACTGCGTGGGCTGATTACACCTGGATCATTGGTTTTGAGTCTGGGGCCATAGAGTTTGTCTGATGACCCTCAGACGCTGAATTCAAGCCATGTACAATGCAACATCATGATATGGGGATGCTTTTCATGCTACAGTGTTAGGCCTATTTATCATATAGCAGGAATCATTTTGGATACACAGCTATATTCAAAGCTGTCACGTTTGCTGATGAAGAGGAAATGGGTTTTTTGATAAGACTGCGACCCCAAACACACCATCCAGTCAGCTCAATCTCAGCTCCAGATCATCCAGATGATCATTATGGAGCCACCGGCCCACTGCCCTGGCCTTACTCTAGTGGAAAACTTGAGGGCTGACACCAAACACGCCGTTTCTGAGGGAAAACCAACAAATATAGATGGACTTTGTGAGGCAGTGCAATCGTGCTAATCTGGAAGGTCTATTTACGGCTTCCAGAAGTTAGTCGACTCCGTGCAACACAGATATGAAGCAGTTTTCAGAAACAATAGTTACAACCAAACAGAAGTTCAGTAATAAACTGGGTAATAAATCAAAGCTAAATCTTCTAGCATTTTTTTTCAGTTTAAGTTTGAAAAGGAAAGCGCTGACACTGTTATTTTGCAACAACCCTAACATTATGTTTTCCTCCCTTTTTGTGGTGCGAGAACAAATTTGGTCATTTTTATCTCCAGGTTTGGATTTGAAATGTTATGCGGAGACTTCTCAACGTTTTTGCATTTATGTAAATCAAAGCTGCTCTACGGATTTTGAGCATCACTCACTTGTTAAAACACACTGCTTTTAATTTGAACACGAGTGTAGCAGCGCCATCATGGCAAAGAAATGACAAATATTGATGCAGAAATACTGTTTAAAGGCGGACAGGTGTACCATGAGCAACTGATGCAGTTTGTGTATTGCAAAGGATGCTAATAAAATATGTTCACATTTGTTTAATTAAAAGAAGCAAAATATTTAACATTGAATCTTTTTGATTCTTTCGGTGTCTTTGTAACTGTGTGGAGTGACCTGATTTAAGTGCGATGCCATTAGCTGCTTGGAACCCTTCAGGACGCGGGAAACATGTTTCATTTGAGAACACATTAAGCTTTCAAGTAACAATGTTAGACATGCCCACACAGTTTTTAAAGTCAGATGTGTTTTATTCAGGCCTTCAAGCTGTGTACTGACAGCAAACAGGGCAGCCATTTTCACTTCTGGCTCTGGCTCTGCAAATGTTCTCCAAAGAATGTAACATTTCAGTTTCACACTCACCAGTCATGTCCTGTGAAGGAGATGTCGGATGTTGGTGAAGCTTCATTCAGCAGCAAGAGGTCCGTACAGACGACAACTGCATGTTAGACCTGCACCTGGGATTTACTGATGTTCTTCATATTTAGACATTCCTCCACATTTATTTTTCTTTACATCTTTTTTTGTTCTCTTAATAATGAAATCCACTAATGAATTTAATTGTGAGAAACAGATTTTAAGCATTTGAGCTCCATTCCCCCTGTGATGAAATACTGGTTTAACATCTGAATATCAGTCCTATTACTATCGCCAACTGTTGTTCAACCACCTGATCTAATTACAGTCCCTAATATTCTTTAAACATTTTTATATTGTGTGCCTTACAGTCACAAACATCAATGTATTTTGTTGTACGTGACTCGCCAACACAACGTAACACATAACTGTGTTGTGGTACAAATATTAAACATGGTTTCTGCATGTACTTTGTAAAATAACTCAAGCTCTTTCAAAATGGATTGAGGGTGTCTGTGAACAATTAGTTTCTAAGTCTTGTCTAAGATTCTCAGATTTAGGCCTGGACATTGACCAGGACCTCCTACAGCATTACCATGCTCTGATCTGAGCCTTTCCGTTGTGGCTCCGGCTGCATGTTCAGGTTGCTTGGCCTGCTGGAGGGACGAACCTCTGCTCTAGTCTGAAGACTTCAGCAACTTCTAACAGGTTTTCTTCCAGGATTGTCAGCTCTGACCCACATCCCTGGCCCTGCTAAAGAGAAGAATCCAAAGGCAATATGGTGCCATCTCCCAACACAGTGGGTTTGTGTAATGTGAATGCCACTCTTCCAAAAAGGCCAAAACAGTGGGCTATCAACAGGATCACCCACCTGAGCCGTGAATCTCTGCAGCTCCTCCAGAGATCCCATGGGCTTCTTGCCTGCTTCTCTGATCTCTGCTCTCCTTGGCCGGCCTGTCAGTTTAGGCAGGCGGCCATGTGTGGTTAGATTTGCAGCTGTGTCATACGCTTTCTGTTTTAAGATGACGGACTGCACTTCCTCCCCCGGGCCGTCTGCTGTGTTCCTTAGTCTTCGTGATGCCGTTTGTTCATTAACGTTCTCTAACAAACCTCTGAGCTCTTCGTAAAACACCTGGATTTGTACCGACATTAAATCACACACTGGTGGTCCCTGTTTTGCTAATTGGGTGAGTTCTTAATTAGTTGCACTGGATCTTGTTTAGAAGAGAATCAAGGGACAGAATACAAATATGAAGCAAACTTTTCAATTTTAAGAAAAACAAATGAAAACACTTCAGATCTATGTTCCAATTTGTGTTGGTTTATGACATGAAATCCCCCAAAATACAGTTACATTTGTGGTTGGAATACGGCGAGATGTGAAAAGCTTCAACAGGAATAAATCCTATTTTCTTTTTATGTATAAAAGGCCACCCTATCCCCATAGATTCTGTTCAGTGTTTCATATCCTATGTTGTTTTCCTAGAGTTGACCTCTGTAAGAGATGCTTTTGATTAAACATGTTACCAAAAATGCAACATACACTATATTGCCAGAAGTATTTGCTCCCTTGCCTCGACTTTATTAAGTGACCTCCCATTCTTAATCCACATGGTTCAACATGACGTTGGTCCACTACAACAGCTTCAAGGTTTTGAAGTATTTATGGGAACTTTTGACCATTCCTCCTGAAGCACCTTTATAATGTCACACGCTGATGTTGAACAAGAAGGTCTGGCTCTCAGTCTCCGCTCTAATTCATCCCAGAGGAGGTCAGGACTCTGCAGGCCAGTCAAGATCTTCCACATCAAACTCTCTAATCCATGTCTTTATGGACATGGCCTTTGTGCTCTGGTCCAAAGTCTTGTTGGAAGGGGAAGGGGCCATCTCCAAACTCTCTCAGCCTGTTATCTCTTGAAAAACCACCCCACACCAGAACGACACAAGAAGTCGGCAGTGATTGACTGCAGGAACCTGGCAACCTCTGCGTACAAACCACCTTAGCCCCCGTTGATGTCGTTCCCGATGCTTCCATTTTGTTAATAACACCACTGACAGTCGGTAGAGCAACATTTAGGAGCGAGGAAATTTCAGGGCTATACTTGCTGCACAGGTGGCATCCTGTCACAGAACCACGTTGGGATTCACTGAGCTGACGGCGACCCATTCTTACACAAGGTGGTAGAAAAGGTCTACACCTGTGGTCATGAAAGTGATTGGTAGATCTGATTTTGATTGTTTGGATGGGTGAGTGAATACTTTTGGCAATTTGTATAAATGTGGTTAAAAAGAAAATCATGTCTTAGTTTTAACGGTCCAAGTAATCTTGTCTTTTTAAACTGAACTATAGTGATCCAGAGACCTGAACTACATAATTGTGAGTCACAGTACGCTAGATTAACATTGATATAAATCATGTCGCGTCTGAGATTGTAAAAACAGAAACCTCTAATAGGTTTTGCAAATTTAAAAACCTCTTCCATTTGTTTAACATGTTTTAATGAAGATACACGATCATCCTCAGAGAATCATTCTCACCATGGCAACATTGCACGGCAAATTATGCTCACTCAGTCTCTTGTCGGAAATAAGGTGGACATAATTTATTCGGTTCCCAGAGTCCAGAAATTGGAGATGAGATATTTGGTTTCCAGAAGCACATATATGCTGTTTGCCTATTCTATTGTAATAATAGTATTTGAGTTGTCACACCCACATAACTTCTGCTGGCTCGATATAATATAATCCAATGTGGATTGACAAACTATCTTTAGGATATAAACTGATTGCTTGGTTTATGAGGCATTGATTGTATTTCTGTTAAAACTATCAGCCGGCCGTTTCTGTAAAACCAGTCAAACTCATTTTAGATGTAGTTTGTCAATTACAGAGCAGTACGTGAAGCAAAGTTTTAATATTTGTTTAGCTATTTTGTTTGAAATTATCAAATCCATCCTCCAAAAAGACATCCTATAAGGCAACTAATTGAACTTTGAGATCTTTAAAGCGCTAAAAATCAATCAACAATTGTGTGTTGTTTATCTAAGAACAAAAAATTCTGGCTCAGACACTGTTTGATATGAGAATGCAACATTCATTTCAGGAAACTCTGACATGCTTAGTCAAGGCCTGGCAGGAGGCTCATTAGTCTGTTTGCCTGGCTGGCGTCGATGACACCATGTGGTTTACAGAAACCCTACCCACAACATGTGGGCAAACCTCACCGATTATTTAAAAAATAAAAAAAATGTGTCTTAAATGAAGCCCAAGGAAACTCAGAGGACCAGAGTAAAATGCAAAGGCAAGGTTTTATTTTGTTTACCCACATATTGTGGGTGGCGTTTCTGTAAACTACATGGTCTGATCAATGACAGGCAGGCAGACTGACCGATTAATGAGCCTCCTACCAGCTACCTAAGCATGCCATCGCAGCACGGCCCCATCATTCCTCAACGGTTCCTCCTGCTCAGCATTCCCAAAGAGAGAAGCTGAAGAAAAATCAGTTCGGACTGAAAGCAGAGTCACCGACCTGGCAAATCACCTCACTTTAAAGGGAGATACAAGCTGACTACACCATTCATTTTACAGCTATCCATGGAGACCGGAAACCTGCCTGCAAGCTGAATTCTCGCGGTATTTGTGCGTTCACAAACACACGAGAATCCATCTTGTCCCGTTACTGCCTTAAACATTTAGAACCGAACCAAAAACCATCCGGGCCAATCACGTTACAGTACTACGGCGGGACATACCGCTGTGACAAAAGCAAGAGCCGCCGAGCCCACAGCCGCACTAACATATACGTTCCAGCGCAGGAAGCATACATAACTGCTGCTATCACATCTGTTTTGTCTAAATCCTTGATTTCATCTTTAAAAGAAGAACAGCAAGAAGATTAACCTGACCCTAGCCAAATGAATTTTGCTCCGCCTACTTCCACTCATCCATCTGGAACAGATCCATAGGAATGCCTTTTTAGAAGGCTGGGACTTATCAAAAATCCTTACATATGATTGGATAAGGCACTTGTCTGTCATCTTTATCGACGCGCTATTTCAACCACTCACACCGAAGCCAACCCGTGACGCTGATGAGAGCGACGCAGGAAAAAACAAAACAGAACAGCCAACAAAAGCCTTCAGAGGCGTTCTCTGATGTTCTTTTAATGAAACAATATTAGGTAGATTGGACAACACGGAAGAAATAGCATCATCAATGTTAACGCTTGCTTCCTCAACGAGCCGCCATTGTTTTTTTTCACGGTCACTTCTCCACTACGTCACATCTATGGAACTCCAGCCCTGCGTCCTGATTGGCTGGACAATAAAATGGGTTGAAGAAATCACTCTCTATGGGAGAGGTCCCAGATGGATGTGAGTGAAGCTAGGCGGAGCTAAGCGGAACGAAATTCATCTGGCTCATCAGGTTACAAGAAGATACCATGATCGTCCAAAACCAAACTTTGGTAGGTGGGCACTTGGAGTCACTTGACCTTTCCCTGAGTGGATTCAATGGGAGCAGGCCCAGATAGATTATGTGCAGAACAGAGAGTGCTACACATTATCAATCT
Source organism: Fundulus heteroclitus (assembly GCF_011125445.2). NCBI lineage: Eukaryota > Metazoa > Chordata > Actinopteri > Cyprinodontiformes > Fundulidae > Fundulus > Fundulus heteroclitus. The sequence continues at coordinate 6,732,590 of NC_046366.1, forward strand.
GGTTTACCAGGGCATGGAAACCGCTCAGACGGAAGGGTTCACACAAGAATATAGACAGATTTGAAACAGTTAAATTTCTGAAAACCATCATCATAATCCACGGCCGGGTCCAACGTGGCTTGGGTGCCATCGGAGTCCAACATGCAAGGTGGAACCCCTGGCAACTCAAATGCAACTTAAATGCTTCAGAATCAGGGGGACAACTTTCAGAAGTTGCTTGTCCCCGACCACTGCTTATGCCGGCTCATTACTGAGCCTCTTGTGATGTCATGAACCTCAATTCACACAAAGCCGAATTAGATGGGGGCGGGAGTTCAGTGGGAGTTTTAAAAACTATGGATTTTGTGAAACCCTGCGGTGGAGATCCAGACATTATTACCTAGCTGTGCTTTTGCTGTTGCCACACATTTGTTAACAACACCTGGGCAGTATCTTTAAAAGTACTTGTTTCTGTGAATGCATCTGATACAGATCAGGTCACCAGAGATGTGATGAAGGGGCTTTATTACTCATCAAGGAGGCGTTGAAGGCAATAGATGGTGGCGGTGATGTAGTCTTAGCGAGGAGTAAAGTGGTAAAAGGTTCCCATGAGGAACGTCTGTGCTGTAGCCTGTATGAGACTTAGCTGTCTTACTGATCATTCAGATAATCCTGTGAACAGAGCACTGGAAACAATAGATCTGCCTCCAGGAGTCCAACTTTTAAACAGTCACACAAGAGAGAAAAGGTCAACCTGCTGCCATTGGGAGCTAACATCACAACCATATTAGAATGATGGCTTCCCTCTTCTTACTGCTTATGTATTTTCTAAATCATTATAATGTGAAACTGTGTAAAAACAAAAATCACAACATGTCACTGAACACAATTTTGTATCCCCTCTGTATGTTCTTTTCATGCCGTGAAATAAAAGCTAAACTTTTAAATGGACAGAAACTTCACGTGCGGCATCAAAGGAAAAATCTTGAGTTAATGCTCTTTTTGCTTTCAGAGCAGAACCTTTCAAAGTTTACTTGGGAAAAAGCAGACGGAAATATTCTAAAAAATAAGCACCTTCCCACTCACTCGCACTGCCTGTATAAATAAAGCCCCATTAGCCCGCCGGTCCGCTTTGGAGCTGCTGATTAACATTTGACCAGCCAACACCACGAGAGCTCGATTTAAGCGAGGGTGTCAAATATGAACAATTAGAGAATCCAGATGGAATATGGCAGAAGGCGCGCAGCAGGGGGCAGAGGGGAGGAGGGTTCAGCAGAGAATTGAGGGGGTCAGCATGAACTTGGAAAATAATTGGACAGCAAAATGGGAGCCGGAGAACAGAGGAACTAGAACGAAAAACTACAAAATGCTGAGAAAAATCAGTTAAAATCAACAGTTACCCTATGGATGTCAGTACTGTAGAAATGTATGACCTGGATGTTGTTATGCCATCAACCCTCGTTCACTGATATAAAAAAAATATACACATTTATACACTAACCGGACACTTTATTAAGCACACCTCTTCGTTCACCAAACAAGTTGTGAATCAGCATCTCAATGCAGAGAATGAATGGACATGAGAAGATATGGAGTGACCAGCAGCTTTCTGGATGAAAAAGCCTTGCTGATGTCAGAGGGCAATGGGCAGGCTGGTTTGAGATGACAGAAAGGCAACAGTAAATTAAATAACCTCCCATTACAGCCAAGGTAAGCAGAATACCCTCTTTAAAAGGCCCAGAAAGGCTCCATCCTAAAACATTTAATAATAGCTTCTAGCTCCTTGACCCTTTCATGGGGTCAACTATAAGAACTCCATCATGGGGAGGAAAGGAGATTCGAACCTCTGAGCCATTTTCAGACAGCCTTTAACCCTGATGTCATTACGTAACGGGAACGGTCATCTGATGACTACTTCCAGTACAACATTGAGCCACATCACAAATCTTCAATTATCTTAAAATGGCTTCTTGAATATGACGACGTCATTATGGTGGAACAGGATATTTGCATCATGGGTGTGCGACCGACACATCTGCAGCAACTGTGGCATGTCAATGTGGACTATATATATACACTGGTGGTAAAATATATATTGAACATATTATTTGGTCAATTCAAATATTTCTAAAAGTGTCATTGACATGAAATCTTCTCCAGATGATGGAAACAACCCATCCAGTCCAAAATGCTAAGTAATCAAACCATAGCTGCTCATACATTATGTGTAATAAAATGGAATGACGCAGGGAAGAAATTATTAACACATTAAGAAGAACATGTGCAAATAAGCTTTGGGAAGTCATTAATGGCCCCTAAAAGGACCAAGGTGTCACAAAAAACATCCCATGGTGGATAATCCAGTGAGTTCTCTTAAATCGTTTGTAACCATATTGTTGGCATAGGTTAAAGAGGAGCTCCTAAACAAGTGGATGTTCCAGTGAGCAATGACACTATAAACTGTCTGGGAGCAGGGCACGGAGGATTGAAAAGAATTACCAGAACCATCCAAGAATGACCGCAAGAAAGATCCTTGACAATAGATACATTGTCTAAAAGGAAGTAATAAGTAGTACGCTCAGCCGGCATTCCCAGGATGCACGCTAACCACGCAAGACTCCACTGCTGAAGAAAAAACACGCTGAAGCGCTTTTTAATTCAGACTAGCCTGTAAAATACTGGAAGAAAATGGTCTGTTCACATGAGACCAAAACGTGCCTCTTTGAAAGCCAGAATACGAGCTATGTTTGGAGGTCAGAGGACACTGCATCTCACCTGAAGAAAAAAAAAAATCATATTATATATCTCAACAGCAAAGTTTGGAGGTGGGAACATCATAGAGTTGGGTTGTTTTCCAGCATAGGGCATCAGCAGAGTTCATACAACTCAAGGATAGGAAAACAAATGTACCAGGACATTCTTTCAGCCATTTACAAAGATGATGAGGATGAGCTTGGATCTCTCAGTAAAACAATGATCCCAATATAGTGACGTTTTTTTCTGCCATTCTTAACCAATTTCCTTTCACCTGAGGGTGACAGTTGGGGTCAGATGTTAGAAAATCGGACCCAAAAGGGTACCGCAACCACAGAGCACTGCAGAAAGTGTGTTTGTCCTTGATTTTTTTGATCTCCCAGTGTAATAAGATCTTTGCACTTAAAATAGGAACAACTCATCTCTGTCTTCTTATTTCAAGTGCAGAATATCTAATCATTTTAGGAGTCATTATGCTCATTCCATTGGCAGATCATCTTATTTACCTGCTCAAATTAAGCACAAATACACTAATTTCAAGAAATATTGCTCACTTTTAGTTCCCTTTTTGCAGAGTGATTCCAAGCACACATCCTAATTGGTTTTGGTTCTGATGAACGTAGGCTAACAACCAAACCCTACTGAAAATGTATGGGCCGCGTTGCGTCAGGAACCCAACCAATTTAAAGCAGTTTTGCTGTTTTTAATAAAAACTTATTAAAGTTCTACTCTGTACTTGGAGGTCATCGTGAATTCAGGATGGTCCATGTCTACAGTGACTGTATGCAAACCCATTTCTGTGGCTTTCAGGATGGATTCTTTTCTGTTAGTGTAACAATAACACATTACTTTTACTGCTATTCATACTTTGTTTTCCATACAAAGGGCAAAAAATTCCCTTTTAGACACAATAAGTCCAAATGTTGTTAATCAGAAAAACATGAATGGAGGAAACACCCACGGACATTCAGAGAGTTAAACATTTTATTTTACAAACGTTAGAGCTTTTATTTTCACATTCTTAGAATAATTATGTATCAAAAAGTCGAGGTCAAGCCCAGCCTAGAATTGCTTAATTTCACAGACAAATTAAAGCTTTTCTAACTACAAGATCAGTAGAGACATGTTGTGGTGTGTAATCCACTCTGACATTTGATCATTTCTGCAGGACAGGCAGCATTAATAACAGCTCTGTTTGCTAATTAATAGGAAAAAACACACGTGGGAGCAGCTTCAGTGAGCTGAGCACATAATCAAAGCCATTAATTCAGTTTTCAGCTAATTCAACATGAACCTAGTTGTAATTATCAGGGCTGAACAAAGAGCTCTTCCAACGCCTCACAACCTGGCTTTGACTGGCGTCACCTGGAGGTTCTGCAGCTTCATGGCCATGCCCATGTTCCCAGTGATCTTCAGCTTCCCTTTGAAGAACGCCTGATGCAACCAGAGATAAAAAAGGGACAAAGATGAAAAGTCGATCTCGAGATTTCCTGTAGCAATAGGCCTGAAATGTGGAGCTTTTGATAAAAACAGCAGGTGACCGATAAAACCCAAATGGAAAAAAGTTTTATATTTTTTACTAAGATATATTTAAAATGAAAGCTTTTATCCCTCCCCATTTCTCTCCATCACGTTTGCCTTCAGCTACTTTTTGTCATGGAGCACAACGAGGAGTTTGTGATATCAGGCTTCCTCTGTGTGATTCCTGGAAGCACACGTTCTCTACAGACAGTGGAAGATCACACACTCCTGGTAAAACTCAAGGTTTCAGAGAAAAGGTGTGAACAAAATTCTCTACCTTTAATGTGACATTTATCTTGTGCAATTTTCCTGTGTGTCTAGGCTTCATTATAACTTCGAAACATTGACTAGGTTTTCCCGTTTGGAAGACCCATTTGTGGCCAAGCTTCAACTTCCTGGCTGATGTCTCGTCTTACTCTTCCCTGACATTGGGTCATGAGGGCAACAGGTCCAGGAGGGAAACCCAGACACCCCCGCTGCCCAGTGACATCCTCCAGCTCATTCTGGGGGACACCAAGGCGTCCTCAGGCCAGATGGGACATATAGTTCCTCCAGTGAGTTCTAGGTCTTCTCCTAGTGGGACGGGCCCGTAGAACCTCCAATGCCCAAGATTCTGGACACGACTCGTTTTACTGTGAATACTGACCATCTCACCCGCTTCTGCCAACACTTTCTGGTCTTCTGCTTTGTTCTGTAGCTCTTAGACCCGGCCAGAAGGTCTCGCTATCGAAGAGTGCGCTGCCGGGACACCCATGGTGTTTATTCTAGCGTATAGTTGTTTAAAACAGATGAAAGTGACACCCTCAGGTACCTGTACCCAAGGATGAATTAAGACACATGGAGGTCCAAATTTCTCCTCCTGACAGCCTGGGCTGATTTCTTTGGCTTTTTACCCCCCAACACCTCACACAAGGAAGCAGGGTGTTAGAGGTGTTGCCTTAAAAAAAAAGTGTGTCTCCAAATAAATCAAATACAATGAAATTAATCAATCAGATGCTTCTGTCCTTTAAAGACCTTTAAATGGATTTAATCTCACATAATCCTTTTTATACAGTGGCTGCAAATGTGTGGTTTCCACTGTAGGTCAGGGTTTATCATTGACCCGTTTGTTTTTTTTTTTACATGACTAAAACCAGCCGTTTAACCAGGTGTACGGAGACTTTTTATCCACTGTAGTAAAAAAGGCACAAATGTCACACTGCTGCTCTAAAATGTCAGCTGTGGTGTGAACGCAGCAGTCTGGCGGGCTCTCAGCCAGCCCTACAATCACAGCAGGTCGGTGTTTAAGGTCACTTCAGCTCAATTCTTCTCTGTTAACTGGGAGATTGCTTTTATCATTCCCCCTTTCCTATCATATCGGCAGGGACACTCAGTCCAAGTCGGCAAACAGAGGCATCGGGCAGACCTTGGTGTATTCAGACCGTCTCATAGTGTAGATAAATATACAGGACAGCAAGTGCACGCACCGTTTGTGGGTTCAGCTTTCCCGTCATCAGATCCAGTAGATCCTCGTCAGCAATGGACAACGTGCAGTCTGCCGTTTTGCCTAAAAACAAAAAAAATTTACAGTAAAACTGATCAGCTTCAGCACATATGCACTGCAGGATACAAAGCCACATTCAGAAAGAGCCCTCCGCTGCCATTTGACAAGCAGATTACGTTTCGTATCGGAGATCCAGCCACGGAAAGCTCATCCCCGTCCCTTTTACCCAACGTGCGCCGAGCGAAAGGTTCCGATTTGCATTTTGATGAGTTTCGGCTCAATGAAAAGCCACACATGTTCAAGTCCATTCTCCTAAATTACTTGGAGAAGGGCAAGCCAGAGTTTGTGACTCATCCTCCGGGTTCCAGCCGAAAACGCCGTTTCTGCTCAAGTCCTGCTGCCTTCCGGGTCAAACGCCTAAAAAGACCCAACGGGTTCATTAGGTTTAATCAAACAAACAGACATTTTGTGGTGCAGCGGTGAAGTCCACTTGAGGATTTCTGCCACCTGAAAAATGTTAAACGAGTTTCTGAAAGCGGAGCTGAACATACCAGCTCTGACGGATCTGATTGCAACCACTTAAATAGCACTTAAGGCCAACATCTTCCTCCCTCATATCCACACACGTCCCTGTATGTCAGCTGGGTTTTAGTGATCACACCGACACAAACTGCAGCGTCGACGTGAAGCAGAGAAGTCAGCTTGTTTGGGGAGGGTCCCAGATAATCCCCCCGTTCAGGTCGTGGATTGAGGTCACGTCTTTGACATGAACGCGACACGAGCTAAAAGCCTCCATTGTAGCTTTTGCAGCAACAAACGGATGCAGGTGCGTCGTGCGTCATATGCAACAGAAGGTCTGTCAACATGACGCGGGAGTGTTAGACGTCGCCTAATGTTTATCACATCTCCTCTGCTTCCCTTTTGCCTCCTCTGCTCGCCTCACAGGTGGGAGAGACTGAAACCTCAGCAGAGGCGGGAGGAAAAAAAATAAAAGCTATGAAACGAGATGAGAGGCATGTCTGGGACAGAGAGAAAAACACACTGTGTCCCGTCTAACTTCCTTTCTCTCCGCTTTTAATCTTTTCTGGTGCTGCAAGATTGCATTTCATTAAAAAAAAAAAAAAAAAAATACAATGAAAATAAGCTGATCTTCTGAACTCTGAAAGACGGCTGATGACTGCTGGTAAACAATTAACTGTGCCAAAGCAGATTTCTCCGAAATTATGCAATACAGATTTAGAGCAAATATGATCGTTATGACTAGAAACAAGCAAGTGGATAAAACGTTAGCCATCTAAGCTGCAGCTATGCCGGCAGTGCACTTAGTGAGCTTTAACTATTGCGGAGGCCAACCAGGAACGTGTGGGGCACTTACTTTTCTTTTTTCTTTTTTTTTGCCCCCAAGGTAGATCTATGCTACATATGATGCTGGGTTTGCTGGGGGGAGGCGGTGCTTATTCCCTTTCCATGTCAAAAGGGGATAATACGTAGAGGGATTTAGTATAATACATCCTCTTTGAGGCCGTAACAGTGGTGGCCACGTCACTGATGACTCTCTCAAGTCAGCTGCATGAAAGACGTCATGGTTGCAACCAACAGAGAGCCAATGGGAGGAGCCATCACATAAGACGCTGTGAACGTGTTGCTAGGTAAGGTACGGAAGAGGCCTGGTCGGTTGGCTATTTGGAAATAGAGAAATGTATTCGTGGTTTTCATACCAAAGGACGAATGGTGAGTGGCTGCTTAATCAGTTTATGCTCTGACCAGAGGACTCATCCCTCACATCCTTCTTCCCCTTCAACCTCTTTCTGAGGGATCCCAGGGTGTTCTCAGCTCAACAGGGATACAGCGTCGGCCACATTTAATGGCAACCCTGATGAAGATGTGTGTTTATTGCAGCAGCACACATTCATAAAGAAATATTTGTTTCCCCGTTTTTGTTTTGGAGCTAAATTCTCAAGACAGACCCACCGATGACCCAGTTTCAGTTTTTAATGGTAGAGACCACCAGATTTTTCTGTAAAACCTTCTGGTATTTCTAAGATTTTACAATGCCAGGCCTTTGAACGAGGGTCCAGGGGCCTTTTGAAGACAAATAGGCCCACAGCATCACAGATGACTTAACAGAGGGAATGAGGTGTTTTTTGTTGAAAAGCTCCCCCCTAGTCTTATCTGGCCCAAGCACACAGTTCCAGCTCCAGTAATTTTGTGATTGTAGGAAAGAGAAGGCTTTTTTCTTGGCATGCCTCCTGAACAACCGGCTGGCGCGTAGATAGAGTCTAAAGCTACAGTCCTTAATGGCTGCTATGGAGACTCAGCGACCAGCGGACGCTGCTCTTTGCTGTAGTTTTCTAACGGATGGCTAATAATAAGTTCTGATCATCCTAAACAAAAATGACAAAAAATGATCCCGTTATGTGCACGTTAAAGGGCTTAATCTAACGGGTGAAAGCTGGAATGTAGACGGAGCAGTAAAGCTCAAACCCTTCTTCACCGCAGCTGATGGGAGCTACAGACAGGGTTTTTTTTTTTTTTTCTTACAGATATGCCCCCGAAACATCAATCGTCTCTAGAGTTTTGAAAATCGTTTAATAGGTGAACCTGGACCACAGGAGCTTTTATAAGCTTTCCGAACATTTCACTCTATTTTGAAGGACAGGGCAGAGCTCAGAAATAATGGCTCAGATGCAGGAAGTATAACTGGGGAGTCCATCTAATGGAAGGGTTTGGAGGCCAATTAGGAGGTGGAGCTTTTGTGTGCGTGGGTCCAGCACACATTCAGCTTATACAAGCAGCGTACTGCAATGGCTTCCTCTGCACTTACAAAGGCATGAAGTGGATGGCAAGATACGTTTTGGGCAGATTCCATTCCCTTCAATTTGGACCTTTCTTGATGTTGTCTTGTTTCACGTGCAATGCAGGAGATTCACTGTTCCTACGATTCATCAGATGAGCCACTTAAGGAGCGTTGTGTTAAAAAGGTCTGCTCTGTGTCTCAGTTACGTCACTGGAGAGTTTTGTTGTGGTTCGTTTGAACTCCAGCTGTCAAACAAAAGCTGAAACAGCCACGCCTGATGCCTGAACAGACCTCGTCTTATACTCTTAAACTCCAGTGCCAACAAAGAAACTCCTGATACTGCTGTAATAAAGAGAGATCAATAGAAACTAAATGCTCAATCAAATCCTGCAGCGCTGGATATCTATACAGTCTGAAGAGATAAAACAAAAACAAAAAAAAAAATAGATAAAACAATCTTTCAAACCAGTTCATCCAGCTGATTTTAGAACAACATTTACCTCAGTGATCAAGCCTATAAAAAAAGAGAGTTTAGGAGTGTGAAGTCCAAACTCTTTTATAGCCAGCCAATGCAACGGTGCGTCGCATGGATTTGCCTGCAAAAGCAAATCCTTGCCACGCACCGTTGCATTGGCTGGGTTTCGGCGAGGTACATGTTCTGACTACTGATGCCGTCAGGCCAATTTCACGCAATTTTGATCATTACCATCTCTATCGCCCTGTTAACGTCCCACAGCATTCAGTCAAGCATTGGTTCCTTTTGTGTTATTTGGCATTATGCCTCAGTTGGTCGTTTCTATGGCAGTGACAGACAGCCTCTCTGTGGTGCTTGAGAGTGAAATCAAACGGAGGTATTACAGTTTTCTCGCAGTTTTGCATTATGTTATTACAGCAATTCTCTTCAACCTGACAGGACGTAAGCAGAATATGGTTGCTGCAACTGGACAATGTCATTCACCGTAATGTTTAGGTTTGCTAAATGAGCTTATTCTGCTTGTAAGCACTTTGTTTGTACTACTGTGACCAGAACCTCGGTTAGACGTTTGAAAGTTTCACCTGGGGACAGCATTCATAGTCTGTTTTAGTAACCCATTGAAAACCCACCGAGCCCTGCATGTCCTAGAGCAAGTAATGTGAAAGTTCATAACCGGCAGGATGAAACGGAAAAGTTACTGACAATCAGAAAGAGAGGAGAAGCATTAGGTGCAGCTCAAGAGATAGTTTCCCTTTGTTCATCTCTCTCATTGAGAAAAAAATGTTTTTATATGACCTAAAAATCAACTAAAACTGGGTTCTGCTTTCTTACAGCTCAGTAGTGCCCACATTGTTCTGCTAATGTCTTTAATAATTCACAAAGGTCTGTACATACCTGGGTCATTTGTGACAGACCCGTTGCCGTTTTTCACGTCCACCACCCAGGTCGCCTCTTTCCCGTCAGGGCCGTCCTTCACCTTGAAAGCAAACACCCCTCCGACCTTCTTCACGAGCTTCTCGCCTTCCTGAAAGAAACCCGCAGGGAGTTTTTACATCTCGGCGACACGTCTGTCGACCCGCAGCGAGTGCTGGCAGACACACAATCTAAAAATCAGAACCAGTGAAAATGCACCGCTCTGCCAACAATCAGCGCCGAGGTGTCAGACACAGACCGACACGGCTTCAAACCGAAACCGCGAGGGGCCGGCCGAGTCGCTCCGTTTCTCAAACACGCTATCTGACAAGCGCAACACGTCTGCGTCTGTCGGGATATGAAAAGGGCTTGTAGAAGACGTGACTCTGCGAGCGCCTCGTCATTCAGAGACGTTATGGCCCATTTCCATTCTGAACGGCGTAAAGGTTTCAAGCACAAACAGGCCAGACAAGCAGTCATTAAGTGATTTGTTTTTATTACCCTTCAAACCAGCAGCTGTGTGGTTAAAATCCACATCATGCAAGTTCCTTTCTCAACATCCCAGCTATTTAGTTTTTCCTTTACCCCTCATTAAAAAAAAGACAGGGTGCAGGAAAACCACCCACATGTTTTAGGCCTAGTGAGGCCTTCACAGTACAGCTGCATTTATGCTGAGATTAATTACAAACTAATTACATGTCCTCTGGATGGATTTGGCTGCACTGGATTGTAATTACAGGTATCAAAAGGAGCTGAATAGAAATGCCCGCCACATTTTCATAATTTTTTAGTCTAAAGCAAATTGAAAAGCATGCATCCTTTTCCTTCCACTTCACTATTACGCGCTACTTTACGTTCTTCTATCACACAAAATCTGGCCGAAATACAAAGATGTTTGTGGCTGGCAAAGTAAAAATGTCCAAGAGGTAAAAAGACTGCTTTTGCGAGGCCACATAGCTTGAATTCCTGGGCTGGTATTCTAATGTCTAAAGAACTGGGAGCTTGATTAATAACGCTTTCAGCCAACAGCCTCTACATCGCCCTCAAATTCCTCCTGCAACCGCCTTTTCCGCTCAAACTCAAATATAAAAACTACTGGTCACTATCTGACAGACGTCACAGTGGTAAAAAAAAAAAATTCTTCATACAACTAGAAGGCACACTGGTGCTGATGCTGCGTTCACGATGAAGCGTATATAGACAGCCGTCAGCTCCAAGGACCGACTCACTCCTCAGGATGTTTCATGGCCAACTTTAATCTGCTATCCATCATTTTTGACAGCCAATTCTCCCAACGCAGGTCACAGACGTCCCCCTCGTCTTACCAGCTCCTGGCTGTGATCTCCTCCAGCCATCTCAGACATGCAACTAGAGCTACTGAGATTTTAGACTGTCTAGTCTAGCATTCAAAACTACAGGCCAGTTTCTGAAGCGTTTTTAGCGATCTTATCAGACAACTCGACGACCCACTGCGTGACACGGACTTAATAAACTTTGGTACCACGTCAGGTTTGATGTGTGCACATTGTGCGATCACCCTTTACTACTAAATGGCTTACAGCGTACGACAATAAGCAACTTTATCAGCGTCTGACATCCACCTAGATTTAATACAAACAGAAATAAAATCAGCTGGTCAGCCGAACGCTCTACGCTTCAATCCCAGATCCATCAGAAACAAAAACACAATCAAGTAAGTTTAATAAATAACGGTGCAGTAATAATTTAAAGAGTTCTCTTTGGATGAATCCGTTTAATATAACGTCAATGGCTTCTCATAAATAATAAAAAAAGACGTTTGGCAAAATGTCCCAGTTCAGGTCATCTTTGACGGCCGTACTAGAACCTGTCTCACTGTGCGACGCTGGACTGCCGGATTTAGACCCACGACCAAAGATTTCTCCACAGTTTGCCTTCAGTTCTTTTATCTGCGACGGTCCATACTGGTACCGGGCATGAAGGGAAAACGTTGAGCTTTGAAGTGACTAAAAGAAAATGACAGACGGTGAAGAGCTCCGTCCAGCTGACTTTTATAACCTAATACCCAGCAAATCTTAACTTAAAATCAGGACTGGGTGAAATAACGAATATATTCAACTTATCACAATTTGTGCACCGTCTAAAATGACAAGTGTGACGGTTTGAGTATAAATTTCCAAAGCAATCCCTGCCCGTCTGCATCTAACCTGGAGAGACCTCAGTGTGAGGAAGCCTGGCGCCTCTGTGAGGAATGTAAGGAGACATTCAGGAGTTCCAGAGGTTTTCATCTCTGAGATGTTTGGTTATTGGATGGATGACTTGTTTATAAAAGAAACAGCTCCGGTTCCAGTAGAGGTGACCAGCAAGAGATGACAAACCAACAGGACTTAGTGCCGCATCATCCTGGGTGACAAATTTCAAACCTATTTGGCTTTAATGGACGCCAGGGTTTGTCTGATAAACTAACAAAACGATGCTGAACTTTAATAGTCGCCTTTGTCAAAGGGTGAGTAATTGGGTCGTAAGTAATTTTCTCAGCCGTGTAAAATTGCTTTTATTCTTATCTCTGCCCTGCTGCTTCTTTAAACTGATCATTTTTAAACAGTCATTATGAGTCACGTTGCTTTAATACTGATTATTTATCAAAGTTCCCATTCCAGTTGTAAAGTATTTATTTTAAACCTGAATAGTTGTGTATTGTGTAACAGACCATGCTGTGCTACGAGGCTAATGTGCTAATAGCAGCTCTCTGAGCAGCTCTGTGTTGGTGCTGGCCTTTATCTGCCATGTACTGCTGTCTCCTGTTGATTCACCTGTTGTTTGGCAGGTTTTATAGAACAGCCCATAATAATCATCAACTTTGTGCTGCTCTCTTCTAGTCTTGGTCAGCGTTCATTTGTAACGGTCAATATACGACACAACACTGTAAAGATGGATCGTTTTAAAGTTTTCCTGTCAGACTGTACTGTATTTATTTCTAAACAGTCTGCAAGTGAGTTGTGTCTTGTTTTTTTTTCCCAGACATGCGTCAGTTGAATGTTGTTTTTTTTTTAAAAACCAAGCAACAATCAACTGCTGGATTATGATGAAAAACAGCTGCTAAATCTGTCGCTATTGTCTGGCTGTTGAAAGGAAGGTAAGAGTGTGACTCAATGTTTGCGACTGCAATACAGATGATAATGAAGTGATGGAGAACGTACCCTAAATATCAGGATATCTACATCAAACCCATATATTTGATATAATTTTAACGTCAAATCGACCAGTCCTACGTTAAATGAGAGCCATTCAGAGTGCAGCAGAAGTTGTAACCCATGAGTGTTTTTAACTGGATTTAATCTATCATTTTGATCCAATAATAACCAAAATAAGTTATTAGCACAAGAAAAAAAAAAAAGGTAGTGTGTGACAGCATAGATTTAGATTTCTTTTAAAGAAGCAAAAATACATAAAGCAAAAATAACCTGCAGTAGATGGTTCTGGATCTCTCTGAAGACGGGGTAAGCTTTAAACGCTTCCAGACCACTGCTGCCTGAGCTGTTAGCCGCTGAACCCGTGACCAACCTGGGGGCAGAAGAAAATGAAAAATGTGATGTTCTATAGGTCGGGACGGTTCTGTCCAGATAATAAGCTGGAAATCACAACTTAAACAAAAAAAATAAAAAAGCATCCTGGGTGATTATGTAAGCAATTCTTAGCGCAGCACTGCTAATGTTAATTAACGCTGAAGAGCTCCTCTTGTGTGATCTGTGTAACACAACGCCCTCCATGCCCCGCTTCGCTCACAGAAAACATCTCCCGCCTCCTTTGTGTGACAGTCGACTTAACGGGCATCGGTGCAGAGTTGAAGCAATGAACCAAAGAAGCGTGGACTGAGCTGCACGACTCAATTAAAATTCTCCCCATTCAACTCAAGGCAGCATTTATGACCAAATCTCACTTAAAATGCAAATAGACATTGGGCTACAACTGTGGGCGATAAACAAGACAATATGTCGCTAATGTTTCAGGAAAATGGCACAGAGAGCTTATCTGATAATAAAATATGCAGAAAGGAACATGCTTCAGACTAAATACAGCATGAACACAAAGAAAACGTTAGACCTAATGTAAATAAGCTACAGACATGGGGGGGAAAATGGAGCTTTAGGGTGAAGGATTAAACCGTGGTTTCAGGGAACTACTGGGAAGAGTAGAAACTTTAGGACTGCACTCTTGGCTTTTTTTTCTTAAGCATTGCTGCAGAAATACATACACAGAAAATTCATAACACAAATACTGACTGTGGATGCAATGTGTCAACAGGGGATTTGAAGGTTTCAAACTGTTGAGAGAAATAAGAGACAGCCTTGCAAAAGTATTCGTGCACCATTTTACAAGCAGAAGTCTAAACAGAGTGGGGTCAATTTCTATTCAGCCCCCAAAGTCAGGACTTTAGGAAGAGCCTTTTGTTTGCATTACATGTGCAGGTTTCTTGTATGTTTCTACCAGCTTTGCACATCTACAGACTAAAATGTTTATTCATTCTTTACTAAATAGCTTTGGCCTCAGAGACGGAGTGGAAGAAAAACATTCGTGACCAAATCCTTTCACGTTTCGACAAAGATTCTCATCTGCATTTAGGCGAGGACTTCAGGGTCGTTGCCCTGGTGGAAGGCGAACCCCCACCTCCGCTGTCAAGTCTTTCACAGCCTCTAACGCGCTGTCTTCCAAGGTTGTTCTGCGTTTAGCCTCCTCCGTCACCCAATCAACTCTGATCGCAGCACCTTCGCTCCCATAATCCACCTGCCAATCAAGCAGGTAGATTGGATTTGCAGAGAATACGGCTAAAAGTCAACAGATTCCTTTTAACCTGAGCTGTGGATGATGATGATAATAATAATAATAATAATAATAATAATAATAATAATAATAATAATAATAATAATAATAATAATAATAATAATTTAACTTTATTGATCTCATAATGGAGAAATTCACTTCTGCATCTTAACCCATCCCCTTGGGGAGCAGTGGGCTGCCACTGTGCGGCGCCTGGGGAGCAATCGGGGGTTAAGGGTCTTGCTCAGGGACCCAGAATGGCAGCTTGTGGGAGTTGAACTCAGAACCTCTGGGACCGAAGCTCTGTGCTCTAACCACTAGGCCACCACTCCCCTACAGGATCCCTGTAGCTCCTCCACAGTTACAAGTGGCCTACTGTCTGTTGTGTCTCTGGGTCTTCCTGATGCCTTTCGTTCACCAATGCTCTCTCTCAAACCCCTGAGGCTTTCATAGAAAAACTGCATTTATCCTGAGACAAATTACAAAGCCCTCCGATAAGGGACCTTCTGAAGGCTGAATACAAATGCGGGCCACATCTTTCAGGTCGCTCTCCTTCCACCTCCCGTTTAAGCTCAGTGTTGGTCTACTGGTTACAACCTGCATTATACCTTGTAGTTGTGATGTGTCAAGGAGCAGAAAAGGTTCGGTGGGCACAAATCATTTTGCAGGGCGCAGGAGTAATGTCGCAAAGTGGCTCTAAGTGGTCACCTGGACTCTTGTGGGAAACCCATCTTGTAAAGTGCGACGACGGCGGCTCCCCCCAGGCCGATGTTGTGCTGCAGAGCCACTTTGGCTCCGGGGACCTGCCTCCTGCCAGCCTGTCCTCGCAGCTGCCAGCACAGCTCTGCACACTGGGCCAGACCTGGGAGGACATGAACGAGACAGACTGATGACGACGACGACGGTGCAGAAAGCAATAAACATCATCCTCATCAGCCCGACCAGATGCAGGGGAGATAAATGAGAGAAGAAAAAGCACCTCTCCCAGATCTCTTATTATATTGATTTTTTCCCCCCCTTTGAAATACAAATAAAAGCATATTCTGCAAGAAAGGGAGTCTAAAAGGAACCACTCTGAAGTGGAGACAAAGTGAACTTAAGGCAGAAAGCCTCGACTCTCGTTTGATTTCAGAACGCACACAGTGACAGCCTGCTAAACCCATCTTCCTTCTCTTTCTTGCTTTCTGAACAGCGTGAAAGCAGAGAAAAAGCAGCAGAAATGCAGCGATAGGTTCAGCTGGGGAAAAGACACTGTGTTGGTATATGAACTCCTACATCAAGGTTCGCCACAGAACTTCAATTCATTCAGGCGCAGGAGTGAAAATCTCCAACACGACGCAAACTAAAAGTCCCAGATCTCACGAGGCAGCGGTGCCGGTCAGGACCGAGCCGTATAAAAAAAAAAACTACATCTGCTCTCCAATGTTGTTCGCAACATCCCGCCATCATCACTGCCGCCTCTTTCAAGTATCCAATTATAATTCTGGCTTAGCTGCGAGAACTATAATACAGCTGATCAATTTTTTACCTCAGTGTGGGCATGTTTGTGCTGCTACTGGAGAAAAGACTATAAAGTATTTAGGAGTTTAATTAAGAAACCAGAAAGTAGGACTGAGGAACAAACCAAAATCAAAGGGAGTGTGGAGCGATGACGACGACTGATCTGATAACGCAATCCATAATCTCACCAGCGGGTGCAACTGTGCTGCCCTAACATCACAGCTAAGCATTTCATCCCATCTTAATTAGCTTTCTCAAGTGTTTTTCATTCAGCAGCTGTCAACTAATAATCTGCCCGGGCGTTTATCTGTTAGAACGCCAATTAGAAGATCCACAGATGGCTCCACTGGGAAGATGGTTTAAACACAGTGCCGGAGGGTCAGTTTTTCCTGTTAGGCGTCGACAGCATAGCATTACAACCACAGTGTTGTGGAGATTCTTATGATATCATAATTTTGTGTAAAAAATAAAACGATTTCATGGCATCTCAACAAAAATGTAACATCACCATCAAACATGATATAAATTCTTTCAGCAATTAGTACCATCGGCACAAAAAAAACAATATCACATATTACAATAATAATAATAATTAACTTTTTACTTGCATACATTTTCATATATTGATAAACAAACACCAATGCAGAAGTTGTGCTTATTGCAGAAAATAGCTGTTCTTTGTTCAGTCTAAAAAAAATTATTATCTAGCTAATAGATACAAATAATGACTAAAAGGATTAAATATAATGAAATCCTTATTTAAAAAAAAATATTGGTTAAAAGAGGTGGGGAGGGGATTGGTCATGTCTAAAAGGCAAGCCTGCAATTGGCTACTTTGTTGACTGTTGCTCACCAACATAGCCTTAAGATAGATTTACCTTCATGGGCCTGATGGGTGGCACTTCTTTTGTTTCCACACCATAAAGGGCCCCATTTGTTGCAAAAAGTAAAATTTTCTAGAAGCTAAAGCTGTATTATTGTAAGCTGGGTAAATCTCTTTCAGCCAGCTGACCTGGAGGGTGCAGCAACAGCTGGTGGTGGGGAAACGCTGTGCTGCTCTGGGCTCCATACAGCAGGAGATAAAACTCTGGTGTCTGGTTTCAGAATTTTAACCGCATCCGTCATGCTGCGTGTTAACTGATGCAAAAGATTGATGCATAGAAAAACAACTTTCAAAAGGTCTGGCATTTCTGTTTGAGTCACATATTTTTAATTGATCTTATGAAATATTTTATCCTTTTCAGAGTAATTGATTTTTGTGTTTTTCTTATTTGTAAGCCAAAGTTACAGAAAATAAAGGCTTGAAATATTTCACTGAGTGCAATTAATCTGTATAAGCTTTTCTTTGTGAAATGAATGGGGGGGATAATCTTGAACTTTTTCACAAAATATATATATATATATATATTTATTTATTTTTTAGATATACAGGACTAGTCAAAAGTTTGGGCTCAACTTTGTCATTCAATGTCTATTCCTTATTTTTGTGACTTTCTAATAAAGCTGCATGATGTCTCGCTTCAGCATCATCATCAGGATGTACATGTGTGCAATACGCCCACCGCATGAGGTCCTGTGATGTGGGAGGCAAATGGATTTCAAGGGTAGCTGCAGTTATCCACCAATTACAAGTGCTCTTAAACAAAATATTCTTGACTCCTGATCAGTTTGGTGAACCAGACCAGGCCTCTGCCACAGACGAGAACGCTGCAGTGGGGGTGAGAGCAGCTTGGCCAGATGCAGATGTCCTGGAATCAATCAGCAGGGATCACTGCGGGACTTTACTGATGCACTTCCAGGAGAAAACAATGTAAGCGTTTCCTACGTGAAGCCTCCTCTTCACCTCCTAAACAACTCAATCCTGGTTGTGCAGGAGGAAGACACAGACCTAACAAAGCAGGTGAGGGGGGAGATGTCGAACTAGGATGAAGCCACACAAGAGCTTCTTCCCAGCTTCTTGCTTGGACCCCAGATTTAAGATTGATTTCGTCAGTGCAGACAACAAGTCCAAATCCACTACCAGAGTGATATCAGATGACGACAACCCAGGAGACACCAGACTTCAGCTCTGAGGTGGAACCCAGAGTTGCTGCCACACCTCAGGAACAGAACGCTAACAGGTCCTTGGGCACGGAGCAGAGCTGCAGCAAATGGGGATTCCTCGCTACCCCTTAAGGATGCTGTGGAGGCAGAGCTTAACTATCTGCTAACACCTTCCAACGTGTTGCGCTGATCTAAAGGATTAATTTTGTCATCTGTTTAATCTTATTACAAGTTGTAATAAGATAAAATGATAAGATGTTTTGAACCCCCCCTTATTTTTGGATTACTGCTTTGGTCACCCTTGGCCTTCGCTTGATGAGCTTCATGAAGTTATTCCCCTTTAATGGTTTTCCAGCTGTCCTGAAGGAGTTCCCAGAGGTGGGAAAGAAAATAAAGACAAACCATCAGATGAGAAGGCGAGTCCAAACTTTTGACTGGTAGTGTACCCGTAGAGCTGTAAAGGGAAATGTGACAAACTCTCCTTTTCCCCCTAAATCAATCTGACAGAATCAAACATCAGTGGCTGATCAGAAGCATTATTAGCCTCTTTATGATGTATGGGATAATAGTACGGAGTAATCCATAGAAAAGAAATCTAGTCTTTACCTGACGAAAACCCTAAACCCTGCATGTTATGTGAATAGTTTAACAGGATTCCTGTGGTGGATTTTCCCCACAGAGCTGCCAGTAGACAAGCTAAAAGCTCTTTGTGGAATAAGTCAGTTTGAGCTCTGGCAGGAGGAGGGAAACACCGATAACCTGGTCTGGGAATTCATTGGGGGGGGGGAAAAAAAAAATCAATGAGGTGTAAACATATAGAGAAACAGGAGGATAAATAAGAGGGAAAATAAAGTTATGAGTGTTGATGGCAGCCGGACGCTGCAGAAGCACGGTGAACCAGTGGCCCAGTCCACTTGTTCTCCTGATTTCAAATGTGAGGAGATTACAGGAGAGGCGTGCCAGGATCTTAGCCAGCTGCCTCTCACATGCAGGCTAAAGACTACTTTAACCCAGTTCCCGTCTGAATGGCCGTCAGTGAAAGACCAACGCCCTCCGGTGGCCACTGTAGGAACTTCTTAGAAAAGTCTGAATTTAAACCTTTTGGTTTTTAAGATTTTTCACTTTACTAGCAATTTAGGAAAAGCATATCATTAAATTATAAAATAGAGTCAGATGTTTGAAACTGATAAGCATCGTAAAAGGAAGACTCAACAACGTTGTGGATTCTCTGCTCTCATACAAACAGTTTGCTCTGCATACCTGTGGCGCCGAGAGGGTGTCCTTTAGAGATGAGACCACCGCTGGGGTTGATCACAAACTTGCCTCCATATGTGTTGTCCCCTCTGTCAACCAGTTCTCCTGCTTTACCTGCAAACACAGCATACGGTCAAATTTACTGGAAACCACCATAAACTGTCCCAATCTAATTGCCATGTGCGCAGTAATCAAGTCTGTTTATATATAAAGACCATGTCCACATCCAGCTATATAAGAAATCACATTTTAAATTTACAAATACCACACCACAGAAACCTGTGAAAAACTGATACAGTGATGGGAAAAAGTGAAACATTTTCACATTTTGTCATGTGCCACCAGCCTAAATGTGGATTCTGTGTGATATACCAAAAAAAAAAAGCACATAATATAAAGAGAAAGGAAAAAGATATATCGTAAGGCCTTCACGTTATTCTACAAACTCTGTAAAGTTTGTTGTGCATTTTTATTTACAAATGGGTGATAAAGGTTAAGTAACCCTAACTACTGGCTCCTACAGTAGCTGCGGCAATGGATGCCATCTTGCTTTCTGATATCTCTGCGGTACTGCCGGCCAAACAATGTTTGTGTCTGCTGATCGCACCCGGTGCAAAGTTCTTTTTGAAGAATTTTTTATTTGAAGATGAAAATGTGTTTTTTGTGCTTTCTTTTCATGGTCAAAATACGTGACTAGGCCCCTTTTAAAAAGCGGAAATATCTCACAGCACAAAAAACAAAACTGTAAAAGAAAATGCTTCTAACAGACACCAAGACTGTTTGAAAACTAATAAAAAAAATAAAAACCCAAAGTACATACTTTAAAACATAGGAAAAATGACAGCACAGATCTGTTAGTACCTGCATCTGATCGGTAAGTTTCATGTCGTTTATTGTTTGGTAGAACAAGCATGCATTCAACAACTTTTCCAGATTGAAAATATCCGCAGTCCACGGCTTACCCTCTTCACACAAGCCCAAAGCCTCATAGGTGATGAGCTCATTGGCTGAGAAGCAGTCGTGCAGCTCGACCACGTCAACATCGCTTGGCTTTAGTCCCGCAGCCTCAAAGCACTTCTTAGCCGCCAGCCGAGACATGTCGTATCCCACCTACACGCAGATATGAACACATCCATGGACCTCAAACTGTCCGTTTAGTTTCAGAAGGAGGCAATTTGACGTGTCCTACCATCTTAATGCAGCTGTTTTCACTGAACGTGGAAGGAAAGTCAGTCGCCATCTCCTGAGCCACAATCTCCACCGCCTGGTTTTCAAGATGGTGCTTCCTAACAAAGGCCTCACTGGCCAAAACCGCTGCTCCAGCGCCATCTGAAGTTGGGCTTTTCAGAGAAGAAAACCAGGACAAACAGGCATAAGTTTGTCAAGATGTAAAATCCAAATGTTGGCCAAGTAGAAACGACACTCTCCTGCTAATTTCTACCCATCTAGCTAACAGTCAATGCTAATGACTGAGATTCTTACCAGCACTGCAGAAGTGTCAGAAAGTCAAACACCTTCCGGGATTTCATCACCTGCTCCAAACTGTACTCATCCTGGAATTGGGAATAGCTGCAGTAGACAATACGCGATTTAACACAGATCAGACCGTCTCATGGTGTTCAAGTATTAACAGACAAAAGTAAAAAGCAAAGTCATCCTGCAGCTTCGGTTGTCTCTTACGGGTTATTGGTTGAATGCTTGTGGTTTTTCCAGGCAATCTTAGCGAAGTGTTCTGGTTTTGTGCCTAAAAAGGAGAGGGGGGAAAAAACTGAAATCAAACATAAAAATGAACAAGTCTACAATTTTTGCAACATTTTCAAGAAGAGGTAATTGACAGTTCTGTCATGTCCATGTTTAAAAAGTAGGTAATCACCACATACAACAGTGATACGGTCGTTGTGAAGTTCAAAAGGGTTTACATCAAACCTCAAACATAGAATTACAGATTACATCCTGTCACTATTTATGAACCCAAACTGAAAAACTAAGATCACTCATGGTGGTTCCATATAATAAAGCTAGATGCTTCCAGTCAAATAGTAGGTTTCCTTTAGGATGTTCTTAAACCGTGTTGGTGTTTTGTTGTTGTTGACATCATCTCGTTTACATATTAGTTCATACGTTTGTGACCTAGGCCGTAGGAGAGCTTTTGCCAAGACAAAAAAAAATTATTAAAAATAATTATTAAATGTGTTTGGAACTAAAAATTACCTTAATAAATTGATTAATGAATTTTAATACATTGTCTGAATCCACACTACGTAACAACAAACTGTTCCAAAAAGACGGCTATCTATTGCACACAAAGTGAATGAGGTGAATAAGTGAGTGAAGCTGTGTGTGAATCAAATTCAGGGAATTAATTTAGTGCAAGAGTTTCAGAGACAGAAACGACTACTTTAGAAACTTTATTTACGTATTCACCTTACAACGCACCACAAACGGCCAAACACGCTGCAGGCACATAGAAGATGGAAATTTCACAAGCACAAAAAAAAAAAAAAAAAAAACACAAATTCAAAAGAAAAATGCTGTATTCACAAAAAAAAAAAAAAAAAAACATAGAAGCAAAATGAAAAAAAAAAATGCTGCCAATACCAAAAACAGCAGCAAGTGAGAAAGAGCTGCAAACTCTCTAAAGGGAATCAACCCTCCAGTCAAATGGGACCAGAACCTCATTTAACTCTAAGACAATAACGTGATGCCCAGAAGTAGTTGGAGGGAAGAGAGAGAAGGTGCATGCACGCTGTAATCTTTTATAATATTGTTGAACATCAGCACATTTACTATTAGCGGCTTGTTGTGATTGAAGGTCTGGTCCTGTATGACTTGAATTTGACTCCCCCTAGTGGCTGGGTGCACTTCTGTTTCATAAAAAGAGATTGCAGCTTTTTTAACTCGCTGTTTTTGTTGCCTACAGCATGTTTCCTGTGATCGCAGCATTTTTTTTAATTTTATTGCATTTGATTTTTTATGTTTGTGTGTTTGGTAGTTTGCGTCATTCATGATGTCTTCAGCACGTTTGGCCATTGTAGTAGTTCGCTGCCCGTTTGCACCAGTCGGCCACCGTACCCAAGAGCTCCATCTTCATGCTTCACTCAGTGAGCATGTTACATTTTAAAAGTAGAAACAATGCCCCTTGAACAAATGTCCTTTGTACAGAGGAGAGGCAAGTAGAGCTGCTTGACCATGATATACAGCACCGTGCTTAAAGAAAGTCAAGCACAGCACACAAACATGTCATACCAACACTTAGACGGTGGTGCAGGGCTGATTATTTAGCCTTTTTGGGCCCCCATAAGATCTGGGCACATTACAGTCATTGAGTGGCCAACAAACTCCTCTGTATAACAAACTACTGTAGGGACAAATGGGAGACAGCTAAATCTGGACTGAGGTTGGGTCACCAACAGGACAATGGTCCTAAAGACAACAGCAGATTTACACAGAGAGGCAAATAAAGAGAAAAGAATTACCCTGTCAATGTTCAGACCTCGACAAGACTGGCCTTAACGGACCTGTGCAGAAGTTACTGAAAACCTCAATGAACTCGAGTCCTTTTTGTGAAGAAGAGTGAACCATAATTCTGTGAGAGACTGACAAATTAAGACTGAAAATGATCATATAATCATCCCATAATAATTACTGCTGAATCTATTGTTTGTTTAGGTACATTTGAGGTTTGCTTTAAATAATTTTAAACCCTGATCAAGACTTCTTCATTGCCATTTCTTCCCGATATGTCAAATGATAAAAATTTTATGTTTTTCTACAGTCAGTCCACAAATCTAACTTGAAAAAGTACCATATTTCTCCATATGCTCCCTGCCAGCGTTGCCAAACATCTGTGGTGCTCCTGGCGCTGCCGCCATCCCGTAACGGTTGATCATCACCTCCATGTGCTTGTCCATTGGATTGGTTCTATCCATGTACTAAAAAACAAACAAACATCTGTTTAACAAAGCTCAGTATGCAGCTTAATAATATACATCATATCCTGAAAAAGATGTTTTTGGGGGAGTGGTGACCTAGTGGTTAGAGCAGCGGTTTTGCATTCTGAGAAGGCTGCAAGTCCCCAGTTCCAAACCCGCAGACTGCCCAGTGTGGTACCCGGGCGCAGTAAAAGACGTGTTAAATGCAGAAAACTAATTTCATTGGAATGTACAAGTACAATGACAAATAAAGATTTTTTTTTAAAAAGAATAATTTATGTAAAATTTCATTAAGTTTTCTTCAGTCCTAGTGCTGTTTGAAAATATAAAATGCAAATAATCATTCAAATGGGAGGATGGAATGAAGGATTGGAGGCAAGACACAGGAAAGAAGGGGAAAATAAACCAAAAGGACAGAAAGATGTAGGAAACAATGGCGGAAGAAAGTAAGGACACAGAAGGAAAGACAATAAGGAAGGAAGAAACGGAAGAAGGAAGGACACAATGAAAGGAAGAAAGAAGGATGAAAGGATGGGAAGATGTAACTCAGGGAAAGAAACTGATACTAGGGCTTAAGGAAAAGATGAAGGAAAGGGAAGAAAAAAGTAAGACAGACAAGAAGGAAGGAAGGAAGGAAGGAAGGAAGGAAGGAAGGAAGGAAGGAAGGAAGGAAGGAAGGAAGGAAGGAAGGAAGGAAGGAAGGAAGGAAGGAAGGAAGGAAGGAAGGAAGGAAGGAAGGAAGGAAGGAAGGAAGGAAGGAAGAAGCTAGGCCAGACACAAAGTAGAACAGTAAAATATAAAATATTTTCCATACTCTATGTTTCTTTTTCAGACCTGTAAAATAATGAAAAATATCTATTCTATTATTTTTTCAATCGTCTAGAAACCCTGAAAGAGAAATTTAACCAAAGCCAACTTTTAAAAACTGGACAAACTCAATATCCTGCCCTACTATTTCCTCAACAAAACTGTCAACAAAAACCTAACAAGAAAATCAAGGTTATTTCTTCAATATTAGGCGGAAAGAACTCAACTATGTGTTTCAATCTGGTTTTAAATTCTTGTCACAATTAGTTTTGAAAAAGCAATGCTGACGCCAATTGGTTATTCTCAACAAGGACCGTCGGTAACAAAAGCTGTGCCTGATGAACACAGCAGCAATGACACGTCCAAAGGTCCACATTAAGAATGTGTGAAAAATTGTTTCTGCATTACCTTCATATTTATAATGTGAGTTGTTTGGTTTATCTCAATAAGAATCTTCATTATTTATAATATTTTAGTCTTCAGAGAGTATCTCACTGTGGGGTTTTACTTTGATTTTGTACCACAACAGTATACAGCTAACAGTGACACCAAGTGGTCAAAGAATCATTAGCTGACTCAAAGTCAGTCAGGCTGTCATTAGATGAAGCCGCTCCAATCATTCAGCATGCCGAGGTGAGTGAATCCTCAACAAGGCTTCACAATTTAAAAATATTTAACTGTGATACTATTGCTACAAATTGTGAAAACAAACTGTAGCGAGTTCAACACTTTTCTTTCTTATCAATTACACAATGTCCTCACCTCTATCCATAAGCTCTAGCATCTGAGTCACTAAAGAAATATTCCTGGTGTGGGCATTAAATACAATGCGAATACAATGTGAATACAAGACACTTTAAATGTTACAGCCTTGTAAACATTGCATCCAAATAGTCCCTTTAACACCTGATATTGCATACAAAAATATTGCAGCTATGACTGACATTCATTATATTGTGCTGCACTAATTTTCATCAGTGCAGCATATGCATAGCATAGTGCACTGCAAAAACAGATCTAAAAATAAGTAAAATGTTCTTAAAGTTAGTGTATTTGTCCTTGATTTGAGCAGGTAAATAAGATTTTTTGCCAATGGAATGAGTATTTTGACCCCTAATATAAGATAATTAGACATCCTGCACTTGAAATAAGATGATGGAGATGAGTTGTTCCTATTTTAAGTGCAAAAATCTTATTCCATTGGCAAATTACCTTTTTTACCTGCTCAAATCAAGGACAAATGCATTAATTTTAAGAACATTTTGCTTTTTTTAAGTTCCGTTTTTGCAGTGTGTGAGATGATGATGTAGTGCTATTTAGTCGAAGCAGCATATTTTACCCAAGCCACGACCTTAATTTGAATGGACTTTAGAGATACAGATCTGCATTCATGAACTGGGCTCTGGGGGCACAGCGTGGTCTTTTTCCCCTCCCACTCCATAAAATGCCGGTGTGGCAGGGTTTGGGGGCTTCTGCGCTCCGCCCTGTGTCTCGTTGTCATGGGGGCTGCTGCTCCTGTGATTCACTGACGACCTGCCTCTGTGGCGATGCCTTGTGCCTGTCTGCCTGGGTCTGCTGCAGTCTTCTGGAGCCAAGTCCACCTGGCCTTTACTTTTGAGTGCCGTGGGTTGGGAGCTTTCTCCTGTTCGTGCCGCTCTAAGAACTGTTCACCTTCAGTACACAAACTCGCTCATATATACACCTGCTTAACACAAACACACTTGTTCTTAAATACACGCTCACCCACCCACCGACACACAAATAGTTCCAGTGATAGATGGTGATGAAACCACTGGTTACCATTTAATTAACATGGCCTGCCTAACTTGATGCTGGATTGAGTCGGAATTTAACAACATCAATCACAATAAGGATGCCGTCCTGAGATATCAGGACCAAACTGCCCTGGTAAAGGGTGGGCAAGCAGCATCTCTATATATGGTATGCCTAAAATTGCTGCAATACTGAACTACTTCTAATGGATAAGAGATTGCTGCAAAGCCATCAACAATGCAGACGACTGTCCACTGTGGCTCTACACTCTTTCAGGAGGAGTGAATGCTGCTTGGAGAGACTTGATGCAACCTGCTGGCTTTCCTTAGAGAGGAAACTTTTTAACCAATCTGTATGCTTTGATTGAATTTGACTTTGTAAAGTGCCTTGAGATGAGATGTATCATGAATAGGCGCTATATAAATAAAATTGAATTGAATGTATACAAGCATATTTACTACTTCTTTGAAATGCAAGGTAGATACAAAATAATATGAAAGAGGAATAAGAGTCATACCTTAGAGGTCAAGGAGCCCCTTTCCATCTTTTCAAAACCAAGGGCGAGAACACAGTCAGCAAGGCCTGCAAAACATTAACAAGATATTTATTAAAGGAGGGGTTTGGTGCAATGAGTTTACTTACATTTTTTTTAAACTGTCATTATCATAATAAAGCGATCCAGGATAAGTTCTATTTATTCAAGGGGGAAACTCTCGTCTTGTTCACAGGAAAAAGTCTGGCACCTTATACAGCTGGACTCACCTCCCTGAATCAGCTGGCGGGCCATGAAGAGAGCAGTGGAGCCAGTGGAGCAGTTGTTGTTCACATTGATAATGGGGATTCCAGTCAGACCCAAGCTGTGGTAAATAGCTCTCTGGCCACATGTGGAGTCCCCTGAGGCAATGAAATGGGGGTTAGATATAAGTTCTCCTTACATAAAAGTGTACATCAGAGAGATGTACAGTGTTGTAATTATATATGACAGGGATAAAATGTAGTTCTCTTTATTCCATTTAAATAAAGGAATATTAGTTTTGACATTAATTTGAGGCCAATATACAGAACATATTTCACTGAGGGTCTTACCATAAACATACCCTACACAGGCTTGTTCAATGGCTGAATACGGGATCCCCGCATCTGTTAGAGCTTTTTCACCTGTAACACAATCAGACCAACAGTGATCAAACACGGTTTTATTTCACATAACAGCCACAAAGGCCGGTAACACCATACTTTAGATTTTGACTGGGAATGTCACTGAATGTGTCATTGCATCCCTGACAAATGACAAATACTCATACGTATGTTCCTCTTTTGTCTTCTGTTCTTACTTGGAGCCTTGCAACAAAATACCAGCCAAATGTGCATTGTGGATGTGTAGTTGATCGACAATAAAGCATGTCTATGCGACTTTTTGAAGCAGAACAGTACACAGGGCCAAAGCAGAGTTTATAATAAACACCAGATGATTTCATGCACTATAGAAAGCAACAAAAACACTGTGATATTAAAAGGAGCAATGAGTAATAACGACACCTTGTGTCTCACGTCGGTACAGCAGCCTGCCAATGGCGATTATCCAATATGCCGTTTCTAAACACCACTTGATTTTTACTTCCAAGGGACAGGTATATGATGTTGTATTTTGTTTCATTTCTGGTCCACTTCTCTTACTGGCATCCATGTTTGCAGGCTGCTGCTCTTTTGCCAAGATAAAATCTGTTGTGCTCCGTTTTGGGAACCCTGGGAACTCTCATATGATTGGCTGAGGAACTAGGAAGTAAACACGAGCTACACTCTGAACTGAAGTCGTTCCGGACAGTACCTCTAGGTGTGAAAGGAGAAAAACGTGACAAAGGCATTGTTGATGGAGAGGACTGATTGTTTACAGGGAATGTTACTTCCATCCCAGGTGACAGATGAAAATGCCTGTGCAAACAACTAACAAGCTTAAATCGAAGGCACTGTGACTTTTGTTCCGTTCTTTCTGGAAAGTTTTGACACCTATCCAGGAGTCTTTGTCAGTTCTGGTTGAACTTGAATGACCTGCAGTTGGTGCATGGCTGTCTTTAAAGGACATGGAGGCCCATCCTCCTAGGTGCATTCTAAGTCAGATGCAAATCAATGGCCCACCCTCCACTGTCCTGGGTTAGAAGCTGGTGCTTGGTGTGAGTGGAGTACTTGGTCACCTGAATCCTGATGAGACTGCTGATGTAATCTCTTTGGAATGAGTTGGAGGCCTAGCTGTACAGACTGTGGAGTTGGAAGCACAATCCTCCCCCTCTGTTTAGTGATCGCTTTTCTCTTTTCACCAAAATGGCTTCTTTTACCCCTCTTTCAAACCATCTGTTCTCCATGTCCAAATTCTGGACATCATTGTCATCAAAAGTGTGCCCTTTGTTCTTGAGGTGCAAGTGGACTGCTGAATCTTGCCCCGAGGTGCTGGCCCTCCTGTGTTGTGCCATGCGTTAATGTAGCTGTTGTTTAGTTTCTCCGATGTAGTAGTCTGAGCAGCCCTCACTGCATTGGACCGTGGCGTTGTGCATGTGGTCCAATGGCAGAAGGTAAGCTAGCCCAGGCAGTTTTTGTTGTTCTACTATCAAAGAATAAATTGTGGATTCTGACAAAACAGCTGTGATAGCTGCAGGTATGCATGCATCCTCCTGCGCTGCCATGGTTATGTTGGTTCATCTGTGGGCTCAGCAGAACCGGTATGTCCCGCCTTGAACCACAATACTGCAACATGATTGGCTCAAACCGTTTTTGTTTTAGTCACAAACGGCTGAAGCCGGAGCGGTACAAGATGGATTCTTGTGTGTTTGTGAAAGTAAGATCCACATGGTTGCAACAATAATCACCTGCTTCTTTGGCCATATCAGGGTAGTCATAGTCATCTCTGGCTCCAGGCTTGTCGAACTGCAGGAAAGCACAGAAAAGCCAAAGCATTTAGTGAACATCACAAGGGTTTACCTGGAATTTACTACTCTCTCTCCTAAAGATTAGATTTTTTTTCTCCTAATTCAATCATTTGATTAGGCAAATGTATCCTTTAATGCAGCTGAACCAAAAATATATATAATTCTGCAACAGTGGGTCTTACAGGGTTAATTGTATGTTTGCTATTGTCCACAAACAAAAAGTCCATCTTGCACCATGGCCACCCATGCAAACAAAAAAAATAAATCAAAATAACTATGAGCTGTTCAGAGAGGAATGTTTAATACAAATTATGGGTATATTTCATGTATTAAGCATATACTTTACCATAGTTTTAATTTCTGCTATTAACACATTAAGAGATCTAATTTTTCGTCCGGTTCTTTAAAGTTTAATGAGCTGCAAATTCAGCAGAATCCTTCTAGCTGTTAAAATTATAGCATTTAACATTTTGTTGCAAATTTTGTTACTTTTTATTCAGCTGTACTCTGTGTCATGGCCTGCTACAAAAACTATTAAAAGAAGCCACATTTTACTTAATCCATCAAATATTTGAGAACTCTAACCAATGAATCATCAGCAATATCCTAAAAGGCGACCTTCAACAGATAGCATGACGCAACGTAAGCTGGCCAGCAAACTTTTTTAACGTCTTTATTTTTTTTCTAACAATGTTTGCCTGAAAGCGGTGCTGACAGCACTTTGAATCGTCTTGTTACTGAAAAGTGCTTTATAAATACCCTTGCTTTGCCTTGAAATAAACTCATTTACAAACAAAAATAGTGGAAGAAGCTGGTGTTCATGTGCAGCAGCGCATGGCTGAGAGGCAGGATGCACCCTGACAGGCTGCCAATCACAGAGACCACACACATGAGCCGTTTAAGGAGACTTAACTTATAATTAGTATGCTTGGTGGAGAAAGACGTTGCAGCAGCAGAGGATCTAAGTGTGCACCAGGAAAACCTGCAAACTCCATGCAAGTCCTGAGTCTAAAGTCCCCCAGTGAAGCCAGGTTTTGCAATGGCCCAGTCAAAGCCCAGCCTTTGCCCTGACTGAAAGAGCAGGCCTAATATGGCAGATTAGAGTTGGAATTAAACTCATTTTTCTTATATCAGAGAAACATGACTTCTAAAAGGGTGCAATCTGTGATCCTTTTCCCCACCTTGTTCAAGTCAATTTATAAAAAATAAAATAAAAATAAAAAAACTTTGCCTTGGATAAAAAGGGTGATATAAAAAAGAAAAACAGAATGAATGTTTCTGATTCCACTTGAGGTGGTGCTGCTATCCCTTGATCTAATAACCATTTATTTACTTCTCATTTAGGCTAAGGTAGTTATAGTCAGTGATTCTTTAAACACAAGTTTAAGGAAAAATCCACAATTGTACTTGAACTGCTGGTAAATATGGTTCTCATCTGCAGAACCAGGGAAGGAGGTGTGACCTTTCAGCTTAATGAAGCCTTAGGTGGGTCATGTCAAGCGATGGGTAGCCTTAGAGCTTTAAGCGAAGGCCTGGACCGCTCTAGCCCAGGACATTACTGATAATTAAACAAAAAAACGCCTTTCAGAGGTTTGAAAAAATGTTTTACTATGGTACTTAATTGTAAAACATAAATGCAACCCTGTTTAATAGTTCTGGAAGGAAGAAAATTAATTAATCCCAATGCAAGCCAAAACTTCTTTTTTAGGCAACGGTGACACACAGCTCAGAGTTTACATGGACTGAAATGGTGCAGCGGCTGAATCGATCCATTTTGTATCCTAAAATATCCACGTGCACAATTTTGCTATTGCAAAATGTTGGGAATCCAATATTTATTGGTTATTGTATTAATGGTGTGGAATAAATTCACGTCGCTCAAGATGATTTTTTTTTTATTTGAACTTTATTTTACCAGTCTCATTGAGCTTAAACACTTGTTTTTCCAGGGACTCCTAGGCAAGGAGCAGCAACAAAAACTATTAAAAGCAGGCACATTATATTAAATCAACCTCAAGAACTTTCAGTTTGGTGGCAAATATGCCAAATGAGATCAATTCGGAAACTTTCAAAGCCGTTTTTTTTTTTTTTTTTTTTTTTGCAATTTCCAAGTTGGAGAGCTGAGTGAACAAAAGTATTCACACCCAATTCAGCCCGAGCAAAATGGACAGAAAGATGCAGAAAATTAATTGTTTGAGCGAAAAGTACATGAGTCGACATTCCTCGGTGCAACTGCAATACAGATATAAGCCGCCAGAAGTCCAAGTAATGCCTGGTGAATTAAAGAAAACCTACGGGTGGCCAAACCTGGCCATCCCACCCGTTAATATAAATCCCAACGCTGTGTCGACAACTTGCAGTTCGTCGTGAACCTGAGAGAAGTCAAGCATCCAGAGAAGCAGACATATACAGGAGATCTCCACAAAAGTTACAGCCACAAGCCACTTTTTGGCAGTATATGAAAAGACAACTCAAACCTTTTCACAACATTTTCCATGTGAGGTTTAAAAGACAGGGAGTCATCGATGAAGATGCCCAGATGTGTGTGAACCAGCTGTGAACCAGCTGCATTTGGTTTCCCCCAGAGGAGAACACTGAAAGGCTCTTCTGAGGCCCCCTGGATCTGGAAAAATAGGCCAACTTGGTCTTATCTCTGTTAAGAACACGTTTCAAACTTAGCAAAGAGAACCGAAGGCATTCTCCAATCGTTCCACTAGATGTGAACAGAGTTTTACTGCCATTGAAGCTTACACCGGACTCTGACAACAGGCTCCAAGATGCTAAAGGTCACACTCGTAGGAAGGTGGAAGAATTGTAATGAAGGATGAGAGAGAGAGAGAGAAGCTGGGGAAGTGGATTTGTCGCAGACATTCAATCATACGGGATAATGCATGACTGAGTGGATGTACTTGTCTTATTATAAATCCAAAATTATTAGATTAATGGGACTGACGGATTCCTCTCAGCTGATTAAATTAGGTCTGTTGATTAAAAAACAAAAAATATGCGAGAAAAACTTTTCACATTTCCAATAGTTAACAGTCTTCTAAAATAAATCCGTGTGTTTGCTGCCACTTCTTCCAGATTTAAAACCAGACCCAGACTGGGTTAAAGGTCAGGCTAACTCACCCCTCCCAGGGAGAGACGAACTGTGGCCCGCTTTAAAGCTTTCTGGACCCTGGACTATGATCCACTAGAGCCCACACAGAAAACACGCACTGTCATGTCACTCCTCCAAAAGCCAGCCAGCATTTCGCCCCTGGGTGCGCCTTACTCGCCATGAACCTAAATGCTGGTAGTTCTGTTTCATCCAGATCAGCCTGGGCTCCCAGCTGGCGCACATGCAGTCGCTGGTGACAGCGATCCGGGCTAGAAAGTGATGACAGGCGGCGTGAAATGTAAAGACAATGTAAGCAATGTAAACCTTACTGCATATTTGTTTACATTGCTTACATTGTCTTTACATTTCAATCTGCCTACTGCTCACTGCTGCACTTTATCCGAAAGTTAAATTGAAAGTTATCCTGTATTTGACTGTGATTTACCACTGCATTTTTCTTATCCTGTACTGTAAATTCACTGCAAGGTATCCTGTAGAGTTACTGCAATCTTTCTGAGCTGTATGAAAAAACGAAATTTCGTTCTGTATGCACTCTGTGCTACAAAATGACAATAAAGAAAGTCTCTCTCTCTCTAAGTGTAAACTTTCCGATCAGGGCAGGTTTGTAGTGCGGAGTTAGCCAACAGCGCTAAGGTCCAAAGCTGGCAGCGCCTGGCCGGAAGTGCCACTGTGGAAGCAGCTAAGAAGCAGGAACAAACTGAGGCAGTACCTTCGTCATGCCCACGCCGATGACAAACACTCTGTTCCTGCTCACAGGTGCCATGGTTGCTCCTTTCTTCAGCAGCAGCCCTGCTCACACAGAAGAGTCTGAGGGAAAACGGAGAGCCTCCTCCTCCCTGCAGGAAGAACAGGACGACGCCTACCGGCAGAGATCGTCTATTATATGCTGGATGTGTCACTTCGCTGGAAAAACGTTGCTTGACTTTTGACTTTTCTCAAATCTTATACTATTCCGAAAAATATCACCTGTGTATTTAAAACCTTCTTCTGTTAGCTTATTTCCCTGCAATACCAGCTGTCTTAGTAACGAAACGTACTTGTACACAGACTGATCTGTAGTTATTACCACGGGTTTGGGTTGACCAGTCAATCTCTG
The DNA here is from genome assembly GCF_011125445.2 of Fundulus heteroclitus. Taxonomy (NCBI): domain Eukaryota; kingdom Metazoa; phylum Chordata; class Actinopteri; order Cyprinodontiformes; family Fundulidae; genus Fundulus; species Fundulus heteroclitus. The sequence continues at coordinate 6,765,758 of NC_046366.1, forward strand.
ATTATATGCTTTGAGTATAGCTATGTATTTCAAATTAAAAAACTGTCCTTGTCAATTGTTTTTTCTTTTCATGACACAAAATCTACCAGTTGTTTAAGGTGCTAATTAATTTTAAACCACTGATCAATTGGAAAAACAAAAGTAATACTGTTACATTAAAAACAAATTAGTCCTAATTTAAATTGAATTATATATATATATATATATGTAAAATTCCTTCAAGTCCCTGTATGTGTGGAGCATTGTTTCAATATCACTCCACTAGAGTTCAACAGAGCACCATAAATTCAATTAAAATTAAGTTTTAGGTCTGTCAACCAGCAGCTACTTAAAAGTTCCTAAATCCAAGCGGAAACCTATAAGAGATCATGCCTTCGCAGTAGCTGCTCCAAAGTTGTGGGATGATCCGTCATTGCATGTGAGGCAGGCCTCCTCTGTTTCAGAATGTAAGACTCTTCTTAAAACACATTAATTAAAAGACATTAATATGCCAAAGCCTTTGTGCATCCTGGGAGGCTGACTCTTAACTATCTTGTGTCTATTTTAGTTGATGTTTTTAAAGCACTAGCTAAAAAAAAGTGTCTACTTTAATGTTACTGTTATTTTCAGTTGTATATGTACAGCACTTTGTTGGCCTAATTTGTTTTAAAGTACTAGGTACTAAAAAATCTAAAAATGGCATGACAAAATCCCACCGCTATTTGTTTCTTAATTGACCCTGACATCTGACTGGCTGATGGGCACAGAAAGTTTTAACAAATCATGCTTGTCATTTATAAGTAAAATCCTAATCTATTTAATTGTTGTTTACAGCCCCTCGTATAAACAATATCTAGAAATAATACGAATATCTCTTTCAACTACAAGATTTGACGGGAGGTAAAATGTAATTTGAAAAATCTAACAAGTGAGACCTCTTTCGTTATATTTGTTAAACAACAAAAAAATCTCACTTAAAACAGCTTAATCTCACTTGAACAATAATATTACTTTTATAGTATTCTTTATCAACTAAATGCATGTTTAGTTCTCCGAGAGAACTAAACTCTGATTGGAAAGCCAGTCGTCTGCCTTTGTGCCAAGAATGCAAAGTTCTAAAGTCGTTAAATCATGATTGATACATATTAAAGGAAATGTATCTAAAGGGAACTATGGTGAGGAAACAAAAATAAAAAAACAAACACCTGAGACCCCCTCATCTTCACCTTTATTGACACAATGCGTAAGGGTCATGTCTATTGAGCATAGTGATCCATCCAAGAAACACGAACGAATGGCTCGTGGTGTTGACCATCTCTCATTGTTCATCTTGAACAAAACCACACCTCCTCGGGGGGGCAAAGCATCCTGATTGGCAGCAGCCAGGACTGAGGATATCCAACCATAGTGTCCCATCTGTCCTGCTCCAAGGCTCTTCACAGAACGACTTCAACACTTGATGAATCGGTGCGTGACCTCGTAGATTCCCACAGACTCTTTGGCTTTCTCGTCGTAGTCCGTCCAGTCCTAAAATGTGCAACATAAGGGAATTTTTTTTTTTTTTTATCAGATCGCACATATGCAGAAACAAAAGTAACACTGCTGGGAGCAGGCTGAGCAGAGGGTGAATTTATATCTAGCAAAATAACTAACTGGGAATAACTGTGTGGACCGGCAGTGTCTGGAACAGGGGATCCACTATGTTCTTACTTTTTCTAGCAGGTTGACTTCAGGAAATGGCGTTCCAGTCTCTGCTCCTTCTGCAGCAAAGCCGGCCTGCAGGACGACAGTAGCTGTTATACTGTGATGCAGAGCTGAAGAGCAAAAACATTTCAGGTAAATCCCAAAAACTGAGCCTCAACGTGCATGTTTTATTTGTTTTACCTAGGATCTCTAATTTAACAGCTTTAAAAGTCTGAGTGTGTTGATTTCATATTTTTATATTTACAAGAATAAATACAAACCCAATTATTTACAATGTGAAATAAAGCAAATGCAAAAACACAGATTTTGCTTGTAATTTTAAAAGCTAGATAAGCTGATAAGAAAAGCCAGCTGGGTCGGTTTTATAACCATCACTGCCCCCAACACAATAGGTTGTTTACACCCTGCTGTTCTTGCAGTTTTTTCCATTTTCGTACATAGTTAGTTGGTGTTTCTTTACCATAAAAATGCATATATGTTTTGTACACGTCTTTAAATTCCCCAAATCAGTGGCACTTTTCTCATGCTAATTCTGATTTAATAACTGTACAGTATTTTTTCTTATGTTGCAGTTTTGCCCTTAATACAAGCAGTCTATTGTTTCCTATGTTTTGCTCCTATATTTTTACTTGACGTCGCTGCTAGAAAAAGGAGATTTTCCCACTGAGGGACAATAAAAGGTCATTTCTATTCTAATTTGTGATCATTAAACAATCTAGAGAGCTTCACAAAAGAATTCAAAGTGCAATCCTAGTAGCATAAGGATTTGAGCGAGTTTGTCAAGGACCAAATTGTGATGGTTAGACGACTGGGTCAGAACCTCTGAGACTGCAGCTCCAGTGAGGTGTTCCCAATCTGCAGTGGTCAGGATCTATGATAAGCGGCTGACATTAATGCTTATTCTCATGGAAAGTGTTGGAATACAGAGGTAGTACCACGCTGACTCTAGCCAATGGTGGGAACACGAGCATTAGAACTGAGCCGGGGGGGGGGGATATAATAGTATATAGTATAATAAGAAGGTGGTCATAATGTTATGCCTGACTGATGTATTTATTTTATACAAAAATCCAATGAATCCATCAACTGCCATAAAATAAGGAAGAAAATGTATTCTATTCCAGGAGATGTATTTCCATTTAAATCATACTTATGGTTTTTAACCTAGTCCAGGCAGCAAGTTAAAGCCAGTTCTACTAAACTCTTAAAGTGCTTACCCTGTCATAGAAAAGGTTTTTCATTAATCTGAAGAATAAAGCCACCAAACTGAGAATTAAATAAAGACAAATTAGAGCGGTTGTAAGCTGTAGGAGCTCCGAGCGCCTCGTAAAAAGCAACACACAGGACCCAAAAGAGTCTCACCTGTGGCTGGAAATCAACAGGCTCCAGGCCCCGGCACTCGAACTGCACCATCGTCTTGAACGTCTCGTTGTCCGCCGCCTTCGTTCCAGAGAGAGCACGGCGCCGTGAGGAAGAGACACACACATTTATTCACTCTACATATTACACCACGTTAAAAAGCAGACAATGCAAAAAGGAAATATTAAAAAGTTATTTAAGAAAACTGTATCATCCAGAAAGAACACGGGAAAGTTTCTACAAACAATGAATATCTGGTTAAATGATATTCCACATTTACAGAGGATACAGTAAAATGTGTGTGCAGAACTATCTGCTGCGGTCCTGAGGGACTCCAGCTGGCATCAGCCTGCTCCCGTACCAACCTACAGCTCACGCCTCCCTCCCTCTAATGGCACCCCAGGTCGAGACGTGTAGACAGGCATTAAAAGAAATGGTTGTCACAGAGACGAGAAGGCAACACGCTCTGCTGCAGATCTCCTGTAGTGAACTCTGGACACTCTGTTTTTACTAGAAAAATCAGCTGGGCTCCACGTCCCGTCTTCACTGTCACAGTCGATTTCTGGGCGCGTTTGGGCCAGCAGCTATTTTCTGCTGCCGTCTCCTGGCACATGAAGATCAACATACCTAAATGTTATGTTCTCTACTCTTTCCCATTTTGAAGCATGGCTCAGGGAAATGGTCATCTGAGTTGGAGATTACTAAAAAGCTTCTGGAGATTGCTAGTTATCTAGAAGAATAAAGTAAAATTGACGACAAAGCTTCAGTATTTTATAGAAAATATTTCTCATGATGACCCCCCACCCCCCCTCTCTACCAACATGGATTTTCAGGACTTCTCAGTGTCAGATTACGCTACTCCAGGCATCAGGGGTGCCAATAATTGTAGAGGGCCCAGCATGAACTTTGACCCTGCAGATTGGGAGCTGGTCTATCTGCAGCAGAGGCCTAGCCGCCTCCGTCTTATATCGGATAGAGCCGAGCGTGTGAGGAGGAGCAGTTTGTTCATATCTTGTTGTGCGTGTCTGCAAACATTCTGGGATGCGGTGTGGCCAAAAGAAGACTCAGTGCAGAAACTTGCAGTTTTTCATAAAAGTAGCAACAATGAATTCAAGGACAAAACAGGAAAGCCGAGGGAGTTTAGAAAAAAATGGAGGGGGGGTGGGGTGACACCATGTGAAGCAGTAGAAATGCATGCTGGGAAAACGTTGAGCCAAGGCAGGCGATCTTTAACATAGCATCTGGAACCGGAGTGTCTGCTTACATTATAGGGGGTAATGGTGTCCCTCAGGATATCTGCAGAGGGTAGAGTTGGCGTCTGATGAGTTCAAACATTACACACACAGGTAGCTGAAACATGAAATGGCACTGATGCCCACCGATTGAATTCTCCCGTGCACAAAGCTTGCATTTCTGCACCATACTGGCACTCCCTCTGCCTCCTTTCAGGGGAACGTTCTCCTGTGAACGCAGAGACCAGACAGACGTTGGCCGACTGAGGACGGCAAAATTCAAAACCAAGCTGAGCGACGGTCATGCTTACCACCAGAGTCACATACTGCCACTTATCTGGGATCTCCCCGCAGTTCCCACACTTCAGCTGAAAGAGGGTGGAGAAAAGGCAGATTGCTTGTGTGAGCAGGGCAACGAGGTCCGACACATCCAAGGAGAACATCAGATGCTTCTGGTGGTTGCCGTTCATGTTTTAGCACACATTTTCCCAGCAGCACCTACCCTACACTGACATTTTTAATCTTCAGAAATAGCAGGTTTGTCCATTTTACGGTTGCACGTTGGTTTTTAATAAACCGTCAAGCCAGTTTTATATTGTCGTTTTTTTAAAGCAACAACATAAAATCGGATTATCAGGAAATCTCAGCGTGGTCTTAAACTACTTCTATTGAACATGGAATGCCTTGCAAAAAAATATTGATCCAACCATTTGCCATTTTGTGTTGCTACCATCGCAAACTTCAATTTATTTTGAGATTTTGTGCGATAGGTCGACACAAAGTAGTGTGTGACTGTAAAGCAAAGGGAGAATGACACTCGGTTTACAAATATTTTACATCTAAAACCATGAAAAGCGTGGCATCCATTGGTCAGATAGGAAGCAGAGTCCACCAACAGCCATGATGTTGCCGCGGCTGTGTCTCATCATGGGGATGATGCGATGGCGGAGATGTGAGGCTGCCGTGTACCCTTCATGGCCTGTGGGAAAACAGGACTTCTTCTGGCTTCCTGTCAATCGCGCTCCGTATGTTTCAAAACCTAACCCTGCTTTACACTTTCCCCCCCTCGACCTGTCTGCTGCGTTCCTTGGTCTTCACGATGCCGTTTGTTCACTGATGTTCTCCAATAAACCTCAGAGGCCTTGGCATAAAGGAGGCTGAATGAAAACACATGCCATACTTTACAGATTTTCATCTGCAAAAGAAAAACGCAGATTTTTTTGAGACAGGAAATCTAAACGCTAAAACTTCCACGTGGCAAAAAAAAAAAAAGAAGTTTGACGTGTGGGAATACTTTTGCAAGGCATTTTATAGTTTGAACAAAACAAATGGCAAAACAGCATGATGGTGCTAACAGTAACATTGCTTAAGAGTTAGCATCAGCGGTCATCTAAGCCACTGTAAACCCGACCTGTGGCTGTTACTCTCCGTTGGACTGGATATTAAGATGGACAGTGTTATCATTAAAATATGTATAGTTCAAAGATGTTGCAGTTTAATAGTGTCATGTTTAAAACCTGTGTCTCATCAGCTGTCAGTCAGAATGCAGTATAGAAATTGTCTAATTTTTATTATCTAATAAAACTGTAAGCTACAACAAAAATGCAACTCTGCAGTGGTCAAGACTGTTCTTTAGGGAGTACCGAACAAAAAAAGTTGGTATTTTCATAACACACGTTATATTGTTTTTGTAGTTATTTTATGCATACATAATCCAGTGTATGAGGCACGCTTAAATGCACCACGAGGTTTTTCAGAAGCACAATGGGCGCGGGGCAGAGCTGGTCTGGAAACAGCAACGGTGGACCTCGACTTCTCACACCTGCTAGAAGTCATCCGAAGACAGCGGGTGTGGAAGCACCCCTCGGTCCGCATCGTGAGCTCACATAAATACTATTTTCATGCTTCAGTGTTTCCTGGTTTCACTCGCTCACGCATGAAGCTCCTTACTTCCAGCAAAATCTTCTTATTTCTCATGGCCGTTTGTATAAAATCAATGCTGACCAGAACGCACGGCGACCCGGCCCGGCATCACTCCTGTTCTGGGAAACCTCGTCAAGCTGACACAGAACCCGCCGTCAATCACACAACCCAGCAGTCATCATATTGGATGGAAAAATTATGCAGATAGAATAAAAATTATATACTAAATAAAAGTTTAAGAACGGAAAAAAGAACCACAGGAGACGTACGGAGAGTTTATTCCGTTCCACATCACAACGCAACAGAACATATTTCCATAAACTGTGTTACTCTTTTTATAACAGTGGAGAGAAATCTATGAGGATTCAGTCCAGGATAAATCTGTTTGTGTCAGATGAACGATCCAAAAGGTCTCATGAATAAGTGGCTTCCTTAAATCAAATCAAATCAACCCGTCCACATTTTCTTTTATCCTAAAATTAAGTCAGAGCTGCAAAGAACCATTATCCTGCGGCGTCTCAGTATGTACAAAATAAACTTAATTGTCGAAGCACATTAAAAGTGGCTTTCTTGAAAGTAATGGAGACAGATACCGGGCCAGATCATCTTTAAACGGTTTAACTTTATAGTTTTACTGTCAGCTGTAATGTTCCATTTCTCATTCCTTTTTTTCCTCATATAAACCTATATTTTAGATTGAAATATTTAGAGGATTTACTGATTGGTGGAGGGTTGTTGGTTCAGTCAGCTTGTTAAAGGTAACACAGAACAGGGCTTCATGCCACATCAGCCAGTAATCCTGATGAAGGCCGAGCTTGGTACCAATGTGCTTGTCCGGACCAATTTCACTGGAACTCCCATGAGGTTAAAAAAAATCCCAATATTCTCTTCGATCATTTGTTATTATAGCCATCTCTTTTCAACTGTAAGCAAGAAGCCCCACGGATCACCAAAAGAAACCTTTTATAAAGTTGCATCGCGATAACTCAGAGTATGGTTGGGAAATGTCAGTCATAAATGTTCATTCACGAGTGATATAAAACATTTATCCATGTTCTTTAGGATTATTGCGGTTTAAAGGCAATAAAAATCTAGATTGCGACATCAGATCAGTTTTAAAGAACAGAAATGTTAGGACCACCGCTGACCAGGCGTGGCTCAGCGTGGACCCCTCCTCCTCCCCGCAGGATTGTTTTTAGCATGGCTGGTGCTGGATCCGAGACAGCTGCACAGCTCGCTCCGCATTACGTGCACCAGCGTAACCCAAATACATCCCCAACTTGCTCTGTGAATGAATGTGATGAGTGAGCGCTGGACACGGACCCGTCTTTAATTCAAAAAGAGCGCATTAAGACCAAGCGTGCTAGCCCCGCCAGCCATCCTACCTTCAGAAACCAGCGGAAGTCTTCCCCCAGCGGCCGCACGTTGCTCACGTTTTCCAGGGTGGCTTTGAACTGCAGCCCGAATTTCTGCCGTGCAGTGGACAACAGAGACATGTTAGAACCGAGGCCGAACAGGCCGGACGGCAGCATTTTAGGTCAGGCACATGCAGCGAGAGCAACACATACCACCATCTTGACGCCACAACGGTGACAGCCGTCCCTGCTGCGTTCATGAATCCTTGTAAATTCCAACTTCTACTTCGCTTCTGTGTTACCAGTACCAGACTGTGGCAATGGTTTCACGTTTTGCCGCATTGTACCCTAGCATACTGAGATTCGTCTATACATTTCATAAACAAAACCTATTTTCCTTTGTTTCTTTTTTTTTTTTTCCCAACCTACAAGCATTGTGGGGCCAAACATTCTAATCTGGATGTAAACGTATCCAAATCTTTTTCAACGTAAACAATGTAAAACAGTATAGAAATAAACACTAGGGAATTCTGATTTGGGTGAATTTTATTTACAAGTATTTCACCTTTTAATGGAGATTCCAAAACAATTCTTTACGGTTTTAAACTTTTTTTTTTTTTTCCATATTTTAAAAGTATTTCTGCCAGTTAGACAGCAATCCTACACTAGCGCTCCCCCTAGCGGCCAACGTAAGGGACCATTTTGGACCATTTTACTATCAGTACAAAGCTCTTGAATCTTGCTCCAAACCTAAAACAAAAAAAAAAAATGACGAAACACGCCAGACAAAATTCATCTGCATCACTTTATTTACCATTGGGCAATTTTAATTACAACTCACCAATCAGTCTCTTACTCCACAGCCATACACAATCCATTCATTCAATTGCACAACTTCACAAATACATGACTTGGCATTTAAAAAAAGAAAAGAAAATCTGCATGTTATTGAAACCCTATCTAGAGATCGGTTTCTAGTGTTGAGAACCTGAGGCAACTTCACCGAGGCATTATGGTGCTTGTTTGCCACACAACCTGGAATGACTGCTATTGCTGTGGCAATGAACACCCACCATCACCCATTCATGTGGCATTTTAGGCCAACTGGATTACCCTGAGTCTGTCCATGTCATCATGACGTCACAGCTGATTTGGCTATAAGAGTGTGAGCAAAAGCACCTCAGTTTAGAAATGAGACAATATGGTTTAAAATAAAACACTAATGGACAGGCCATGTTGGTTCCAGAAATTAAATTTCAATAAATTCATATTTAGACGAGAAAGAATTATTTTTTCCTTTCCTGGATTATTTCAACTTTCTATCATTTGCATTTGATGTGTGACATGTGACCAGAAGCAGATAAATAATCTTACACAAACCGGGAAACTAATCTTTGACACTCCCGAGATTGTCAACACGGGCCAACTTTAAACCGCGTTTAGTTTCGAATATACATTTATAGGGTGCCCCAAACATCAGGGCTTCAAGTTTTACCAGAGAAAAAAAAGAAAGAAAAATGACTTTATTTTATATCAGCAAAAGAATTTCCATTGTTTATCGAGGGGGGGGGGGGGGGGACATAAAAAAATAAAGCAGGGAGAAAACCTGGTTTAAAAAGCAACCAAGGTTTCAATAACGGGACCCTTTATTATCCTCCAAACAAAAACCTAAATCCAGGTTTGACAAAAACAACCAAACGGAGTCACAACGCGAGGCGCTTACATTATATTTCTGCATCTCTTCCTTGTTAAATACAGCGCAGCCAGGGTGGCGTTATTTACACTGCGGCAGCCGCAGCCCTCTGCGCCCTGTGGACAGAGCAGCGACGACGTCAGTGAGGACGGCTGCTCGACTCAGAGGTCCTCCGCTGCCGAGGGGCACCGTGTCCGTTCACGAAGCCGTTTTGACGCTTGGTCTGTCCGCCGTTAAGGATGTCCTGAATGTGCTGAACTATCAAGTTGATGGCCACTGCAAAATACAGATGATGGTTACCAAAGGATGCCGGAAATTGCTTTGGACAGTCTGTGAGAAGTGTCGTCAGGGCTTCAAATGGTAAAAACTTGTACATCGCTTTAAGTAGTCCAACAAATTAAAGCTCTAACACTATCAGTCATTCACACTCTGACGGTGGTGAGCTACGTTAGTAGCCACAGCTGCCCTGGGGCAGACTGACAGAGGCGAGGCTGCCGTACATCTGCGCCACCAGGTGACCACCGCTAGCAGGCAGTTTGGGTGAAATGTCATGCCTAAGGACAGTAAGACGGTCAGAGTCTCCCTAAATCCTGCACCACAGTCGCAGTGCGATTCATTTGGTTGCTCCTGATTAAAAACTATTAAATTAAGTTAGTTTATTTTTAGATTGCACTGGTGCATCTTCTATGCAAATGTGTTTTTGTTCTGCTCACACTAATGTGGCAACACACACCAGCCCCAATACCCAGATGTGCATGTTGCAAAGGACCAACATGCACATCTGGGTATTTACTGACAGTGTTTTCAGAGAGGACACCAAATGTGGCAAAGCACAACAGCTGACCCGTCCTGGTTTTTGTTTCAGCTCAACTAAAGTCAGCCCAAAGCGAGAGGTAGAGGACGACAGCCCCCCTTCCAGCTGCTGCCGACAGCTTTTCACGGCTTTCTTCCAAGAGACTCAAATGTCCAACAAGAAAACGTCTGTCCACTTCCTGAACACATGCCCCAAGTCCTTGCGTCTGCAACTGGAAACTAAATGGTTCATCGTTACATTTTACTAACCTACAATCCTTACATTACCTGGCCCTCTCCATTCTTCTGCCAACCACTGCAGGGTATATGCACGGGAAAGCAGGAAGTAATTAAACATGAGTATTGATTAGTAAATTCTGATCATTTCTGATGACGTATGCAAGTTATGCTTGTGAAGAAACTCAAGTGGGGCTTTTTTCCTGACGGTATTAAAGTAAACATATTTAGGACCCTCATCTGTCAAACACTGTTTATCTGGCCAGTAAGGGTGCTTCGCTGTCAGAGTATCAACAACCGGCACCGAGTTACACACTGCCTGATAGAGAACAACTGGCTAAAAACAAAGTCAGATGCATCAGTGTGAGATCTAAGCCAGGATCCTCGGTTATTATCTTATTTGGTTAAAACATGAGCTTCAGGGAACCGCAAACTAACCCGGAGGATGTTTATGTTTTCGTTGTTGGGGGACAGTGAACACACTGCGTCATTCAAGTTTATTCACATGACAGTCGGCGTCGTCTTACCAAGGTTATTTGCTCCTTTGGGAATAATCAAATCAGCGTACTTCTTTGTCTAGGAGAGAACAGAAGGAAAGGAGGTTTTAGTCAAAGCAAGTCTAAACATTTTTCAGTGCAGCTCAAATTAAAGCCATAAAAAACCCTCTATTTATAATTGCACATGCCAAAAACAATAGACAAAATTGTGGGCAAATAGCACCCCCTGGTGGACCACCTCTGCAACTGCAGCACCGATTTCTCACAAATCTTTGCATACAAACACACTAAACTCAGCAGACCATCAGAAGTTGGTTTATCAAAGCATTTTCAACACAAGCTCTAAATATACCATTAAGATATACTTTGTGATATTTAAGCATTGTGACCATCAAGATCTATAATTCTCAACAAAAAAAAAATCTGTTTTATTAAATGGGTACAAAACATGAGGCAGTTGAAATTAAATGGTGGGACAAACTGTCAAAAAGCAGAGAAATACTGCCAGCTTCACCTACCGGCAAGCAGAACTCCTCAAACGCCGGTTTCACAAAAGTAATATACTGACTCAGCACTTGCTCCAGTTCTCTGCCACGCTCATTGATGTCCCTCAGAACTGGAAAGAGAGAAAGCACACAGGTAAGACATTTCCAGGAATCCGGCCCATAGAACGCCACACCTCTCTGCTGCAGGTTGCCTGACAGTCAATTAAACGTATGAACAACGTTTAGATGACTTTCAATCAAGCGCAGGTGATCAGAGCATGTGGCAGCGGCGTGTGTCCTCTCAGATCTGTCTATACACCTCGACGCGAGAGCCGCGTGTCTGCGTCTGTGTCAACAAACAGCTTCATCTGGAACAGGTCCCTGATTTCCTGAGAGTAGAACATGAGGATGCCCTCGACCAGGACCACATCGGCAGGATACACCGTAACAAACTCCTCTTTCCTGGAACAACACACAGAAAAGTTTCCCTTCCTCTGTGGCTCACACCCTTCAGACAGTCAAGACCAATCACAAAAGAGATGCTCTGAAGCCAAATAGAGTCGCTTCAGGAACCCGTTTGTGATGAATAGTCGGTGAAAAGCACAATAATGGGAGCAGGTGAAAGGGCGTTGGAGACGCTTACCTGGAATGAGTGACAAAGTCGTAGACGGGGATCTGCACAGCCTCTCCCTGAAGTATCTGCCGGAGCGTTTGCATGATGAGCGCGTTGTCGAAGGCATCTACAGCCGACAAAAAAAAAACACCCGGTCAGTTCCGATCGCTTCGTTCAGCGTTGGACCGTTCGGTTTCTGTCACTGCCAGGAGCCGACGTGCCACGTAAAACAAAGACGGCACGACAGAGTTTGAGGAGCGCCCGGCGGCTGAGCGCTCTCCGTACCTGGATGATCAAAGTTGAACTGGCCCTTCAGGGCTTTGGCTTTCTGCTCTGCGGTCAGCTCCTTGTAGAAGCTGTCCTGGCTGAGGACGGCCACACGCCGCTGGCGGTTTTCCACTTCATTCTGGCCCAGCTTCTCCACGATCCTCTCGCACACAGACGACTGCTCAAACAGAACCGATGGGACACAGAAAACAGTCAGAGGGGCCAAACAAATCCCATTTCGCACACTTTTTTTTTTTGTAACTGCAAACTATCGGCCGTGTCACACTTCCCCTTTAACGACGCACATATCAATAAAAGCTGCGCCGTGAACCATCAAGAGCGCCCTCGCTAACCCCAGCAGCCCGTTGCTGACTGGGCACCCCCACCCCTCCTGAGGACGAGGTGTCTTTGTGCCAATAAATGTGTGCAGCAGCATGTTTTGTTGGGCCCGGTTGGAGCCATTTTGGCCAGATGCAGCAGTTTTGAGACAAGATGGTCAGACTGTCAATACACCCTGGAATCAGACCAGCAACACCATCTGCACAGTCGATATAGTCATCTTCTCAACATCGGTGCCTTGAGACTAATCTCTCCAATTCCATGATCATTTCAGATTAAAACAATGTGTTGATTTAGGCTTTTTTCCCCCCATTGTAAACCTGATAGATGATGGGGAGGATAACAGCTAAGAAACTTTACACCAGCCAAACCTGCGCTACCAAACAGGGATATGACATCATCCATATGATAAGGAACCACAAAGCAATGGGGGCGTTTGAGTTCTGATGGACTTAACTTCAGACTAAAATCTGGATTAATTTAAAACTGTGATCTGCTAAAAGCATCATCCTGTCTGGGCTGAGGTTACCTTGTAATTAATATTCACTGATCCTTATTATTCTTAACCTCTTTAGGCTGTGTGGACACAGGATCCGAGTCCTAGATCCTGAAGCATCTCTGTTCTGATGCTAGTCTTCTAGCACTGCCCACGTTGCAGCTGCATCCCACCCACATGAAGGGACGTGGGCCAGATCCATCATGCGGCACTTTATTCCCCTCATCAGCCTCCAAGTAATCCATTTTTAACACGGATTGTCCCAACGGTGTCGTTAAACGCGCATGGAAAGTCTCCCTCTCCCTGATGTTTACAAACTGTTAGCATTAGCTATTGTTTGGCCGAACCGGCGACCATGTGTCGGAATCCAGCACGCGCCAGCGGCATGGCCGACAGGAGAGCCGCCGCCTTCCGGCCACGGCTCAGGAAAATAAGCACCACGGTGGATAAACGTCGGTGGACCCGGCGGGTTGTCGGCATCGTTTATTATGAATGGACGATGAAGCAGCGACGTTGCGTCACTAAAGTAGCCACGCGGTCCGATTAGCGTTAGCATCCGGTTTGTATGTCAACGCCACCTGAGCTTTGGGAAGGTAGAAGGAAATAACAGGATATTTTCAGAGAAGGCCGACCTTGCCACTGGCGGTGCCCCCGGAGACACCGATGAGGAAAGGTTGTCGAGCGGCGGTGTTTTCATCCTGCTGGCTGAGATGCGCTTCGCTGTCCCCGGCCATGCTTGCAATGTGTGGTTAGAGGCAGCTGACGCGCTGTGACGTCACGGCGACGGAGCTCCTCCCATTTCATCATTACGCCTGCAGCCTCACGTCCACGCTGCGTTTACGTTCCACACTGACTCGAATTTGGCAAAATTACTTTAATTTCGTTTAAATTTTGAGAATATTTCCTTTGACGTTGTATGTTGGTGGCCACTGGCGAATAGCGATCCCCGCTTTTAGCTTAATCTGTTACCCAGTTCTTTTGTTGGCAGCTCCAAGAAGAGTCAGAAAGCCAACGTCTAATTTATTTAGGCCACATTTAAAGTTGTACAGTTGGACTCTTTTCCGTAGATAGAGAGATCGTGAACAATCGTGCTCTGCTCCTCAGCCCTGGGAAGAGGGTTTCTATACAAAATAATATGATGCTGAATACAAAGTTTCCATGAAGTCTAAAACAAATAAACCAAATTATATCACACAGACTAACCAGTATATGTCTAACATCAATTCAAACACAGTTAATAACAATTATATAGTTTTAAACACAACAGGCCAGCTTTCCTTTTCACACCAGGTGAGAAGAACAAACATGTTTTCAGGGCCGAATTTAGGAGGATATGGGCCCCTGGGCTTGAATTAATTTGGGGGCCCTGTTTGCGATAACTACACACACACACACACATACGCATACACACACACACACACACACACACATACATACAAACGGACTAAATACTGAAAATTACTTTTAAAAAGTTTTCATCTACATTTTTATTACACCAAATGTACAAATTACCCTGAATTGTTTTGCAGTTTCTTGAAAAGAAAAGCAACTAAGGCATCCAAAATAGAGTGTGTTATCTGTGTCACAATGCTCGAATGGTTGCATGAACCTCAAGACAAAGCAAAAAACCATTTCAGCACAATAACATGCAAAATAATAAATTGCGTATTTATTACTTTTACAAAGCAACATGGTGTTTTATAATACATACATGCATGTGAGGGCTGCGCATGGAGCATGTTCCCCACACTTCCCATATCTGTGCCTGCTATCCCCTGCACTTTTTTCCACCCTTTAATTTAAGATGTGGTAACATGTCATTCCAAGGTATCTTTCAAAGCACCAGGGGCATACGGTGGATCGCCGAGAGGAGCTCTGCTATGCGGCAGTTCTGCACAGCGTATGTCAGAATTACATTCAGCAAACCAGCCAGAGCCAGCCAGAAAACATTGCAGTTTCTTCCAAACTACTGTCAAAGTTGAGTAATGCTGTTGAATGCTGAACAATTAACATGAAGATCAAATCTTGCTACACAGTATTTTATGATGTGCATGAGTGTATGAGACAATGGAGCATTAATATGATGCACTCATGCCACCACACAGTAATCTTTATCATCAGTAAAGGAGCTGCTGTCTGACTTTGTGACTTGACAATGAGTCTTATGGCTAAGTAGTATTTGCACACTTTACACTTTTCAGGAATGGTAAAATGGTAAATGGTCTGTATTTGTTTATAGTGCTTTGTCAATCCAGAGGACCCCAAAGCGCTTTACACTACCTTCAGTCATTCACATACTGATGGTGGTGAGCTACATTGTAGCCACAGCTGTACTGGGGCAGACTGACTGAAGTGAGGCTACTATACATCAGTGCCACTGGGCCCTCTGACAACTGCCAAAAGACAAAGTGTCTTCCCCAAGGACACAACAACTGAGACGGTTGGTGCGGGGGATCAAACCAGCATCTTAACAGTTACAGGACAAACTCCCTAGCTCCTGCGTCACTGTAGCCAAAAATTGGACTCAAGCTCAAGGAGCATTACTTCAATATATTTATACTCAAGTATAAGTAAAAAGTTGTGAACCAAGAAATTACTTGAGTAAAAAAAGTATTCAGTAAGAAAGGTACTCGAGTACTGAGTAAGTAATCATAACAGCTGTGACCTCAGGTACGGCTTCTAAACCCTCAACCCTCTTTGTTCCAGACCACCAAAGGAGTTTGTAAGGATTAACAGAGGCGCTGATTCAAATGGAATACATTTTATTAAATTGACAGGTTCCGAGAAACAAAGATCAATTTATTTTATCGTGCAAAAGAAATTACCACTTTAAAAAGTAGGATTTGATCTCAATGATCTACTCCCCTTTAAATGGAAAGGCTGATTACCTGCCTCGTTAACCACCAGCCGTGCGCTGTCACAGTATCCTCCATATATGGGCAGGAGGAAGGGTGTGCAGCACCATACTTCAGGGACAGAATGCCCCGGCTACACAGCTAATGATTTAATATTTAAAAAAAATATGTAATTGGATTGACAAGAATGAGGTTAAGTACAAATTCTGGTATTTACAGACGAGATACACTAAAGACAAAATAAACGCTTTCCTGAATAATCTTTGTCACAGCAAAACTTGAAAACAATACTTAGAGCAGTTAATGTAAATACACCATGTTAGAACAAAGTACTTCCAATGGCAATATCTACTGTATGTTCATATGACCTCCAAATGGCTCAATGAGCTCAGATAGAAAATATTGAAACAAAGCTTCACTTTAACTACATTTTGTCTGCTGCATTTTTGGTTAAAACATGTTCTTGACTCACTGCAGTTAGTAGCGATGTGAGGAATAAGTAAAGCTACTCCTAGAAGTACAGTTTAAAAATATACTCAAGTAAATTTAACTAATGAGCGAATCTCATTTCACTGATGAGGGCTTGTTCCATTCTTGCACTCAACTGGACGCCATGTTCATTAATATCACCTGTACTCAGTATAAATCAGCCAGCCTTTCAGAAACAGGGCCCCGGGCCCCGTTCGTGGCTTAAAACATCTGAGATCAAATGACACATCCAGCTAATCATGATCTGGCTAATTGGGTTCTTTGAACACCCGTTTGTGATTAGTATGGCTGGATTGTTATGAGATAACAGCGCCTCAATGAGTTTGTTTAAAAAGGGGAAATTTATCGATAGAAACCATCAGCAACGCTGCTATTGGCTGTTCAGCATGGCCAAAGAACAGTTTTTCCTCCCTAGCAAAACACGAGCTTTTATCTGCGCTAAAGGGTCCCGTCTACTGCGCAAAACGCAATTCATTCATAAAGCTCTAAAATTCTTGCACCTTCCACGACAGGTTGCAGTCATAAAGATGGACAAGAGATGGCTACGACAGACTTTCCCATCTCCTCCGCTTAAAGCTACGATCTAATCCCGTTTGCATGAAATAAGCCGGCTCGCGAGCAGGTTTAAGATCATGCCAGATTGTCACTCAAATCCAGTTAGCGATGTATGAAGAACGGACCCCTGAGAGATATGGGGCCCCATCCCAACCAGGAAGCCTTTTATCCTTGAAACTGTTCCCATAATTAGGAGACAACAATTAATGCTCTCAAAATATTTTTAATAAAAATTGTGGCGGTTGTGGGCGGCGTCACTTGACACGTTGTGGGCGGCGTCACTTGACACGTTGTGGGCGGCGTCACTTGACACGTTGTGGGCGGCGTCACTTGACACGTTGTGGGCGGCGTCACTTGACACGTTGTGGGCGGCGTCACTTGACACGTTGTGGGCGGCGTCACTTGACACGTTGTGGGCGGCGTCACTTGACACGTTGTGGGCGGCGTCACTTGACACGTTGTGGGCGGCGTCACTTGACACGTTGTGGGCGGCGTCACTTGACACGTTGTGGGCGGCGTCACTTGACACGTTGTGGGCGGCGTCACTTGACACGTTGTGGGCGGCGTCACTTGACACGTTGTGGGCGGCGTCACTTGACACGTTGTGGGCGGCGTCACTTGACACGTTGTGGGCGGCGTCACTTGACACGTTGTGGGCGGCGTCACTTGACACGTTGTGGGCGGCGTCACTTGACACGTTGTGGGCGGCGTCACTTGACACGTTGTGGGCGGCGTCACTTGACACGTTGTGGGCGGCGTCACTTGACACGTTGTGGGCGGCGTCACTTGACACGTTGTGGGCGGCGTCACTTGACACGTTGTGGGCGGCGTCACTTGACACGTTGTGGGCGGCGTCACTTGACACGTTGTGGGCGGCGTCACTTGACACGTTGTGGGCGGCGTCACTTGACACGTTGTGGGCGGCGTCACTTGACACGTTGTGGGCGGCGTCACTTGACACGTTGTGGGCGGCGTCACTTGACACGTTGTGGGCGGCGTCACTTGACACGTTGTGGGCGGCGTCACTTGACACGTTGTGGGCGGCGTCACTTGACACGTGTGGGCGGCGTCATTGACACGTTGTGGGCGGCGTCACTTGACACGTTGTGGGCGGCGTCACTTGACACGTTGTGGGCGGCGTCACTTGACACGTTGTGGGCGGCGTCACTTGACACGTTGTGGGCGGCGTCACTTGACACGTTGTGGGCGGCGTCACTTGACACGTTGTGGGCGGCGTCACTTGACACGTTGTGGGCGGCGTCACTTGACACGTGTGGGCGGGGCGTCACTTGACACGTTTGACACGTTGTGGGCGGCGTCACTTGACACGTTGTGGGCGGCGTCACTTGACACGTTGTGGGCGGCGTCACTTGACACGTTGTGGGCGGCGTCACTTGACACGTTGTGGGCGGCGTCACTTGACACGTTGTGGGCGGCGTCACTTGACACGTTGTGGGCGGCGTCACTTGACACGTTGTGGGCGGCGTCACTTGACACGTTGTGGGCGGCGTCACTTGACACGTTGTGGGCGGCGTCACTTGACACGTTGTGGGCGGCGTCACTTGACACGTTGTGGGCGGCGTCACTTGACACGTTGTGGGCGGCGTCACTTGACACGTTGTGGGCGGCGTCACTTGACACGTTGTGGGCGGCGTCACTTGACACGTTGTGGGCGGCGTCACTTGACACGTTGTGGGCGGCGTCACTTGACACGTTGTGGGCGGCGTCACTTGACACGTTGTGGGCGGCGTCACTTGACACGTTGTGGGCGGCGTCACTTGACACGTTGTGGGCGGCGTCACTTGACACGTTGTGGGCGGCGTCACTTGACACGTTGTGGGCGGCGTCACTTGACACGTTGTGGGCGGCGTCACTTGACACGTTGTGGGGGCGGCACTTGACACGTTGCCACTTTGACAACGTTGTGGGCGGCGTCACTTGACACGTTGTGGGCGGCGTCACTTGACACGTTGTGGGCGGCGTCACTTGACACGTTGTGGGCGGCGTCACTTGACACGTTGTGGGCGGCGTCACTTGACACGTTGTGGGCGGCGTCACTTGACACGTTGTGGGCGGCGTCACTTGACACGTTGTGGGCGGCGTCACTTGACACGTTGTGGGCGGCGTCACTTGACACGTTGTGGGCGGCGTCACTTGACACGTTGTGGGCGGCGTCACTTGACACGTTGTGGGCGGCGTCACTTGACACGTTGTGGGCGGCGTCACTTGACACGTTGTGGGCGGCGTCACTTGACACGTTGTGGGCGGCGTCACTTGACACGTTGTGGGCGGCGTCACTTGACACGTGTGGGCGGCGTCACTTGACACGTTGTGGGCGGCGTCACTTGACACGTTGTGGGCGGCGTCACTTGACACGTTGTGGGCGGCGTCACTTGACACGTTGTGGGCGGCGTCACTTGACACGTCAACTTTACTGGGCTCCAATTGGCCTACTTAACAAATAAATAAACTCCACTTATCCTTTCCAAGTACAATACATGGCACAGTCAAGACGACGTCAAGCTTCCCAGAATAAAATGCAGTTTGAAGGCATGTACTTACCTTCTTTAGAAGTTTGTCTCAACCTGGATGCCAAGAACTCGACTGAAGCAATCGTCTTCAGAGAAATTTCTTCTTGTGACAAGTCTGCAAAGCAAAACCAGAGTAGTGTTAGAAACACTTTTAATATTAAGATGTTTACCAATTCCTCTGCCTGCTTTTTCAAAACATGGTCTTACGGTTATTCCTCTGTTCCTCATAGTGTATGCCTCCATTTTGATCAATTGGCAAGCCAGAGCCTAAGGACAAAAAACGTAATCTTTGTTTTCCGAACAGTCTTGACATGAAACATATCAATCCTTGTAAGCCACACAGACTGTTGAAACTCCATGATTAAGATCAGCATATTTGAACACAATAAAGTTAACAATTTTACAACAAACTTTGAGGAAGAAAACAAACCATTATGCCAAAAAGTCACTGCGCAAACAATCAGAATCCAAACACCTCCCATGTTTCCTGCACAGCTGAAGGTGTAACCAACATCTGAGGCTTAAATAGGCCTTTCTGCAGGTGCCACAGCTGCCGATTATCAACTCCTAATGGGTTATTTTCTCAAGGACCAAAATTACTCAGCCCTCATCGCAATCCATGGCATTTTATGCATGAATGTTGTGTAGTTTTTCAGCCATGATTTATGTTTACCTCTACAGGTTTTCCCAATTAAAGAGGATGTTAGCTTTACGAACAATTCTCAAAAAAATCTTCAAACAACAACAACCACAAAGATGTGGAAATTAAAAATCTCTCATTTGATCAATAACATTTTTTTATCTAGTTTTAGCCAAACTGTATGCCTGAAAGAGGAGAAATTACTAAAGCAATTTACATCCAGTGATTCTTTTTCATTGTTTCTATAAATGTTAGTTTCATAATACTAAAGTTTTCTCTAAAAAGGTAATTCTAAGACTTTCTGAAGCCAATTTTCCATAAACAGAGCCATGTGGATTGGAGACTTTTGTAACCCAGACAGCAAGAGACATTAAATAAATGTAATATTCCAATGTTTTTCAAGTGATTGTCCCCTTGTTACTGGTTAGACAAAGTTTAATTTAGCGTTAAATCACAATAAAAGTCAAACAAAATGGTCAATCCAGCCATCTGTTTGTCCCATTACCTTCATTGGACCGGTAATTAAGTTTTTTTTGACAGGTTAAAATGTATGATGGAAGCCCAGAGTTAAGTTATTATTTACTGATCATACTCATTTTGGGAGATTATAAGGGTTTTTTTCTGTTTGCAAGGATAGTTTGCCCTGTATTTTTTTCTTTTTTTTTTTCTTTTTAGTTACTTCTCAGAGAGACTTGCCTGAAATAATGAAACTCCTGTCATTGGACATATTTAGGACCAGTTGCTTGACATCCAGTTGCTGCACCTTTATAACTTTTCTTTTCCAGTGGATTTTTCCAGGGCTGGATGTAGAAGGATGTCATCCCCTGGGACACAATCAATTTTTGTACCATACCTACACAATGTTTACTCCTGTAAATTACATTTGATTTGTTTGGAAAGCACTTTGTGCAGCACAAGTTGTTGGATATGTGCTATTTAAAACACTTCACCTGATGTGGATTTACTAATCTTACTTAAAGCACAATATTAGGGCCCCTGGAAAACATGGAGCCCCTGTAAGCCCTTCCTAAAATCTGGCCCAGCATGTTTTAAACCACACACGTGCAGATACAGACACATCCCACACATACTGTGGTACTAAATGGGGACTTCTTGGTGTGCACTAGCTTCTTTCTCCTCATTTTATTGTCTATTTGCTGCTGGAAGTGATAATTATGGAATATTATTAGGGCCAAAGGAAAAATGAGCCAGGATTCTGAGAAAAAAAAGTTTGAGAATTAGGTCAGAATTCTGACTTTTTTTTTTGTGACCGTAACACACTTCCGGTTGCATTGTTCCCTACTGTAGATACTGGTTTCAACAGCTTTATGCTATGAAAAGGTGCAATTTGTGGAAATGGAACGCCTTCATTTATTATTTTCATAGACATAGGCTATTTTATTCATTGTATCATTTAAAAACACAGACATGAAACGTTGCTCTTTCTATTCTTTTATGTTATATATGCTCTGCAGTTTATTTATTTTCACTGTCATAGGAAGCAATGCTATTCTAACTAGTATATCATGGCCGTTTCTCGATAGGTGTACTAATCTGTACTTGTGTACTCGCCATTCACAATATGGCGTCGTAGGAGCCCGCGCGCTCACGCAGTATTTACGTCTGCATGCGTCTACTGGTCGCTGTTGAGCAACGTCAGTTTGCTCCGCCCCTCGTTGGACCGCTGCACAACTGGTGAAACGTCAGGAGCTCTAGAATATCTTTACTGCGCTATTTCATGTGAATTTTCCCGTGTGTAAGTCCATTAAAGAGCTAAGGCTCTCGTCAAGGACAGCAACGATTACATGTCGAGGAAATGTTCGCGTTTGAGATACACTTGTTTCATGGCGTGTCTTTACGTGTGATGTTTTGTATTTTTGCAGCCACCGTTTAAAGTTTGGGGTAAAAAGGACGGTGCAAATATGCTCCTGAGACTCCTGGCGCTCTCGTGGCGGCCCGCTACCGCTCCCACTTCATGCGCCGGCGTGAGGTGCTTGTCGTCGGGTTCTGCGAGCATCACCGTCCCGCTGAACTTCTGGGCTGGACGGAGAAGGACAAGCAAAGCAAGCCGCGACAAGGAAAGCGTTTACGAACCAGCCACGGGTAAGTCACGCCAACTGGACTTTGGTCCTTCCTTGCTGTGTGAAGATGACCGTCTGGTGACCTCATCCTAAGCAAAGCCAGTTTGCAACTTGACATTCAGGCATGATTGGTCGCTTTTATCTTGCAAAAGTATTTTCCCTGTATGTTTCCAACTTTGTGCCGTTTAAACATCCAACAACGCATTTTGTTATGCTTTTATGCTAGAAGCCCAAGAGAAAGTAGCCTACTGCATTATTACCGTAAATGTGAAAGGACAGTTACCTCATGCTATATATTAGGGCTGGGCGATAAATCGATTTAATCGATTAATTTGAATTTACAATTCTTTAAGATTTCATTTTTGGAAAATCTGGATTTTATTTTGCCAATACACTCATTGGGTTTCCATGAAGAGACTGCATGTGATGCTGGATATATGTTTAGGCAAATGTATTGGTAAAATATTGTTAAGTGGAAACTTTTTTTACCATAATACGAGGTACTTCATTTACTTATTTACTTTTTTTTTAACTTAGTTTGATGTTCACAAGTGCAGTGAAGCCTGTTCTTAGCTCAATGTGTAATACCACTAGCAGCAAATGTTTTGTTATATTTTCATTGTTTATAATGGCACGGCTGCCATCTTGTTTTACAAGCATGTTTCACAGCTTGTTTTTAGTTGCACTTTGAATTCAGGTCAACTCCCTGACGGAATGCTTGACGTAAAAGCAAGGTTTTAAAATCATTTCTTTAATTTCTTTTTATGAAACAAAAAGGAGGAAAAAAATCGATTTAATCAGATTTGGTATGATAAAATCTGAGATAAATTTTTTTAATCCATATATATATATATATATATATATATATATATATATATATATATATATATATATATATATATATATATATAAATAAATAAATTGCAGTTCTAACTTGAGCTACTTCACAAATAAAAGCAAAGATCCTCAGCTTGTGGATGTGCAGAGGGGAGACTTGCATAAAGACATACCCCCAAAAAAATAAATACTTTTGCAAGGAAATGTGTCCTTATTAAAGAATGACTTGAATTTAATCATCACTGAATACATAGAAAACATTTCCTTGTATTTATATTCCAGTAGTTTATTTTTTTTGATGGGCCTATTGCTTGTTTCAACTTGCAGGCCGAGTCTTGTGTCATTTGGAGCCGTGCGGTGGGGAGGAGGTTGATCAGGCTGTGGAGGCAGCTAAGTCGGCTTTTGGCCCCTGGAGCAAAATGTCGGGGATGGAGAGGGCAAGGATCATGATAGAAGCTGCTCATTTGATAGAGGTGTTTAAAAGTTTTGATCGTCCAGCCGTTTCTACCGCGGAGCAGTTTAAAGCATTTACCTTGGGTTACTTGCACAGAGCAGGAGAGAGGAGATCGCTGAAATGGAGGTGGTCAACAACGGGAAGTCCATCACGGAGGCCCGTCTAGATGTGGACTCTGCTAGGCTGTGTATAGAATACTACGCAGGACTGGCCAGCACCCTCGCAGGTTGGTACAAACTGCATATACACTAATTCTATTTCATTTGATTTATATAGCGCCAATTCACAACACATGTCATCTCAAGGCACTTTACTAAGTCAAATTCAATCAAATCATCCAGACAGATTGGTCAGAAAGTTTCCTATCTAACAAAAGGGCATAAAAGTACTGATCCAGGGATACCTTCTATGTCAGAGAGGAGGCATTTTCCTGGATTTGAAAAACAGTTTACTACATGCTTTCTAAAATAAATGTTTCGGAAAGTTCATGTAATGGGCCACAGTACAGTAATGTAAAGGGTATTTAAAACTGTTAGGAAAAGTTCAAAGATCAGCAACATCGGTTGACACAAGGTTCAATGAAGGTAAAAGGAGGCAGGGACAAAATAATGGAGAAATTTAGGTTAGAAAAATTATTAAAGAACATCTCTGACTATCTCATCCTTAAATACATTTGCAAAGACTCAAACCGATACAGTTACGGCCATAACATACCGGACAATACGCAAGCCCACCAAAAAATAAATAAAGAAGTTGCTCTGAGAAGGCCTTAAAGATCATAGGTTCTCTTTGACAGCCAACCTTAAGTCGTAAGATAGGATAAACTCATCAGGTTTAGAGAAAGGCGGCTCCTGTTTTCATTGGAAGACACACACTAAACTTCACCAGAAAGACTTCTGGGATGTTTAGCAAACATGTGAAAGAAGATCTGCAAATCTAACCGTTTTCATCAGAAGCTTTTACAACCGTTCTTCTTATGCGAATCCAAAACAGTTTAGTATACACAGAGCACCTTCCAGCACTATGAAGCATGGAGCTGACTGCTGCATGCTGTGCTGGTGATTTTCAGCTGCAGGCTCCAGGTGCTTCAGGGTGGTAGTATTTCCCCCCCTTGGCATTTTTCTCGTCTTGCTGCCTCAAACCGGCAATTAAGATGGACTGGATTTGAGAGTTTGCTCTGTGTCTACAACTTTGAAGATTGTATTTTGTTTTGTGAAGCAGACAACAAATAGGACAAAATAACAGAAAACTGTGTGCATACCCGTTCGATTGCTCAGAAACCAATCAAAACCTCTCCAGCGTCTAATTGGATAAAAGCAAACAGGTTTTAGAACTAGTGTGCTCTGACGTAGATGGCGACAAAGATGTTGATGAATGGAATGGCTTCCCGAGGAGCCGCATGCTGTGCTTCATCACAGGCTGTACCTAAGAAATAACAACAATAACATTTTTCAAAGAGGAATAACAGCGACTCGGTGAGACGAGGAATAGAACTAAAAACAAGAGGTTATGGGAAATCAAGACGGCGTCCAACAGAGTTACTTAAAAATGAAAACTTTGTGTGTCATCAGAGTAGATTTAGGCGATATAAGAAAGGCGATGTGACTGGATGGGCTAATGACTGGGTTTTAAAGGATCCATTAACAAAACTAAATGCATGATATTTTGATACAATAAAGGTGATTCCAGTGAAGCATTTGGAAATTTAGGGACAGAAAATTCAAGCAGTGTAAAATTAGGTGGAATTTGATTGGATGAGAGATTAACTTGGAGGATTCATATTGAGAATGTTTGTATGGGCTCAAATCTTAGTCATCCATATTTTGTGCTTGTAAATCTGACATTTTGGTGTACGATATGGAGAAATGTATTCCAAAATTGTTATTTATTTATTTTGCCATTGAATAAAATATTTTGCACATTCAAAGTGGTTTGCACATTGTTTTAGTGAAGTATGCACATTTTATTAAGGAACTCTTTTTAAAAGCGGCGGTTAGACAACACAGATGTGCAAGATTTGAAACTGTGATTCAGTTATGAATTAAGAGAAGCTATCTTTACAAATGAGATTTCTGGATAAATAGACAGTTGGTATATTGCTTGACAATGTTTGAATAAATGTACTGTCAAATCTCATTCTGACTTCTATGCATACCATCATAATATGGTTCTATTTTTCCTTTCTGCCAAGGCCAGCATGTTCAGCTGCCGGGGGGGTCCTTTGCCTACACCCGCAGGGAGCCTCTTGGAGTGTGTGTTGGCATCGGTGCCTGGAACTACCCCTTTCAGATAGCTGCATGGAAGTCTGCTCCCGCCCTGGCCTGTGGTAGGGGGCTTTTCTGAAGCTCTGAAGACCTTCTGCTCCAAATTAATGACAAATTCTGCACAGTTAATACAATAAAAAGTTTAGTTCTGAGTTCTTACCATGTTCTGGCAAATTGTAGCTGTTGTTGCTGTGTTAAATGTAGAGATGCACTCATAGGACTTTTGTGGCCAATTTCCAATGTCAGACCTTTTGAAATGCTTTGACCTGCCCATACCAATTTTAGCAGAATCCGGTTTCTCATTAAGAAATGTAATACATTTTTAGAAAAGCATTCAAGAAGAATGAAGAATAAAGCCGACGCCCAAATATTTACCTAGATGCACTAGAATCCGGGTGAGGTTCAACCCAACTGCATTTGACCCCAGGTTTACAGCTTCACCTTTGTTGTTAAATCGCTGTTCATGTAGACAACATTGACTATTAAGTCTTTGACAGTCTCATCAACATAAACTTCTTTATTTGAAACAAAATTATTTATTACCTAATATTATTGTAACAGATCATTTAAGTAGCAACTTGATTTTTTTTTTGTGAGCTTATTAACTCTGTCAGTCCTTTTTTATCCTAAGTAGAACATTTGAAGTGGAAATGAAACTTTTTTTTTTTTTGTCCAATTTGTGGATTAATTGTAGAAAATAATCGACAGATTAATCGATTATTAAAATAATTGTTAGTTGTGGATGTTTGGGGCATCAGTCCCTTAACAATTAGCCACTAACCAGCTAACTTAAGACACTCACCTCTGCCCAACACATTTTTTGCAGGTGAATTTTCACAGGTGAAATGTTTGGTGCCGACTTTAAATTCTGATTCTAATGAGACTATAGTTCCTCCATACCTTGAGCTTCGCTTCATATGTCAGGACATCAGCTAAAGCTCCAATCCTCCAGTGATTAGGTTATATAGAGGGTCTTTTTGTGCTTTTAATAAAGAGCAAATTAATTGTCTGTTATAAAGAAAATAACATAAAGACACCCTGAATTTATTTAGATGCTTTGGTTTTTATCAAAAATGTGAAAAGAGTGATTTTTTTTCTTTTATTCAACTCTATGTATTTGACAGCTGTTCGCTATTAGTTCAGGTTTTCAGCAAACAAAAAAAAAAGACTAATGCCAAATCCCATCTGTGTTCACACGATGGTGGTAATAGTGTTAAGGACCGTAGTCACAAACATAGAAATGGAGCGTTTTTCAGTCAAAGTTTTGGGTTTTCTTCTGTTGATGGAACGAAAGCACCTGTTTAAGGAATCCAGCCATTATAAACGCCTGTTTCCATTAAGAAAGGCAACAGAATAACATGAATGCTGGGCGACGGCATAATCCATAGGCTAAATTGTTAACAACGTCATGGCCTATACAATGTTCAATGAACTAATTGAAGTGAACTAGATTTTGAGCTAGTTCTTGTTAAGGATAAACTGGCACAACAATGAGTGATGTTAAGTCAAGAGCTTTGGGGTGTGTTGTTTTCATGGAACAAATGTTACTCTGACCAGCGGGTCAAACGTCAGGCTAACATGGGTTCCAGTCACCAGGTGATTTGTCTGTTCACCGACACACAACGTTTAATGGCACTTTACATACTAAAGCAAAACGGTTGGAGTTACACCGTGTTCTTGATAAAATGGGCTATCTCTGGTTAGATAAGTAAAGCGATTCAGGCTTCACTTGTTATTGCTTCTTGTCCTCCAAAACAGGCAACTCCATGGTGTTCAAGCCGTCACCGGTCACACCGGTGACGGCGGTGTTGCTGGCTGAGATCTATGCAAAGGCTGGAGCTCCAGAGGGGCTGTTCAACGTGGTGCAGGGGGGCCAGGAAACTGGCAGCTTACTGTGTCACCACCCTGATGTCGCTAAGGTGTCCTTCACAGGAAGCGTTCCCACAGGACAGAAGGTCTGTGTCCTAACTCACTATTTCTAATGACAAACAGCATAAATAGTCAAATTTCTATAAACGGAGGAATGATGGGTATTCTGTACTCTGACATTGACTTTCAGATCATGGAGATGGCATCGAAGGGGGTAAAACCGGTGACTTTGGAGCTGGGGGGGAAATCTCCCCTCATCATATTTAAGGACAGCGATCTGGAGAACGCTGTGAGAGGAGCGCTCATGGCCAACTTCCTGTCTCAAGGACAGGTAGAGAATCCTGATTTGGAGACTGCACAGTAAATTCATGCTTTTTATTTATACCTCATTGTTGCTTTGGAACCCATTTGCTTAGTAAATGCGCTTGGTTTGCAGGTCTGCAGTAATGGCACCAGGGTGTATGTGCAGAAGGAAATTCTGCCCGAGTTTGTTCAGGCCGTGGTTAAAAAAACGCAGGCGATTCCAATCGGAGACCCGCTGCTAGAGAGCACCAGAATGGGGGCGCTGGTCAGTGGGCCGCATCTACACAAGGTCTTATCCTTTGTTGAACAAGCAAAAAAAGAGGTACGTTGCTTAAAACATGCCTTTGCCACCTGTGTATTAGAGTCTGATATGCATGATGATGATGATGCTGCTGTTAGGGAGCCAAGGTGTTGTGTGGAGGAGAACCTTTTGTCCCGTCAGACCCCAAACTCAGCGGTGGATACTACATGACTCCATGTGTGCTAGGTGAGACTTTTTATCCCAACATAGTTTCCCTAATGAATTTAAAACATATAAAACATGGTGTGGGAAACAACCAAACCACATCGCTTTCAACCAGAAGGCCCAGCAGGGGGCGCCAAAAGCACAATAAAGCAGAGCTGAATCAAAGCAGAATCAAACTGCATTCAGAAAATGGTCCCTTTATATGGGTTTAAAGCTTGAACTGCAGTGTCATGAAAAGTGGGTTTTAGTTATTACAATTGTCTAGATCGTATAAACACATTAAAAGCTCTCGGTTGTTCTCATCCTCCCCTTGACCTCTGCCCAGGTGACTGCACAGATGAGATGACCTGTGTGAAAGAGGAGATCTTTGGTCCCGTCATGTCTGTGCTGGCGTTTGAAACCGAACAGGAGGTTCTGCAGAGAGCCAACAACACTACAATGGGCCTGGCTGCAGGCGTCTTTACAAGGTTGTTGTGTGATTTGTAAAACAATTATTCGACTGAAGCATTTTTAAAAGCATGACTTACCTCTCTGGAAAACTGGCTAGGGAAAAGCGTACCTTGCATAGTCATTGCTTAGGTTTCTGTAAATTTCATTTAGGACATGTAAATAAAGAATATTTTGTTCTACCGATGTACTATTTTGTGTCCAGGGACGTGACGCGAGCCCACCGTGTGGTGGAGCAGCTCAAGGCTGGTTCCTGCTTCATCAACAACTACAACATCACTCCTGTGGAGGTTCCTTTCGGAGGCTTCAAAATGTCGGGTACAGTCTGAGCGCTCTCATAGGGACCAGGGGCCGAACGTCCTCAGTAATATTGAAGCTTTCCTGGCAGCCACTGTCACCTGTTTAGCCTTAAGAACAAATATAAACAGATTAATGATCTGAAGAAAAACATGGAGGGAGACTTTTTTTAAATCTCAGTAGCATGCTGATTGCCAGAACGTCTTCATATTTTGTCACATTAAAACAGTGCTTCTCAAATAGTGGCGTGCGCCCCCTAGAGGGCGGTGGGGGTGGAGTGGCATGTACAGCCTTGCCCCTTTTTTTTTTTTTTTTTTTTGTCCTGAAATTACAGGCCTTGTAAATGTGACAACAGCACCCCCTGCTGTCTGGTCTGTACCTGCAGTCAGTGGTATGATTAAAACTGTTATTAAACCTCTAAAAAGTACAAGATAATGTAACTAAAGCTTGTCTTTGATATTAATTGCTTGCAGTTATTTTAGCCAGGTTCATAGTTAGTTAAAAGTCTACTGCAGGTACAAGACAAGCTAAAAGCTCTTTATATTGTTAATATATAGTTAAAAAGGGTCCAAAGTTAGAAACCGTTGTTATATGTTAGAAATGATGCCATAGTTATGTTATACATTCTTAAAGGGATTCTGGGTAATCCTCAGAATGACAGCTTGTTTGGGGGGGGGGGGGCTGAAAATGTCAAACATTTGAGAACCACTGCATTACGACCACTCATTTGATGTGATAGACCAACACAAAGTAAAGCATAAAGGTAGAGGGAAGAGAGAATATTTTCCATGCTTTTTACAAAAGCTGTGAAATATGGTATCTGTATTCAGCAAATACTTTCTAAAACCATCTTTCAGTGCAGTTACAGCTTCATGTCTCTTATGTCTAGCAGCTTTTTACAGCGGCACAGGCTAACCCTCCATCTGATCTACAAAATCTGGTTGTTTGTACCTTGTATGTTTGACAAATAAAGCACTTTACCTATTAATATCAACAAAGGATTTTCAAATGCACACACACCAGTTTAAAGGTTTTTATGCAAAATAAGAAAGCCAGCTATTTTATTTTCACTTTGTTGGTCTATCACATAAAATCTCAAACAAAATAACTGAAGTTTGTGATTGTAATGTGACAGATAGTAAACTTAACGTATAGATCTTTCCAGAAATGTCCTAAGATTACTCCCTAATCGATGGAAGTGCATTTCCTGTCCTTCCATCCACCAGGCATAGGGCGGGAGAACGGCCAGGTGACCATCGAGTTCTACTCCCAAATGAAGACCGTGTTTGTGGAGATGGGAGACGTGGACAGCCTCTTTTAGGCCAGCCGACCTCAGCACGTTGTAGCAGCAGCCCTGAGCCAGAGGCTGAAGGAGACGGCGCGGACCCAACCTGCCGTGGGCCAAAGATTACACGATCACCCCAGAGGTCCGGAGAAACGAGCCTTCAATGACGGCCATCATGGAGTTATAGACCCTCCTTCAGCAATGACATGTTTGCCACAGCAGCTTAGGAAAGGCATAATTAAGAGACTTGGAACAAAACAAGTGTTTTTAATAATCAAGCTTCATTTCTGTAAACCTGCCTTTTTATTTGAAAGTAATCAGAACAACACATTTGTAACTTTGTGTAATAAAACGTCCTTCAGACTGCTCCTTGGGAAGTGGCGGCAGCGTTTGCCTCGTGCTTTGTGTCGTCAGCACACAGCAGCCTGTGTGACCCAGAACCTGAACGGCGTCAGCAAACAGCACCATGGAACCGGCCCCGCCCCGCTGACCCGCCCTGCCCCGCTGGCCTCCTGGCTCTCCCTACATTCTCCTCCTCTTCCTCGCCGCAGATTTGGGAGCAGCCTTTTTCTGCCGGACAGAAAGGACAAGCGTTGATTTCTCACCCTTCATTCTGAATCGTGCGCGTTAGATTTAGCTTCTGCAACTTGTACGTATGATTGTGTACCTTTACCAGAGGTCTTCTGGGTTTCTTGAACTGCGCAGACTCTGTTTGAAGTAAAGTTGGTACACTTTAAAAACACTTCAATGAAGCTTTTTTTTATGTTTAGATGGAGACATAGACCTACCATCCTCAGAGGGGAGGTCTTCTTCAGTTTTTTTCCTCTCTGGAGGATTCTGTGAGAACAGCAAAGGGAACATGAGGGGAACTGAACCAGGAAGGTTGGCCTGGTCTTATGACAGATGACAGGAAGTAGAGGATGCATGCAGGGCTGGCTCAGAGTGAGGCTGCAGGCCGTACCGCGGCCTCCTGTCTGGACCCACCTTGCTCCCTTCTCTCTCTGGGGAAGCCTGCTTAGGCTCCTTCATGTAGTTTCCTTCCTGCAGCTTCTTCACCTGGCCTTCTTCCACAGACACGCGGACCTTCAGCGAGTGGTAGCTCGTGTGCACCTGGCCCACTTTGAAGTGCACCGGCATCCCTTGGAACCACAGCCGGTCGCAGACCCCTTCCTGGAAGCCTGGCGGCTGGTAGTCTGCTGGCGTGACTGAGAGAGACGAGACAAATGCAGCGTCATCGTCAGTGAGCGGCCCTGGATTTGGTCTGGTCTGAGTAGCAGAAATGAAGAGCTGACATACAGTCCACTAGAGAAGAGCATACCTTTAGGAAAGAAGACAATTCTCTGTTGTTGTTTGTTTTTTTGTTTCAAATCTAGTAAAACCAGCCTAATAAACATGAGAAGAAACTCTTAGCGAGCACTATCAGAGTAGGACCTGCCACAATGAGCAGGAATAAAGGCTTCAGTGGAAATATTCCTCCTTAATTCCTAGAGGCGATGGAGGGAGAAGAGTTTAGACCCTGAGGAATGTGACAAAGATGTGGCGTTACAGTGTAAGTCAGTTTTAGACAGAAATCGTTTACCACTATTCTGTTTAGGCAAAAGCAGAAAAACAAGAGTTCTTCTTTGTTTCCCCAAACTATTGTCGTGTCACGCCTGTCATTTTTCACAGTAAGCAGTATTTTATCGCTTTCACTGCTTTAAGAGGAAAAAACACAAATCTGCATTTTTCTAAACACAGTTTACTAATTTTGGGGGGTTTTGCCAACTTGTGTTCAGCACATTTCACATTTAATAATACCCCTGGCAGATTTAGCTTTGAAGTGACCTCTTAGTTTTCCCAGCATGTTTCTTCATCAGTCAGGAGTCCCGACTTGACTGATGAAGAATCCGTGGAAGGGGCTAAAGATAAACTCATCGCGGAAGAGAAATCGGCCAAATACCCGAGGAGACCCGCTAAAAGCTGCTCAGCAACAATACATCCTTACAAAGATTGGGATTTTTTTTATTAATCCTTTACTTATACAGCTTAGTCCTTTGAGACTTGAGTGTCTCATCTACAAGAGACACCTTTAAAACAAATAAACTTCCAACATTTTCTGTGCAGGATCATTTTCACCATGATTTTTCACAGCATTTAGGTTGGGGGTCTGCTACCTTTAGGGCCATTTTCACCCTCAGACCAGCTACATAAAACTCGTTTGGAGCCACAAATGTTACAGGACATTTAGAAAAATGACATCAGTGATTTTATTTCTATGTTTTGGTTTTAAAATAAAAAAGAACATTTAGAAAAAGAGGATGGGTACATTAGGGTGACCAGACGTCCCCGTTTTCCGGGGACTGTCCCCGTTTTGGACCACCTGTCCCCGGCTAAAGCTGTCCCCGGAAATGTCCCCGATTTTACCGAGGGGGAAAATGTGTTGCGGTAGCTGGTTGCGCTGCTGATAATATAAAGACGAGGAACAGAGCGCACCACTAGATGGCGGTAATGATCCTTTTGGATGTCAGATGCCATTAAAACACGAAGAGGAAGAAGAAGAAGACAAGCGCACCACTTTTAAAACAGAAGAAGAAGAAGAAGTGAAAAGTCGTCAACTGGTGGCAACTGATGGGGAGCTGCTGTGTTATGGTAAGTGTGTTAATCGATTCATTTTATTTGGATCAAGCTGATCCTGTGAGAAATGTTTTTTTTTTTTTTCAGGTTAAAAAATAATCAATAAAACGTAAGACAAGACCACGAGTTGCTGCTCACATGAGTAAAAGACACTCAGATAAAATGTAACAGAATAATTGAAAACTCCTTGTAAGGCGCTAATCTGGTACTCTGGTTCTCCAGGGATCAACAAGGGTTCCTCTAAAGATGTTTTAGAACTGATTGGTGACCTTTACTTTATATTTCAGATAGTTAGTTATTAGTAGAGTTATTACAAGTTGGTTTGCTGATTTATGAGCATAAACTTCCAGGCTTAGGTTTACCTTTTCTACTGCTCAGTTTGGATTTATGAAAGTTCCTCATGAAAAAATAGGAGTCAGTAACAGGAAAACTGAATGAGAAAATATTTACATGATCTGAGAATAATGGAGGAAGAGATAACTGCCTGTTTAAGGTTCATTTATTATGTTGTTTTTGCTTGTATCTCCTAGTATTGTGGTAATTAGCATTTTTTGTATTTAATCAGAG
Organism: Fundulus heteroclitus; assembly: GCF_011125445.2. NCBI lineage: Eukaryota > Metazoa > Chordata > Actinopteri > Cyprinodontiformes > Fundulidae > Fundulus > Fundulus heteroclitus. Next base: position 6,799,282 of record NC_046366.1, read on the forward strand.
GAAATAATAATAATAATAATAATTGGACATTTTCATGTTGTACAATCTAATGTTTTTGGAAGTGATTTTAAATATATAATGTCTCTGTTTTAGAATAATGTAAGATTGATACAAGAGGTGAAAGGAAGAGAATAGGAAGACAGTAAGGAGATTAAATGAGAGTGGAGGAAAATAGGAATATTGATGTAAAGAATGATTGACGAGAAGGGAGAAATATTTACTTAGAGTATTAATAAAGTTCAAGTGATAAAGCTCTGACATGATATACTCAGGTTTGAGCTGAGAAGCCCAATTGTCTGAGGATATAACCTCTTTCTGAGTCTCTGCACTGAACATGAGTTTCACTGCACTTCCCTAGCTGTGGCACAATAAAGAGGCAGTTTAGTTGTTGTTTTTTCTTGTGTTTTAAAAATTTCAGTTCTGCACATAATATATCCTCTTCTCCTCTTATTTTATCCAGACCTTTGGATACCGTGGCTGATGGCTCTTCAGACACAGAACGCCTTGAAGAAACCAGAGATGATCTCATGTCAGCTGACTCACTGACCGGAGTTAACTCACCTTATAGGAGCAAACAATATACTCACACATCAGCTACTACCATACACATACACATAATGTAGTTATACACACTTTATGTAAGTTTATGCTCATGCTGCACTATACACACAATCACTTGCATTCATGTCAAGGGGTTTTCCAAATCTGTGCCTTTGTTTTACCTCACATCACCACAATCCATTGGACAATGTCTTGTCCCAAACAGGCTCTATGCACTATGTGCTCTATGTGCTTATAGCTCATTATGGGAGAAATTAATCTGCTTTGTGATGCACAGAACCCTTATGTGGTCAGTTGACAGTAAGAAACATATATCATCCTTTACCAGCGGGCTTGACTACTACTTTTTGATGTTAGCGCAGAAAAACCTATTTCTCATTGGTATGTAGACGTGAACAGAATGAGTATTTGTTGCATTTTTTTGAAATTTGGGGGACTCTGTCTCCACAGACAGCCACAGGCTAAATGTTTGTATTTACTGGTTTTTCTTTTCCTCATGTCACTTTCCCCTTAGGGGGTGGCAGAGCTCTTTGAGCCCCACAAAATTGAAAAGCCCTGCTAACGACCCTTGACCCCTCCACTCCCACTCCCACCACTTTGCCCCAACCCAGAGACACAGTTCTAGTTTCTATTAATAACACTATTTATTGATTTTATTAATCTTAGGATGCACTAAAGGTCTGGAGAGGCACATTCCTGTCTTTTACACTTGATTTTTATTGTTTAAATATTAATAAACATGTAAAAATAAATGAAACCATTACTGTCCCCGTTTCCTAATTTCATCTTGATTAGATGTATTGATTTTTATCCACGAGCAAGAAATGTCCCCAGATTTGATTTTAGAAATCTGGTCACCTTAGGGTACATCTTCTATGGATCGTTGGTATTTTAGTAAAAAAGAAAGAAGTTAAAACACAAACACAGTTTCCAGCCTAATGAAACGGAAAACAGACCCGTGGAAATATTGCTGGTAGTTTAGATGTCAGTCTGTTGTGGAAATTCAAAGCAAAAGTTCCAAGAAAAAGAAAGATAAAACCTGCATTTGTTATTATCTAGATGTAAAAAGTTGCCAAACTTGTTCAGAGCCATTGTGGCTCCGGTGCCACAGGCAGCGGATCCGTTATGAAGCTGGGTGTTTCTGTCTTCCTGCAGCAGGTGTTAGTCGTGCTGAGGAGTTTGTCTTACCGTCATCGTAGTAGTAGAGCTTCATGGTGAGGTGGACGTCGCTGGGGAGGACATCCAGGTTCTGCAGCAGCAGGAAGAGCTTCCTGATGAGCAGCACTGACGCCCTCTTGGTGTCCTCCAGGGTCACCTGCATCTCCATTTCATCGTTCCTGGGGTTCCACAAAGTTCTCGTCAGCCATCTACCGACGGCAGCGCTCACAGGCAGGGGCTGTAAATTTACCACAGAAGGAGGACGTCCGTCCACACCTGAGTACGTCCATTTCTGGGCCCTTCTCGGCGTATCTGAAGTTAAACTGGTAGGACTCAATGATGCACTGCGGGCGAAACAATAAAAATTACAAAGCAGACTTCACATTACTGACATCACTGCTGGAAAACAAAAAGGATATTCCGCACTTCTTTATACAACTTACATTACGGTCCTCCGGATCCGTGTAAACCTAGACGCCAAAAAAAAAAAAAAAGCTGAAATCATGAACAAGTTTCACACGGACCGTCCCCTCAGATCCAAACACCGCCTCAGCAAACAAGAAGCACTCACCCCGATGGATATAATCTGGAGCTGTAACGGGACGACACGGAGCAGAGGGGGCGTAGGATTGGTCAAAATGGCACAACAGGTGGCCGGTTTAAGTTTCAAAGTTAGCTGAAGGATGGATCTGACTTACATACTGCTTCTCTAACGCGTCGAAGCAGCCCATCATCCTAGATCAACCACAGGCAAGGACAGAAGCAGCGTTAAGCACCGTGTGTGAGGCGGGGCGGGGGGTCTGCTGTGGACAAAGCCCACTTCCTTCTAGTCTCAGGCGCAGAAACGACATATTTACCATTTCACCACTTTGTTGGCGCCAGGGGTGTTGCTGTTCTCCCGCAAAACCTTGATGCACAAATCTAGCCAAACGGCAAGAGAGAGGGAAAAGAAGACGTCAGGGTCCGACATCCTAAAGCATTCCTGCGCCGTTTGATTTTTTTCTAACGTGCCGTACACCACGGCAGGTGCTGCTGCGGATGCTGCTGCGGATGCTGCGCTCACCTTCCAGGTACCTGGACCTGTAGGCGTACTCTGGAAAGATGCCCCGCAGGTAGGTGATGGAGGAGACGGCCACAGCCATCATCCTCTTCACAAAGACCAGAGACTCCTGCTTGGTCCGTAGGTCATTGATGAATAATCCGGTCCACTTTAAAGAAAAAGGGGGAAAAAAAGGGATAAAATAGGATTAGCAGAAAAATTCGTGTGTACCACTGGTCCGGTTCCTAAAGTGAAAACCAGAAATTACAGATTGATGCACTTCAGGAGTTTATGTTAACTCTGATGATCATGGGATGCGGTTTATGAGAAACTCTAAATAATTTTTCTATGAAAACTTAGTTAGGGGAATGTTCTGCTACGGCCGTGTTATGGTCGACTATCGTGTGGACCTGAGCGGTCAAGTCTGTTCTTTATACTTTAATTTGCCTTTTGAATCATGTTTTAATGTTTATGTTCTCTTTCTGGAGCATGTTGGGACTCCTAGCTGTCAAAGCTGCTATATAAATCAGCTTTATTTAAGGGGTAGTGGTGGCCCAGGGGCTAAAGCGGTGCACTCTGAGAAGGCTGTCAGTACCTGGTTCTGACCCTGCAGACTGCCACTATAAAAGCTGCCCCATGCTCCTGAAGGGATGGGCTGAATGCAGACGACCTAGTTTGTTGGAATATGCAACTACAAAGATGTTTTTCTTCCTTTTTTACCAACTAACTCACTACCTTGAAGAGCCCGCACACACGGCGCGGGCTGCAGCTGTACTCAGGGGACACGGTCCAGAGATGGAAAACAACTGCACTGTTGCTCAGAGGTCCTAAATCATTTTGATGTGAAAGTAACATTTACATTTTAGTTTTCAATCAAGGTCCTGGGATCTGGACGGAGAGCGGGAGGCTCAGGGTCCACGCTGCCGCAAGTCCAGAGAGAAGTTTCCACGGTCAGGGATGGGTCGGGCCGCCAGGTCATCTGCTGGTTCTGGTGTGCACTAGGTTCAAGTACACCGTCAATTCAGCCGTCGTCTACCAGGACATCTCAGAACACTTCATGCTGCTGACTGATGTCGCTCCCTCTGGTCATTCATGTTTTATCCCTGGGGGGATACATTCCTCCCCCCTTATATAAATAAGTAATATTTTGGATTTTTCAAAATTTATATTAATACATGTCTTGTGTCCTTCGCATTTGTAAATGTATTTTTTTGTTTTTTAAAGAGTATTATTACGTTTTCTGCTCAAAGCGGTTAAAGTAAACTACCCACTCCCGACAGTAGATGGCGCAAGTTTAAAAACAATAGTCTCTAACCGACTGGATCTAGCTAGCTAACCATTATTAATAAAAACTTTTATTCATTAAAACTTTTGAAATGATCCCCCCTGTTTTTTTTTTTTTTTTTTGCAAATCGCACACTATATATATATATATTGATTCTATTTTCCAGCAGGATTTGGTACCAGCCCACACTGCCAAAGGTACCAATACCCTGGTGGTAACTGCTCGGTAGCCCAGCAGGCAGGCCTGACCAGAACCCCAGAGAACCTCTGGAGGCTTGTCCAGAACAAGAGGACACACCAGACCCCTCCCATCCTGTATTAATTCATCCTAAAGTGTTGCGTTCATGAACCGCACAGCACACGGACACTTTCAGTGAGCTGACGTGTCTGGATTAAAATGTTCACTGGTTTTCTGAGCAACTGCATTATGGGTTTAGGTTAGGTGTGGATACCACAATCATCACACTTTTATAAAGAGAAATGTTTGAAATACACCACTTTCTCTACTGAAAGCTAATATACAAGCTGGTGTTCTGATATTCACCTGGACAAGCTAGTGACGTCAACATAAAAGAAAACGTCAAACATTAGTCACTGAAAACATTTCGGTGTTAGCTTTAAGATATTTTGTTGTCTCCAAACCTCTGCCGTTTCCTCTTTGCTTCCTCTAACGCACATTTTGCCAGACGCCATTTTCCTCATTCCTGTCCAACCGTAGCCCAGTCACTTCCGACCGTTAGATTAGCTAACGGGATGCCGAACAAGATCAAATATACTTAAACACAGCGTTTACCCACTAAGCTAGCGGGATGTTAGGAGTTATTAGAGTAGACCTATGGACGCTGGTTTTGATCCAGAACAAGTCAGGTTAGAGCTGGAAACCGTTAGAAACACCGGGAACAGCACTGACTGCTCCGCTCCGTTTTCCCGCCCAGTGAGGGAAGGCCAGAGGGTCGGGGGGGAAAAAAAAAAAAAAAAAAAAAAAAAAAAAGAGGTGCACCCTCCGCCTGTAGCATTTAGATTCATGAACATTTGTTCTCGATTTTAACAAACCTACAGTCAATGAGGGGAGCTCTTACCTGATTATTGAATGGATTAAACATTAACCTTCTTGCTTGGTCTAACCAAAAATAACCTTGAAGTTTACTCCCCCACTTCGTTAGAGCCGATTTCTTTAAAAATCTGTTCTAATACATGCTGGGTAAACATACAGAATACCAGCTATGGTTGAACAGGAAAATACTTTTATCAGTTGAATTATCTTTACAAATGACTATTGGAAAAAAAAAATTCAAGAAGATCCCTCATTTTATTTATATTCAAGTGGTACTGTTAAATACTTTCAGAAACAGATTGTGTTTTATTATTGAAAGACAACATCACTGTAAATGTAAAAAGCATTATTTATTCCCATGAAATAACCCTTTGTTCAATGCACAGAGGAAAAACAAAAAAAAAAAAAAAAACAATCATACACATCATTTCGAGCACAGGTAGTCTGCCTTTGCTCCTTTGAAAGTGTTTGTGAGGTCCTCTTGTACCAATAAGAAAAAAAAACAGTGACATGATCGGCCGCACAGACAAATAATGACTACAGCAGACGATAGCTACCACAACATGATTACTGTACTTTGGTCCTGGGGCACCATTTACACAGAAATGACATACAGGGGATGACGACACAAAGCTCTGGCTCTAACATTATTCAAAATGTTATCACAAAATGCGATCTCCTAGAGCAGGCGGTGACTGTGGTCCTGAGTTTATTACTGCTTGGAGAAGAAATCTTTGCTTTTCTGGACATCCGGCTTGATGGTGTCACTTCCTGGTTTCCAGCCGGCTGGACAGACTGAAAAGATAAGCATGTAATGATTCTCGGCCCACAGATAAGAAAATATAGGTCCTAGAAGCAGGGCTGTGCGGTATAGCTTAAAAATAAAATCTCCCAATCTTATGCCAAATCCAATTAACAGATTTATTTTCCTCCTTTTTGTTTCACAAAAAGATAAAGAGATTTTAAAAACTTGCTTTCATGTCAATCATTTCATCTGGGAGTTGACCTGTATTCAAAGTGTAGCTAAATACAAGCTGTGAAACATGCTTGTAAAACAAGATGGTAGCCGTAGTAGACAATGAAAATATAACTAAATGTTTGCTGCTACACAACTTCACTTATATAACTTCAAACTAACTTAAAAAAATACAGTTAAATTTAAGTTTGCATGCTGTTTTCATTGAAGCCCAAAATAAAATCTAAATTTTCCAAAATCTAAATCTTAAAATTCGTAAATTGAAAAAAAAAAAAAAAAAAAAAATCGATTCATCACCCAGCCCTACCAAGAAGGATGCAGGTAACATTCAAAACAGAGTGGCAAACAGCCAGAGACCAACCTTCTCCGTGTTTGTCTGTGAACTGAAACGCTTGGACCAAACGCAAGGTCTCCTCTACAGAGCGTCCGACCGGGAGATCATTAATGGTGATTTGTCTCAGGATGCCCTTGTCGTCAATGATGAACAGACCCCTAAAATACAGGAAGTAGATGTTTTGTGGATTTTAGGATGAATTAAATTCGTTTGATACACCAAATTACCACAGAAGCCACCTCAAAGCACTTCTACCAGACAAACTGGGTCCAACTGAAATCCAGTTTTAAACAATCAAAGTGAGCTCAAACGCGACCAGAAAATAAATGCAGATGAAAGCAGAGAAGTCTGTTATGGCCTCCAACAATTTTTTAAATCTGGTGCACCTCCATGTCAGCCCACCTGTAGGCGATGCCTTCGTCCTCCTTCAGGACACCGTAGTCAGTGGAGATGGTGCGACGTGTGTCCGACACCAGCGGGATCTTCATGGCACCCAGACCGCCCTGCTTACGTGGTGTGTTGGTCCTTGAAGACCACAAGATAGGAAAATTAAGCATTTTTTTAATAATCTAAATAAAAAAGGAGATAGCACATCACTGAGAAATTAATAATGTCAGTTGTTGCATGTTACCATGCAAAGTGGGAGAAGTGAGAGTCCACAGAGGCGGCGATAACTTCACAGCCAATCTTCCTGAATTCGTCAGCAGCGTCACTAAAAGCGATGATCTCAGTTGGACACACGAACGTGAAGTCCAGCGGATAGAAGAAAAAGACGACGTACTTTCCTGCAACCAGAGGAGATATAAACAAGAATATTTTTGTCCCTTTCAGATCCATTCCACTCAACATCTGCACGTCTAGCCAGCACCTATTAAAAGTCAATATCCTGCACACAGCAAAGCTTGAAGCACAGGTGGAGCAGTTTTACCTCTGTAATCCGACAGCTTCAGGTCCTTGAACTGGCCGTCTGGCATCACCGCTTTAGCCAAGAAGTCCGGAGCCAGCTTCCCAATTTTTGCGTTGCCTGCAGCCATCTTCAGTCAGACTGGATCACAGGAGGAAGAGGAGTGTCACATACGACCCCTTATAAAAGTTACAGCTGCGTGTTTATTCTAGGAAAGGAACGTCTAATATAAACACCAGCCCAGTTGCTCATTTTTTTTCTTTTTTTAAACAACTCATGAAATGAGAAGTGTGTTTGCAAAATCTGTGAAAACGTGCAATTCATTTAGATCTCATAGCCCTACTACCATCTTATCTCACTTTGTGCCTCCCTACTTATTTTTCAACTCCGTTTGATAATTTTCCAGACTTGTCAGCGCTCAACATCTTTTTCTTGCTTCTTCTGAACTGTAAATACAGAAGTTGACTCCCTGCCATGGACGGATGGATTAAACGCTTAGAGAAAGGGACAGGGTGAGAATGCAGGTTATACAGGTATTTTCACATCCTGCTCCATTTTTTATCCGCACCTGGAAAATGGTTAAAATCCAATTCAAGACTCTTGGTGGCTCAGCAGAAACCCGGTGAGATAATGGAAGTTAGTTGAGCAATCTCCTTTAGAAATGAGAGCTGTATTTTTAACAAGTAGTTTTCTCATCCCTGACATAACACTTCAGCTTGGTTATGTTTAAGATGTGAAAGACGCTTTTAAAATATGAGTTTACTTCAAACGTCACCACTAACAGACTTTAAGTGGGTTTTTACGTCTGTCCCACATCGTTCTGTACTTGTGAGGCATTAGAAGTAATTACTTAATGACCTAGTTGTATTGCTAAAATACTAATCTGATTGCTCGCTGATAACTAAATGCTGCAGACAATAACTATGCGATTATATACATTTAATCGCACAGGCTATGATGTGCAGTCTGGCTAGAAACCAGCAGATAGCTTTCGAAACATGGAGCACTTCTCCTCTCGGTTCACAGGTGTTTCCGCATATGAATAAATACAAAGAAAAAAAAAAGTGATTATTTTTTTTTCCTTCCCAGCGTCCCTTCGTCGACAACATCCCGTTGTGCTAATGGGAAGAAAACGTTTTTACTTAACGAAATGCGAGATTTACCTCACTAACGACAGTAATGTAAAAAAAAAAAAAAAAAAAAAAAAAAAGGAAAGCTATAACTCTTGCCACACACTGGCTTTACAGGCGAGCCTAGTTTTTTTTATTTAAAAACAAAGACTTGTTGAACGCTTCACATTCACAAATGCAAACTTCCTGACCTTAGCTGCGAATCTGAACGCTTTAAACAACAAAAACTAATCTCAAACAACAGCAACGAGGGGGAACAAAAACTTCATATGCATTTCAAACGCCTACCTTTAGTGTGCTTTCACCTCGTTTCCACAGCCGTGCAGAATGTTTAAGACAGCGCTGCTGGCTCGCGACTGGATGATTTATAGCAGGACGACGTCTCGCGATAATTGTACCTAACAACGTGAACAGATCTCCTCTCAGTTCTCTTCTTCTCCAACCAGGCCACGATGTAGCATGACTTTGCACTTTCCAAACCCCCTTTCCTGGAATGTAAGGACTATGGTGTTACTGAAAATCAGAGCGGTGGAGGAAGACGTCGGGGAAACAATTAAAGGAAGTGTTTAATAACTGTTATATATTTTAAGGGCTGTTGTCATTTGTCATTGTAAAAATCTATATCATTTATAACAATTTTTTGAGGTCCATACCTCCAGATAGACAACAAGGAAATGGTCATGAGGTTGTCATATGACTCAACCCCTTTCCATATAGTATTCCTTTATCACCATGAACTGGCAGTAAAAATAATCCTCATATTCCTTAAGTGAATCAGCTTCAACACTGTACGAGAGTCAAGAGACTCACTGTAATGTCATGGGTCCATATCTAATGGCAAGCAGAAGTTTGTTTTTCTCACTGTATATATGTGAATGGTGCTTTATTAAACAGAGACAATATCTCAAGCATTATAGGCTATTGTATAGGCTACAGTGACATAAAATATGTTTGGAGGAGTGAAAGTTAACCTGTACTAACTCTTAAGCATGGTGGTGGCAGCATAACACTGTGGGACGGTTTCACTGTCAGCAGCAGCATTGCATTCTACAAGGTGGACAGAATAACAATGGATTACCTTCAAAACTTTAAAAGGTGATCCAATGGATGTGTAAAGGTTTTGGAGCTAATTGACTGTTCCAACTGGACAATGATCCAAAACATATTTTTTAGAATGGACAAAGCACGCCAACATTCAGCTCCTGGGAATGGGCCAGACCCCACTCTGTTGGAGATTTATATTTGTGGAAGAGGGGCCAGACCGAGCCTGTTCCCATCGTCATTGAGGGATCATAAAATATACTGAAGCTGAAACTTCCTGCTTTCTTTAAACTGTTATTGCGACATTGTGTACTTTTAATCAGTTGGCTTCAAAAGGCATTTTCCTTTCTCATTTCCTCCTCACTTGTACCACTGTTGTATTAACTCAGTGACTAAGCTAAGTGACAGCACACACTGTCTACATACTTTTTACAATGGAGGCAATTTTTGGTGGTTAGTGAAAAAGGAAGTTAAACAGACTATTGTCTTTGTTTTAAGGACATGTGCATGCTATTTGGCCTGCCTTTATAAGATATGAGCCTGTAGCAGCTCCAGATCGGGTTTATATCCTGGTTTCATACAATTCTTCAAATAGACGTGAATCTTACGACACCCGGGGCATAAACCTCTCCCTTTTGTTCAAACTTGAGCACAAATCCTGCTGACATCTGCATGAGCTATAGCTGGCCTGATGTTTAGATCTATATATATATTATATATATATATATTTATATATATATATATATATATATATATATATATATATATATATATATATATATATATATATATATTATATATATAGCATCTGTGTGGCTATATACATAGCCACACAGATGCTATGTGTGAAATTATAAAGTAGTAGAACATATCAGGAGTAGTGCATATTGCACTGAATGCCACATCCTATCTTGTTATTGAATTGTATTGTGTTGAGCTCTGCGGAACAAAATCCATCTGGTGAGAGTCAGGTTAATATCAGTTCATGCTACCTGTGGGGAAATAGGAGTTTTCCTCTACTCAAGCAGCCCCCCTCACCCTTCATCTATTCTCTCTCGTCACCGATCGACGTATTTGCACACTGTTGCTATAGCATCACATCAAGGGCCAGATAAGAGGGGGGACACATAATAAGCTCCTTTTAGATGCACCGCTGCAGGCACATGATCAAACACTGTCCTCTGTTCATCTCCCGTCTCACAATATCCCCGTAATTGTGCTCAACGGCTGATTCTGAAGCTGCTGGATGTTTGAAGGGCCCCTTGTGGAGGGCCATTGTCCTGGTTTCAATGAACCCTGAAGAGCAACAATAAAGTTGGAGCATCACAGATATATCGGGCAGCTGTAAAACTGGTAGAAAAGTGATACGCTTCTTCCAAGGTTAGAGAATTAAAGCAGTTCCCTTCGTTTGTGTTTCCTTCTGTAACACACAGAGATGACAGGATATTGCTATAGGGCCCCAGCTGTGATGTTTTATTCTTCATGCTGCTGTACTATCATGCATGTTGCATACCATCTCAAATACTGAAAACAGACTGGAGCTTTTCCACTGCTTTACTTGAATGTCATCTTTTTTTGCCTGAGCTTGCCATATTATAAATAATGGTGCAAAACTGACTCTGGTATTTATTTTTACTTTTATTTTGACATTTCTGATAAAGTTCATCCTATGTTGCTTTAAAACTAACTTTAGCTTTAGCTTGTTTCCCACCCCATTACAATTAATTGTGTGTAACTCTGTGTCTTTGTCACTGTTACGCATGAATTTCTGCTTTATGGGACAAAAACGGAATTTCTTATCTTTTCTTCATAATAAAAGGATTTAGTCATGTGAAACAAGTAGAGACCCCTATAAAATATACAGTTATTTATTAAAATTTCTATATAATGATGTAATCTTATTTTGTTATCTTCACAACAGTGTTTATTTTGCACTTAAACAACAATAATCAACTGTTTTCCCCTTTAAACATTTTTTTTCACAAAAATACTTTTTCCAGCTGAGAGAACATTAGAACAGGTTTTCTTCCAAGATTGCCCTGCATCTGGCTCCATCTATCTTCGCATCAACTCTGACCATCTTCCCTGTCCCTGCTGAAGATCCCCCCCAGAGCATGATGCTGCCACCACCATATCTGGCAGTGGGGACGGTGTGTTCAGAGTGATGTGCTGTGTAACTTCTCCGCCACACAGCGTTTTGCATTTTAGTCCAAAAAGTGAAATTCTGGTCACGTCTGACCAAAGCACCTTCTTCCACGTTTGCTGTGTCCCCAACATGGCTTCTGGCAAACAAGACTTGTTATGGGTTTCTTCTTAATAATGGCGTTCTTCTTGCCACTTTTCCATAAAGTCCACATTTGTCCAGAAGCACAACTAACAGTTGTCCTGTGGACAGATTCCTCCACCTGAGCAGTGGATCTCTGCAGTCCCTCCAGAGTCACAATGGGCCTCTTGGCTGCATCTCTGATCAGTGCTCTCCTTGTTCTGCCTGTAAGTTTAGGTGGACGGCCTTGTCTTGGTGGGTTTACAGTTGGGCCATAGTCTTTCCATTTCTGGATGATGGATTGAACAGAGCTCTGTGAGATGTTCTACGCTTGGGAAATCTCTTTATAGCCTAAGCCTGCTAGTTTTCTGCAAATTCATTTATTCTAAAATGTTTATTGAGTTTTTCTATAAATATAAAAATGAATCATCTGCACTATATTCTTTGTTCATTTCTGAATTTTTTATTCATGATTAATCGATATTTTACCTATTAATTTATCTTCAGTAAAATGGCGTTACCAGATTAAACCTGGCAGAATGCTCAAACTAATTCATTTCCTCCTTTGGGGATGATAACGTTTCTTATCTACACAACAAGATAACAACAATTGGGTGACGGTGGAGTAGATTAGGGAGTTTGTCCTGCAATTGGTGGGTTGCTGGGTCGATCCCCGCTCTGACTGTCTCTGTCGTTGTGTCCTTGGGCAAGGCACTTCACCCACATTGCCTGCTGGTGGTGGTAAGAGGGCCTGGTGGTGCCGGTGTATGGCAGCCTCACCTCTGCCCCAGGGCAGCTATAGCTACTAACATAGCTAACCACCATCAGCCTGTGAATGGGTGAATGACTAAACTGTAGTGGAAAGCGCTTTGGTAGTCCCAGGTACAAGTTATTTACCATAACAATAGTCTGATTGCTAAAGAAATGTATCTGCTCATCTCCTCCACTGTTCCTGTGGTGGATCAGCTCTCTCTCTGTTCCACCACCACCTAAAGAGCGGAGGAAACAACTAAAATGTCACCACTACTACTTTTAGTCTTATGATTCTTCATTAATATAGGCACAGATGTCCAAGTTGTGCGGGCAACAACTAACATGATTGCAGGTATCCTCATGTTTTTTAAGCTTTTGACTCAAATGCAAGACAGACTCTCAGGTTACAGCAGAAAGGTGAACAGTTTATTAGAGTCAGTGCATGGTGTGTGGGATCTGCTGGGATGAAGGTCAGCTCGGGGAACCAGGAACTCACTGTGGAGATGAAGCAGAGATAAGTGTACTGAGCAAAGCGGGAGGTAAAGTGAATGATCAGGAGCTGTTTACCGTTTGAGTTGGAAGTGGCGGTCTGTTTCCGGGTCGTGAGCACAGAGCGTCCGGTGAAGACTAAAAATGGGCGAACAGGTTCGATTCAAGGCGGTTACCTCTTCTACGATCCTCTGATCGTAGAAGAGGTAACCAGATGACTGCCATCTGACGGAGAGCCAGGTAAGTCCAGAAATCTTCTTTGAAGGCACCTTTAAAGAGGAGCAGAGAGCACAGGAAATACAAAGGCGATGATCATGGGAGGAAACATGGGGATGATTCAGAATGGCTTGATGTACCACAGAGGAGGACACCCAGGGGTCAGAGGATCAGCAGCCAGCTCCTCAGATGCACCGCTGATGATGATGAGAGCCAGGTGTGCTGAGTCAGCATCGCTCAAACTGATCTCAGCTCTGCCCTCCAGTGGCCACCTGAGGAAAGGAACGGAGCAGCACAACCCACACCCTGAAGGTGTGTTCACACCGAATGCGAATGTGGTGGCTCAAGCGACAGATCTACATGTTATCCCCATGTACAGGTGCAACACAGGAGCGATGCGACGGAAAGCGACACAGCAGACGTGTCGCCATTTTGGTGTCGAACAGTGAAGCCACAGCGACACGACACCTACGGTGGATGTGAAGCGACAGTTGGTGTGTTGTTGCGTTGCGACAACCAATCAGGAGCTAGGTGTGGCTGTGAGGTTATTATTACGAACGAGACAAGTCTAGAAAGGACCGAACCTGAAGAGTGAGTGAGGAGACAGCAGTGGCAGGAAGTGAAAGCGTCACTAGATGGCGCCATTGTTACTGCTGTATTTTTGGCTGGTCGCCCGCTGAGCCAATTGCTGGCAATACGCGTTTCAAACGTGGCCACATTAGAAATGCGTTCGGTGTGAAGACACAATGACAGCTTAGTTGGTGGATGAGGAAAGGCCAGCAGGTGCTTGCTGAGAGGAGGAGGGCTTACCGTGATGAGACGGCAGATGAACTGAGGGAGTGGAGGTTCCCGGTAGCTGGGAGGTGGACTTCCCGGAGTGGAGGGTTGGACAGCGGGCAGGAGGGAGGAGGGGGCAGTTTGGAGACGACCGTGGATGGAGGACCATAAAGTCTGAGCGGACTGAGGCGATCAGACCCAGAGAAATCCTGGTCAGGTGAACGGGCCGCTAGCAGGCAGCATCCTGGAGGAAAGAGGAGCTAAATGTGTGAACTCTGCTAAATCAACTCAAAGAAGACTAGACTAGAAGTACTAATATTGACTTTGCACTACCAGAGAGGTTGAGCATCAGGCCAAGTTGGACCGTCTCAGCGCCCCTTATATCCACCACAGCATCATGAAGGCGCCATGAGCCGCACCCTCCAAGCTGATTCCGCCAGTCTGCAGGTAGCAACACGTGCTCAGGATCATGACGACTACGGACAACAGAAGATCCTTGGAACAATTATTGATACAGCTGAAGAGTGGTTCTCCTGGGATCTGGTTCCACAACGGCGCTGAGGGAGAAAGGTGAAAGGGTAAGACATGAAGGGCTGCTGGAGGATTTCTATGAGGATGATGAGGAGCAGAGCCTCCCTGTGCCACAAAGTCTGACACAGCTTTTAAAGCTCAGCTCGTCTTTGTAGCTTAGCTTAAAAAGTATAGTTCTGTGGATGTGTAGACAGAAAGTTTGACCTTTTCTCATCTTCCTCCTCCTGACTGGTGGAGCTGAAGGTGGATCATCCTGGGATGATCAGAGGTCTGCAGAGTCTGGTCCTGAAGTCCTGAGTCCATGGAGATGTTGTGGTAACTTGGGTGTCCAGGATCACACAAGACGACTGGAGGTTTTAGGAGGCTTCACAAATCATTAAGGGTTTGTGTTAAATAACACAACTATGTAAAAATGGACAGTACCTGTTTTAGTTGGTGAAGAAGTGTTCAGATGTGGATGTGTGTCAGTACATCAGCGAGGTCCACTCCTGGAGCTCCCTCCACATATCGGAGCTCATTGATGCTTTCCACTCCCCAGCTAAGAAGATTCTGCAACAATGGTTTCATTCTTGCTGCAGTGAGTCCTGGAAGAACTTCAGAGATCATCATCATCATCATCATCCTCCTCCTCCTCCTCCTCCTCCTCCTCCTCCTCCTCCTCCTCCTCCTCCTCAGCAGCAGCCCACATCAGTCTAGAGGAGGAAAGCAGCGCTGAAGAGCAATACCTGACAAGCTACACAAATCAGACACATAGGCAAGGGATGGTGGTCTGGGAGCTTTTCTAGCTGAATGCCACCGATGACCAACCACTACAGTAACCAGCAGACCAACGCTAGAACACACCAGGAGAACGGAACAGATGTCAAAGTCCTCAAAAGAGACACAGAACCACTAACAGAACCTCGGGCTCACAGGCAGTCAAGAGGCTAGAGAAAGGAAAACCATGAAACCAAAAGGGGACTCTGAGAAGAAGGAGGCTGAACAAAGAGAACAAGCCAACATCCTGCAGATGCAGAGGACCTGGGAGGAGCCTGGAAACCAGAAACTACCTTAAATGTGGTGATGGCTGTAGAGCAGTGGTGTTCAAAGTCCTCAAGGGCTGCTATCCTCCAGGTTCTAGCTGCTTTCTATCAGTCATGCTAGCTTTGTTGACTGGACCAGCTGCTACTGACCTCATTACGCTCTTGTGTATGTGATGCTGTGTTCAGGTCGGCATGGAAAATGAGCCACTCCTTCCCTCACTTGGTAACACAATGATGCGTTTAGGTACCAACACACAGTAATGTCTGATTTTAAGTGAGTACGTAACCGCGACCAAGTATGAGGGGCTTGTTGCTTCAAGGCCTCAGTAAGACACAGACGTCTCCTCTGATGGCCGAACGCTGAGTGTTCACGTCCATCGCTGTCGTGTTTTTTAATGAGTTAGCAGCGGCAACCTTGGAGGAAGGTGAGGTGGGGGGCCTCCGCCTCTGGGGAAGAGAAAGAGCCACAGGGAATGATGCAGAGGGAAGGAGATCAGGGGGTTCCACACAACCAGAAGAAAAACTTTCATTTTGCATCAACCTGAATTTAATCAACTGAATTATTTATCACATTAACTAAAACAATCTGAAATAACATACCAAGGAACCAAATATAACATTTAGTCAAAATAAACAGCATACTAAACCACCAAGAAACGAAGAAAAGCAGCAGGACGTCCTGCAGAGCAGCAGCAGCTACAATTTCTAGAAAGTAACACCTTTTTTTTTTTTTACCAGTTTAAATTTAGAGCCAAGTGCTGAAGAAAACAGGCAGCTTCTACATACCAGAGCCGCTGACTTCCTCCAGCTGGACAGAAGAGGAGCGCTTCCTGAGCCAGCAGCAACAGGTGGCACCGCAGGTCAGGAACGTCTGCCGTGCAGACAGCTCAGATGAGAAGGTCCAAAAGCCACCAACACTGAGATGAGCACGGTACACACCTCCATCATGTTCTCATCACCCATGGAGGAGAGATAAAGGTCACACCTCAGCACACCACTGTTTCTACGTGGACAAACAGCTTTGATTAAGCCAGCCCAGCTCTACAGCCGCCGTGCAGACAGACACCATGTACCTACCACCCAGTCTGTTGTTTGCACGCTGCTGATCGTTGCAAAAGCGCAGAAGAGGCCAGGAAGGGCAATCGCATCAGTCACCTAAACAGACAGGTAGCAGAGCCTCCTTATATACAGCGCCCCCCACTGGCGGCTGGTCAGCAGATCCAAAACAGGCCTGATTACAGCTTGAAGGCCGGTTTAAATCATCGGGCTAAGTTAGCCTAGAAAAGGACGACCTCCACATCCTGTCCCATTGGCTCATCTTCACTGGGTTCAAGTGTCCCTAGGAAGCTCCTCGCTGTGCATCACTGAAACCCTGGATCACCAACGGGAGTTTTACCTTCCTGTACTCCAGAGAATCCTAAATGAAAAAAATAACACAGCCAGCCTACAATACTGGCTTTAGTTTAAATTAGAGGTTGTAGGGTGAACTTTCTGAACATTTACTCACCTGTTCCTCACACTGCATTAAAAGGTATATAGCCACGTTATATGCTTCGAAAAAAAAAGAACTAATTCGCCAGCAGGACGTGATAATCTTTCATAAAAACTTAACTCAAGTAATCAGTGATGTATAAATAAAAAAGTTTCATAACGTAGCTATGCACCTTTAAAGTCTGCAGCTGAGATAAGGGTCATCTGTTGAAGTCCCTGTAGATCTCGTCGGCATCTTCCTTCAGCCACACACCCACAGTAGCCCCGATGCAAGGCGCTATGGAGGGCATCACCAACCCTGCAAGACTCCTTAACATTTAAAAACACAAAATCCTGCACTGAGTTACAGAAAAGCCCCGGTGCAAGGCGCTACCGAGGGCATCACCGGACCTGAAAGACTTTTTAGAATTTAAAAACACAATATCCTGTACTGAGTTACAGAAAAGCCCCGGTGCAATGCGCTGCCGAGGGCATCACCAACCCTGAAAGACTTTTTAGAATTTAAAACACAAAATCCTGTACTGAGTTACAGAAAAGCCCCGGTGCAAGGCGCTACCTATAGGGCATCACCAGCCCTGCTACAAAGACATGAGCTTTTGTAACAAAGACTCAATCAAGAAATGATCTCCTTGAGCCATCAGGGATCAACACTAATCAGAGTCGCTGCCAGACTCATTTTTTGGTCTATACCACCAGGCTAAGGAGCTCCCCCAAGTACTACCCCAAGAGGTGGAAGGCTGCGGATCCTCAAAGTCCTCTCCAAGGGTTAGCTTCTCCTGGGGGACCTTCTTCTTAGTCTTCTTGACGCAGCGCTCCTCCTCCTCAGCTCCTTCCTCCCTTCTCCTCTTCTTGGAAACACAAACACCAGATGAAGACGGAGTCGGCTCTTGAGGGGACTGCTCCTCTCTAAGACCCTCATCCGCATTCATCCTCTTTGGACAAGCCAAAGAAGCCAGGTCATCCTCAAAACAGCCAGAATCCCCAGACTCCTCACCAGACACCACCTGAACACCTGCAGCTTCCAGAAGAGCACTAAAACTACAATCTACATCCTCTCCCTCGTCCTCAGAAATATGAAGCACATATGGGGAGGTCCTTCGAGGTTTGGCGTCTTCTTCGTGCTCCAGGGGTTCTTCTGGCTCTTCTACGTCCCACAAGATTCGGAAGTTAGGAAGAAGTTGCTGGACAATCTTACGTTTTGGAGGAGGCTCTTCTACAACACCAGCATCTTTACCCTCAGCATCCCAGCTAGAATGCCCTGACTCTTTACTAGACACCACCTGAACTCTAGCAGCTTCTAAAAGAACACTACAACTGCAACCTGACTCATCCTCATCCTCTCCCTCATCCTCAGAACTATGAAGCACGCATGGACGCTGGGAGGTCCCTCGAGGTTTGCCGTCTTCATAATGCTCCAGGGGTTCTTCTGGCTCGTCTACGTCCCACAAGATTCGGAAGTTAGGAAGAAGTTGCTGGACAATCTTACGTCTTGGTGGAGGCACATCTACAACACCAGCATCTTCTTCCTCAGCATCCCAGCTAGAATGCCCTGACTCTTCACTAGACACCACCTGAACTCTAGCAGCTTCTGAAAGAACGCTACAACTGCAACCTGACTCATCCTTATCCTCATCCTCAGAACTGTAAAGCACGCATGGACGCTGGGAGGTCCCTCGAGGTTTGGCGTCTTCATCATGCTCCAGGGGTTCTTCTGGCTCGTCTATGTCCCACAAGATTCGGAAGTTAGGAAGAAGTTGCTGGACAATCCTACGTTTTGGTGGAGGCACATCTACAACACCAGTGTCTTCTTCCTCGGCGTCCCAGCTAGAATGCCCTGACTCTTCACTAGACACTAGAGCGCTAAAACTACAATCTGACTCATAATCATCGTCCTCTCTTTCATCCCCAGAACTGAACTCAGCAGGAAAATGTGAAGATACAATAAAGTCATTCTTATCATTACCCTCCTCCAGGTTACCTATCCGCAGAGGGAATCCATCAGCTGGACGCTCCACGATGCGGGCTGTGAGGAACACAAAACACACAGCTTCAACATCTAGTTCTGCACAGAAAGTTGAGAGTAAAAACTGAAATAGAGAGAAAAACCTTAATCATGTGAACATGTTTGTGTGCTCTGAGCAGATTTCATAAATAATATCGTTGCTCTGACACATGAGATTAGGCAATAATAGCCTGAACTGTTATTTAAAGCCCATCTCCACACAAAACCAAACAGCAAGAAAACCATCAAACATATTTTGGCATAAAAATGAGAATGACAACAAATGCTCCTAACTTTCTAAGAGAAAGCCCTTTTTTGCTGCATGAGAACATGAATCCGTCAGAGAAACAACCGCAGCTTCAGCTTTGCTACCAATCAGTCAGTGCAGACGCTTCATCACGTTCTCACAAGCTGGTAGAACTAATCAGTACTGGGTGAACGTTTAATATCAGCTCTAGACCGTGTGGAGGAGGACTTTAATTGGCGGATAAAACACCTTGAATCCTGAACTGTACCATTAGTGTGAATAAAATAAAAGGATCCAACAGGTTGATTGTATTTCTACTGAAGACGTAGGGTCGACAGGCGTTGGTTGTCACACATTTTACGCTCGCATCAGCCGTTCATTATTGAAACAGACTTCATTAAACTGTCTGTCACAAAGGCAAAGCTCAGGATGATGGACCAAAGAGGCTCCATTTTTCTTTTTTTCCAATATTGTGACAATAGGTCTGCTATGGGTTTGGTTATTCCTGCAGTTATTAATAGAATATAACTATTTAAGACTCCTTGATTTTTCAGAATCGCAGCCAAAGCCAACCTGACACCCATCATTAAATCCTATAGTATGATTAATGACCTACATACTAACACATATTGCCTAGAGCAGAAATGTACATCTATACAACCGAGTGTTTAAAGAGTAACGATCTAAAGAACTAGGTCGAAACAAGTGATCTTTCCTAAAATCCTCCTACACAAAGAGAAGTGTTTCACTGGTTTAGAAATCTAGATCCAGTGTTGAAATGCTCATTAGTTTGTCTGGAGATAAGGCCGTTAGATTCTTACGAGTGCGAGTGCTCCTGGAGAATCACAGTTAGCTACTGGGGTTATTTAAGCTTATTGCTCTTGTAGAAAATGTGTTAAGAAGACATAAGAGATTGGAATACATTTATTTTCCTTATACCATTTTTCTCTTTGCTTACTCACACATTAAAACAAAAGAACAGGTCCATATTGTATATAAAGAGCTTGTTATTCTAACTCTTTCTGTGCCATTTATGGGTTCTAGTAGCATTATGAAATGTTTTACATCAACCTAAAGGTCAGGTAAGAGACTCAGCAACCCAGCAGCATTCACTCAGGTAAAAGCTCAGACCTCATATTGTTCTAAATGCTTCTTTTAATATTAGCGTCTCCATGGAGACAAAGCGTTTGCTTGTTTTGTTTTTTTTGCATCTTTCAAAAAGTGTGCTAAGGCTAGGCATCATCTTGTTTTTCTAAAATCTAGACATCAAATTCAGCAAAATCGATTCTCCCAAACTAAAAGGAGTGATTTTCCAGTCACCACCATTAACAAACCCCGACTCTTCCTGCAAAATCTAAACAACTTGGAAATATGTTGCAGCTCCAGAAATGGAAAGGACAATTAACTACATTTAGCATTCCTGATATTTTTCCAACAAATTTCAGTAAACCAACAAATTAGTCAGAAAGTAAATTATCTCAAAACAACAACATTTAATGAACCTCAAAATTCTCTTTCTTAATAATAATAAATAAATAAATAAATAAGAATTTAGGATGCTATTGGAAACACATTGTCTTTCTAATGTTTTTAAAGTTTCATACTTATTTAATGTACTTTACCTGCTGTATCCATGGAGACCAAAAATGTTTATCAAGGCATTTTTCAAAAAATTAGCCAAGCACCATCTAGTTTTTCAAGCCCTGGACATCAAATTTAACAAAACAGATTTCTTCCATCATCATAGCTGTTTGTTTTTTTAAATTAAAAACCTACACTACTGTTAACATCTCAAACATTTCTCCTCAAATGTCAACAACCTAACAGGTAAAGCACAAAATAGCAAAACACAGAGAAGAGTTTCCTTCAAATGTCTCCACCATATTTAACATTCCTGGCATTTCCAGCTAAATTCAGTCTACTAAAAAGCACTTAAATCCTAAAAAAAAAAAACTATGTTAAAACGTACACTATCTGGGTTTTTATACAGCAGACAAAATTTCTTACATAGCACACAAATACCAAATATAGTAAATATGCATTAACATTCTAGCACCAAGTTGTTAATTAAACCAGTAGAAGAATTCCACTTACCGTCCGACTGGTCCTCCAGGCGCTTCTTCCGGGCAGCAGTCATCTTCAGAAGTAGTCGAAGTATAGGCTTATTCAGCGAGTTTAATCCTTCAGAGGCTTTTTAGGCTCCTTCAGGTTTCTCCGTCCGACCAAAGTCTAGGCGTAGAAGGAAGCATTGAAGAACGCGAAGGCCTTTTATAGGCCTTCTAACTCCACAGTTCCGTTTCCATGGCCACCGTGGACCAAGGCGCACGTGCATGCGTGAGAGAAGTGGACTACTAAAATAAAGCTTTATTGAAAGCTTTATTTACAGCAGCAAAGTAAAAAGTAAAGACAGCCCTAACAAGAAGGGAGCAGCTGATCAGCTTGGTGCAGGGCACCTTTACCAGCAGTAACAGGTCCATCCCCGCTAGTTCAGTCATGAGCATCACACTTCCAGTGTTAGCAACCCTGATAATGGCCGTTATTAGCACTCTCAGAAGTTGCCTTCAGAGTGGCCCTCCTGTACCCCCTAGGAGCTTAGAAGGTACAGATCACATGAAGCATCTTATCCTTGATAATAAGAGTTTGCAGGTGCGTCTGAAAACCAGCCGGAAGCCAGTTTTTGAGTTAACTTTATTAAACCTTTTACTTGCAATGTAGCTTCTACCTTTGAGGTCATCAGAGGTAAGCTACAGGTGTGTTATTTCCCTTTACCTTGACCTGTGGCTTAGTATGCAATATTTTCAGTCCCACGTGTAGTGTGTGGGGTCCAGAATGTAAAAATCAAACCAAGAAATGTTCACTCTCACTTTCTTCACATTTAGTGTATTTTGTCCCATTTAGTGGGAAATGATAAAAATAAATGTTAAATAAATCTGAAATATTATATCTAAATATATTTGTTAGATCTATTTCTACAGGCTCCCTCTCTCTCTCTTATATATATATATATATATATATATATATATATATTAAATATAAATCTTCACAAGATAATTAAACACACCCCTTTAAAGTCTCACCTGGGGGCCACACCCCCAGCGCAAGGATCGAGAGCCGAAATGTCAAAGCCAACATGGTGGTCTCCCTGCAAGCGTAGGAAATTGAACGCTGTAATAGCAGCTGTAGTAGCTGTAATAGCAGGTGTGCGGGTACACTCTCGCATGCTCCACCCTTAGCAGTTCGTGTAAGTAAAACTGTTTTTTCATTTCTGTTCATCAGTAACTTCAGGAGGAATCCGCTAAAGCCATTTGTTACCAGGGGCGTACTGGGGCAAACAAAGTGGCCCGAGAATTTAGTACCTGACTGGCCCACCCAGGGGTCGGGGCGACAGATGATGGTGGTGAATGCTGGAGGCTGATGATGGAGGTGGATTATAGAGGTGGATGCTGGCATAGGAACAAATACGTTCACATGTGTGGGAGGCAACGAATATGCATGTAAACAATATTGAAGAGATAATGACATAATTTCGTCCGAGGCCTTGATTAGAATAAATTTATAATAGTTTTTACTTAGAATTACCAGGAATAGTTGCTTAGAACTGTAAAGATTGGGAAACATTTAATTTACACTAAAAAAATTATAATAATATAATGATTGTTTTATAATCGCCTTACTGAAGTAGCAATTTCTGCAGCAACACACTTTTCTCTGCCACACCATCTATGATTTCCTCACTACCCAGCATCTTCAAAACATCCTGCTGAGTTGCCATGAGCATAAATGCCTTAATGCTGAGAGAGTGCTCATAAGCCTGTCCTTAATGAATTTAAGTGCTGAAAGGCTGCGCTCACATGCTACCTGTGTGACTGATAGAGTAAGCAGCAACAAGTAGGCAAGCCCGATTATGTGCTATGCATCTGTCAGAGGGTTATTATACTTCCTCAGCATTTGGTAGCAACACAATGGGCAGTCCTTGCAAGACGAGCGCTTTGTGTTGACCATGTGCACCTCATCCTCATAATCCCCTGACCCAATTTCTTTTGCTGTCTTGGTTGTGTGTTCCTCAAATATTGAGGCCTTCATTTTTTCCCATTGTCCTGCCAGACTGAGGATTCACATCCTAAATTGGTGACTCTTGCCCTGTCATCAAATGGTAGCAAACATTTGCTCAGATCTTTAAATGCTGTCTCTGGGAAACCACTTGAACGTGATTTAATCTGGCTAAAGTTTTTTGGGTCTAGAACGGCCAAATCAGCATACAAGGTTCCATTTTTGAGGAATTGCTGGTGCATGCTCTCAGTGACTGTATCCATGATGCGATGATGGACATTGACTCTGTGTCAGACAGTCTCATCTTGGGACATCTCTCCTGGCATGGAAGTCTTTTTACAACTCCTACAATATATATTTTCATAATAGTGCTAAGATCGTTATGATGTTAGTATAACAGGCATAGCACTACCAGTGGTAGCAGAACTTACAGAGTAATAGATTTATTACAATTAGACAGTGGCTACAGAAAGAGAAAAACAGCTCATATTTTTCATCGGGCCAAAAACAACCAGTCATAAAACATGATCAATTTTACCATCATGGCGCTGGTGCTGGGCTCTGGGAACTCACTGCTATTATTATCTTATTATAAGAGAGTAGTATTATGTTAGTCAAGCACTTAAACAACACCATCCGGGACACATTAAAAAAGTAGAATTTAATAGCTGTACACAACTATAGTGTGAAGCATCACACACTTTTTAATTGTTGTTTTATTAATTTCTCTAGAGCATTTTTCCTATGTATGTATATATATGCTTTACCTAGTCAATTGTGTATAGGATGCTCTCCTCCCTGACACTTTCTCTCTTTTGGGATGGAGACTCTACTCGAGTCGAGTCATTAGGTTAAAATTTTGGTCAATTGCCATATAAAAGCTGCATTAAAATAATAAACCTAGGGAAAATTGCAGTTTAACAGATAAGTAAACACAGGTAAAAATGTAATGTGCAATGTGTGGTTGATTGTCAAGTACACAATGGTCTCTAAACTAGGTTTAGTAAAGATTAGCAAACATCATCTGAGTCACTAATAAGTAGATTTCTTTGCATGGTGCACATGAGTGAAAATATTCTGTAGCTTTACTAAGTATTAAATAGTGAATGCACTTGAAATTTCCGTTATTAAAGTATTTCCATTTCTGATTCTGAAATCTTAAAGATTACATGTATTGAACATTCTTCTACATCAAGTTTGATTATTTATGTTTCTAACAAGTATATTACTTTGAACGTTTGAATTTTATTGAAGCTAAACAGAATAATCTCTCAACAATATTAACACATTGTGATTTAGATACGCACAATTATATGTTTTTAATTCTGAATAAGTATGGCTTATGTTTACAAAATAAAAATGATAAGACTATATACTAATTTAAATTAGAGGTGGACAATAATTCTATATACATACATATCACAATATAAGTTTAATTACCTTCAATAAAGGCGATATGACAGTTCCAATATTTCAATATATAACAGTCCATCAAAACAGCATTTGTTACTGACTGACGTTCTGGTTTTTATTTAGTTTTATGCATTTTATTTTTCAAAGCAAATATTTGTAAAATGTTATATTGGAGGTTTTACAAACATGACAAAAGAATAGTGATAAGTTTGTACAGACATCTGTTGTGGGCATTCTTGGCAGTCTTTCTGAGGTTTTTGTTTTGTTTATATCAATTCCATAATTATATTGTGATATAAGTTTCCGGCATATCACCCAGCCCTAATTTAAATAACAAAATAGTAGACTGAGAAACATACAAAAGTACACATTTATTCTACACATTTAGTTTCTTATAAACCATTTAAATTTTCACAACTGAACCTTTACTGTATTTCTGCACCATATTATTTTGCACTGCACCGAACTTTCTCATATTAATGCCTTTTTGCACCATTATTTTTGCGCCATAAACATGGTGGAACATTCTTCTGCACACTGTTGTTGCAGAATGTTTTTCTCCTGCATTTTTAAATAAAGTTGTCTAAATCATTTTCCATATTATCCAACAATACCCACACTAAAGAATAAAACTGACTTCAACATAATGTTGATGAATAAGCAAAGTTATTAAGAAGCAGAACAGCATTTAGCTCACAGGCTTCAACCCTCTGGTGTCCAGGATATATACGGTCGTTTTTGACTAATTTTGACTTTTATATTTCTCAATAAAAACCATCATCTTTTACATACAAAACAAAAACCACTAACCTACGTACAAAATATGAATTGGATATCACAGATCGCTCCAATATCGAAACTTTCTGTCAATATCACCATTTCACTGTTTTTCCCGCTACTCCTTTCAGGCTCCACCCTATTCCTGCTTTTCATTCTAACTTAATTTCGCTGTTACTTGCTCAACTTCTCTCCATTACTAAGCAACACAATGCAGCACGTTTGAATATGCAACATTCCCAGTAGCCAAGGGATCTCATGCTGCGTTTTCATTTTCATGTTTGCAAGCTAATTCCCTTTAACATTCTCTGTTTTAAGCATTTCTCACATGCCCTGAAAACAAACAAAGATTTAAAAGTTTATTTTAGCATAACTCTGATTTTACTTGGTCTATTAACACTATTTAAGAACTGGTGTGTAATTTATAATGTGCCCTTTTAACAGGTTGAAAGTAAGACCACTATACATTGTCTCAAATCAAACATGTTAGACTGTTTATAGTATTAAAGATACAGTCAACCAAAGCCTTGATACCATCACTGAAGAATATACAGTATTAATCAACACAATATGTATAAAGTTACAGCTAAAGATAGTAATAGGGGTTTTCTGTATGGAAGTGAGTATGTAATTACCTGGATCCTAGCACCTGTAGGTGTTTGTGAGAGTGCGCTTGTGTATGCAAGGTTTATCCATGAGAAAATTGCTCAGTAGCGGTTGTATGAAGCCAAAGACTTGCCCCTCAGAGCACCGAGGCAGACACCAGGGGAACCAAAACCCCAGATGCCCCAAGGAACCCTCACAGCAAAGGTACCCAAGAGGGACCAACACATGAAATCTGCCTCACCCAACCAAGGGAAGTAGAGAGACGGACCCCAAGATACTTGAACCCCTTCCACTAGGGGCAGCACATCCTCCCTAACTCAGAGGAGGCACTCTACCCTTTTCCAGTTCAAGACCATGGTCTCGGATTTGGAGGCACTGATTCTCATCCCGGCCGCTTCACACTCGGCTGCGAACCGCTCCAGTGAGAGCTGTAGATCACGCCCTGATGAAGCCAATAGGACCACGTCATCCGGGAATAGCTGAGACACAATCCTAAGGCCACCAAAACGGATCCCCTCAACACCTTGGCTGCGCCTAGAAATTCTGTCCATAAAAGTTATGAACAGAATCGGTGACAAAGGGCAACCTTGGTGGAGTCCAACTCTCACCGGAAACGAGTCCGACTTACTGCCGGCAATGCCGACCAGGCTCTGACACCGGTCGTACAGAGACCTGACAGCCCTTATTTAAGGGTCCAGTACTCCATACTCCCAGAGTACCCCCCACAGGATCCCTGGGGGGACACTGCTGAATGCCTTCTCCAGGTCTACAAAACACATGTAGACTGGTTGGGCAAACTTCCATGCCCCCTCCAGGATCCTGCTGAGGGTGTAGAGCTGATCCAGTGTCCCACGGCCAGGACGAAAACCACACTGCTCATCCTGAATCCGAGATTCGACTATCCGACAGACCCTCCTTTCCAGAATCCCGGAATAGACCTTACCAGGGAGGCTTAAGAGTGTGATTCCTCTGTAGTTGGAACACACCCTCCGGTCCCCCTTTTTAAATAGGGGGACCACCACCCCAGTCTGCCAATCCAGGGGAACTGCCCCTGATGTCTACACAATGTTGCAGCCAATCAGTGTGTGCCTCAAGCACCGCTCAGCCAATCACGTCCTGTGCTGGTGGGCTTCCTTTTGACCAATCACCTTCCACCATCTGGATCCCTTCATTACCCCTCGGAGGAACACATTCAGCCGCCATCATTTCGTTGACAACTGTCTGGAATTTTTGGCGAGCGGTAAGTTTGAAATGGTTTATGGCTTATGTTACCATGAGCTATCTCTGTAGTTATGCTGCTATAGGCTTAGGCTACTAGAGGACATCGGGGCCTGTTTCTCTCTCTCTGCTGAGTTCTCCTACTGATCTCCAATTTGCATTGACTGTTGTCATTTCAGCTTTTAACTTTTTGTTTTCTCTCTCTCTTTTTTCTTCATAGTAGGTACACCTGCTCTGGCGTTCTGTTAGCTGTGACATCATCCAGGGAAGACAGATCACCCGCTACTACCATCTAATGTAGAACAGATTACTAGATCAATGTGTGCTTCTGTGCTTGTTTGTCTCTCTTGTTGTGTCTCTGCTCTGTCTTCTCTAACCCCCAGTCGGTCGAGGCAGATGCCGTTCATACTGAGCCTGGTT
Source organism: Fundulus heteroclitus (assembly GCF_011125445.2). NCBI lineage: Eukaryota > Metazoa > Chordata > Actinopteri > Cyprinodontiformes > Fundulidae > Fundulus > Fundulus heteroclitus. The sequence goes on from NC_046366.1 coordinate 6,827,038, forward strand.
CTGCTGGAGGTTTTTCCTTCCTGTTAATGGAGAGTTTTTCTTTCCACTGTCGCTTCACGCTTACTCAGTATGAGGGATTGCTGCAAAGCCATGGACAATGCAGACGACTCTCCCTGTGGCTCTACGCTTCTCCAGGAGGAGTGAATGCTGCTTGTCGGGACTTGATGCAATCAACTTGGTTCCCTTAGATAGGAAATTATTTTTTTTACCAATCTGTATAATCTGATTGAATTTGACTTTGGAAAGTGCCTTGAGATGACATGTTTCATGAATTTGTGCTATATAAATAAAATTGAATTGAATTAAATTGAAATATATGTTTATTACAAATACCAAGTATGCTGCAAACTTTGCAGAGGCGGTTTTCTGTCTGGAGTTTGCATGTTTACCCTGTGATGACAAGTGAGTGGGTACTCTGGCTTCCTGTCACAGCCCAGAGACGGTCATGTTGATAGGAGATTCTGAATTGGCCTTTGGAGTGAATGATTCTTTATTGTTGCATGTTTCTGTGTTTACCTGCTGACATGTCCTGGCTGTACCTTGCCTGTGTTCTTGTCAAACACTACGCACCAGCACCCCTGAAAAGGATCCAATGATAATGGGGTGGATGTGCTCACAATAAGTCCACGTGTGCAATGTAATAGATCTTTGTCCTTAATGAGGACAGATTGATGGGTGAGCGGCTGAGCGTCAGGCTGAGACTTGTTCTGACATGGCGAAGACCAGAGAGTCAGCAGGAGCAACACAGAGGGGAGCTGTCAGTCACAGCAGGGTATGACAACAGCATGCAGAGCGCAAATACAAACACCTGCTAATAATACCTCAGCTGTACAGATAAACACATGGAGATATAAAACCATTTAACCACACCTGTGTTTGTTGTCCAATCATCTTCATTTGTCCCTTTACATCCAAAAAGCAAAGACACACTGAAATTGACTTGCTAATAGGCTACTGACATTATCATGTGATACAGAAACTACTTTCTCACCTCTCTCTCTCTCTCTCTCTCTCTCTCTCTCTCTCTCTCTCTCTCTCTCTCTCTCTCTCTCTCTCTATATATATATATATATATATATATATATATATATAATATATATATATATATATATATATATATATATATATATATATATATACATACATGCACACACACACATTTTATTTCTTTGTAAATGTTTCAGCTTCTTATTTATGATTACTCAGTATTGATACTTATCCTCAGTAAAATTACATTACTAGAGCTGCGTCTTTGATCTTTTGGGCTGCTAAAACTGATTCATTTCCTCCTATGGTGATAATAAAGTATACCTTATCTACATAATTGTATGATCATTAAAGAAGTTTATGTGCTCATTTCCTCCACTGTTGAGGTGGTGGATCAGCCAAACAGCTCTCTCTGTTTCCACCATCTTCTCTACTTAACATACTCTTAGGCTCACTAAAAGTCCTCCTCACTACTAACATTTTGTCACTTTAGTAGCTCTTTGAAGACCTGAGATGCTTTGTGAATAACTTCTATCTTACCATGGTTAAATTCTAAGAAAAATCTTAAAATTCTGGAAATTCTAAGCTATTTCCTAAAATAACTAGGAGCTATTTTTAGTCCGAGGATTCTTTGTAAATACGGGCAAAGAAGTTTCAGATTCGCAAGTGGCTCTTTGGCTTACTCAATATATTGAAAGATGAATTATTGCCCTTTTGTGTTTTATTCTTTAGTTTTGTGCAGAGGTGGATAAATTTGGTTTCAGAAGGAAAAAAAAACAGTCTGGTTTTCCTTCATCCTGTTCACTTAACCAGGTGATTTTAGTTCCTCTCTATGCTGTGGAGCTGGATATGCAAATAGATGGAACTAATCTCTAGACAGGGATTTTTACTTTCTGAAATTCCCTTCCTCAGGTTCTGTGCTCCCATGAGAAAACACTGGCCCCAGCCTGCCACCCTTCAAATTTTGATCTAGAACCACCACTGCTCAGAAAGACCTCTTAAATATTGTGGAGGAACGGAGTCCTGAAGCCCAATGGCTTAAGCTGCCTCACCTCATCCTCCGAAAAAGAGTCACAGTCTCAAACTGATTAAAGACAAAAGAGCAAGGAGCTGAGTCAGAAGGGTCCAAGTGATGAAATAAGAGCCCTTGTGATGACAACGTTTTTTAATAATGAAAATGTAAGAAATAATCATGCATTTCAGTAGCCTGACATGGTCATACTCTCGTTGTGGGCGGGACTAAGTTCGGAATGGCACCCAGGCTAGCATTTCAGAAGAGGCTTCCAAAGAATTGTCTTAGGAAGATTAAGAACAGAGGTAACTGTGCTGAATAACACACAAAGAGTTGTGTCTTTTAGATGACACATCTACAAAACAAGTCCTTTTTGCTTCTTTAACGGGCTTCTGGTACTGACACTAACCCTCTTTCAAAATATGATGCTACTTCTCTGAAAGCACTCAGGAAGGCCCCATTTAGAGCTGATGAATTTCAACCCAAATCCGTCCCCAGGATGCAGAATTCAGTCGACGTTTCTGCTACATATCTGTTTCCCTGTCTGAGATCCCACATTAATCAAAAAGAATTCCTCATAAGGGAAGAGATGAATGGTGTTTTTAATGATTATGACTTCTTCCTACCTCGATGTTTTGTCATGCAGAACTCTGAGGATTTTTGAAATCTTGCTGGTGTTGTCTGAGAACATTGAGCTCAGTTGAAGTGTGCATTGGATAAGAAAACTTTGGTTCAAACTGAGCTCTCCCTTTCTCAGTGATCCCTTCCCTCTCCTGCTGTCACAATCCAACTTCCTCATGCCATCATCATGATAAACAAGTGAATCTGTCCAATCTCAGGCTTCTTTCTCTGTCCTCACAGCCAGTCACCAAGATACACCACCTGAAACTTTCTCTCCTCAACACTCACTCACTCTTGATTTCCTCTGTCTCACTGAAACCTGGCACAAACTCCTGGGTTTTTTTCTCAGCAAACCAGAGCACATTTCCTGGCTTCACATTCATTGAGAAGGCTCGCCCTGAGGTGCAAGGATAGAAAGGATTTAAAACAAACTCCATCTCCATTCCCGATGTTCCCTAATTTGAACATGTGCCGTTCAATATGTTTGGTCCCCCTCCTCCTGTCACTGCAGTCATTTACCCCTTCCCAAAAAAAGCCAAACTGTTCTTCTCTCTGATTTCTCAGAAAATCTCACCCAGCTATGTGCCACCTCACTTTCTGTCCGCCTCTTGGACCATTTTTACTTCCACATAAATGACAATAATTGCGAGCCTGCTACTGAGATCTGCTACATTACAATTTCAGACAACATATCAGCTTCCTCACTCACGCTTGTGGTCACACCCCTGATCTTGTGTGCTCCCCCAGACAAGTTCAATTGTAGGTGTTCTCCACACAGATGCTATATATAGGGATAGTGAGGCAGATTACTGATGTCGAAAACTCTACATGGATGGGGAAATCTGGCTTCTGTGGGAGAAGACTAGGGAAGTTAGAGTCAAGACTTGAAGAAGCACAAGTGAATGAGCTCCTGATTACCACTTATGTGAGCAGAACCTTCTAGTGATTACCCCTTTAAGCTCCTCCTGAAGACCTTTAATGAGCTGCAGCTACAGAGCTGCACCTGCCGGTCACACCCTGGGAGGAGGAGGAGAGAACACAGCATCCCGCACGCAGTTCTGTACATATGACAAAGGGAATTTAGTTTACATAAGTAGAATATAATCAACACTGATTCGTAGTTTAAACAATCTGTTCAATATAGATTACTATAGCTCAGGGTTAAAGCATTCCTATTGGATACTTGTTTTAAAGAAATGGACACCATTTGAATTTTTCTGGTTTTTAAAAGGTATAGTGGACGACCTTTTTGGGCTTAGAGTTCCAGGGGGATCACCTTATCTATTGGTTGTCCCACATGCCAGCCATTGTGACACGCTCGCGTAATGCCAGTGTGCGTGCTCGTTCCTTGTTAGTTTCCTCTTGCCGGATGCACATGCGCACTTCTAGTGTTTATGTATCCAGTTAGCTTCAGTGTTACCGTTCATTGCAGCTCCACTGCTCTTACCGCGTACTTTGAACATGGCTGAGAGTCACAAGAAGCAAACTATCTTACAAGTTTCTGAGAAGAGGAAGGCTTCAGAAGAAAGAAATAAGACCTGATTGAATTTGGAAGATTTGTTTCACGCGATCCCCCTGAGAAGCGGAAGAGCAGGTAAGATGGTCTTCTTGCGCATGCTCAGTTGTTCAAAAGGGACTTGAAAAAAAAATTTGCCTACTCTACCTTTAATACAATCCACTTGACCAGGTAAGAACCTGACCTGTGGCAATATATACTGGAAAAAAAACAAAAACAAAACAGACACACACACACTTACACACACACACACACACACACACACACACACACACACACACACACACACACACACACACACACACACACACACACCCAGGTCAAGACTGATTTAATTCTACTTGCCATATAACATAAACTCATTTGAAATATTTTTAAATCTACTCCATAGTTTCAAACTTCTTTTACTTTCAGACTAAATCAGTAATACCAGAAAACCTTGAGTGAGACACCAACTTCAACATCAAAGCCATAACCTATAGAGATCTGTTTCGGGTCACTCGTACAGGCCATCCCTACAGAAAGGCACCCTTGAGCAGTGAGCCCAGCTTCGCCCTTTTCAAAAATGCACTGATTACCTCTTGTAAATAATAGTATAGTATTTGTCTTGTGATGCATTTGTTTATAAACATCAGATTATTTTCTTTTTTGCCCCTAAAACCCAATTGTTACAATTTTTTGTATTTAAAAAAAAAATGTGATTACAACAAAACCTTTTTAGATGAGCTAAATGGTTCTTATCAACTTACAAAACAGATAAAATTGTTTTTTTATTGTATTTTAAAAAAGCATCATGAGGAAAAAAAAATACAGGACAGCGATTCAGATGCGCCTGTACCTTTAAGAATTCTCCCGCGTTTGTCCGTGAACCCGGAAGAAGAGGGCCGTTTCGCGCTAAATTGAAACAACGGAGCAGTCCACGCGAGGAACCAGTCGCGTCTCCTGATTGAACTTCTCGCCGCCGGTGTTACTCTCAAACAAGGTACGCTGTTTGTCTGCGCTCTCTAAAGCTTAGCTTATGTGACTTCAGCAGTTTAAACTTGTCTCTTAATGCAACTTTTAATTTTTTTTTGGCAAAGCCATTATTTCCGTCTTTGAACCCCGTTGACCACTAATCTCGGTCTCTGTCCAGTGAAGCCAAGATGGAGGAGGCCAACAAGCTGGTCGGCTCTGGCAAGAAGTACCTGGTGATGGGGAAGGTGGTGGAGGCGGTGAGCTCCCTGCAGGAGGCCTGCGGCATGCTGTGAGTCTCAGACAGGCTCAGGACTAATGGTTCTCCTGGGTTTACAATAGCTGCACCTCTAAGGTTCCACTTAAAGGTTTAGCGAACGGAACACGGATTCTCAGCGAAGTTCAGGAGCATGTGGGGAAACCACCAGGCCGGAGTCTCGATGCCAGGTTCCTTCAGGTGTTCTTTGTTGTTCTAATTGGGATGAATGGATGCAGCCCAGCGCGACTATTGTGCTTTTATACAATTAGCTGGTGCATCTGAGAACCTCAGGTTATCGCATTATTTGGCCTCCCTTCTCATTCAGGACAGTGAAGGTATCTTTGTTCTATTGAAGATGGTCGTGTACGTCCGTATCATACCATCCATCTGTTAAAACTCTTTCTTCAGGTTAGTTCAGTTCTTCACCAGTTACTGCTTCTTTCCTTTCTTTATGATGTTTGTGGAGCATGTTTTGTATCTGGATCCCATCCTGTTTCCCAGTGGAAGAGGTCAAAACATTCCCCCCTCACAGACTCTAAACTTGCTGTTTTGTTTGACTGAAGACTTTATCGTGTCTGCTAGTCTTCCTCCAGGAATCTTCATCGCCGTTTGCAGTTGTCAATCCTGCAGCACATGTTACTTTTTATTCTTATTTAGGAAAACTGGATCTAAACTCAGATGTCCCCTGTTGACCATACTTGTCTAAACTGTGTAGGGATCAATGTTTCACTGGAGCAACAGCAGAATTCAAACTATAATTTAGTGTATTCTGTTTCTTACGAGTTACTTGGATTAAAGAAAAAAAAGTTTTGTTTCAGGAAAAACAGACTTGCATTAAACTAAATGTTCTGATACTACTGGACCAAATATTTAGATATTTAGGTGACCAGCAGTTAGGAGAAATGTGGGGTTAAGCCTGAAGACTGAGGGGCAAAGCAACCAAAGACCTGACCTTAGCAAAAGTGTCAGATGGAAATTCATTCATTCATTCACTAACTCTTCTGTTGTCGTATAAAGGGATTGAAAATGTGCTCATTCAACAATATAAATGCTTGGAACATGCAAATGTTTAAAAACAAAATCTCTTCTTGAGTTCAGGTTATTTTATAGCTCCCTTCAAAACATATTTGATCTCGAGCCAAAGTACCAAACGGGTCCTTTTTTTTTAACAGATTGAGAATGATCTGTGCAGTGAAATCCAAACTGGTGATAGAAGCTGTTTGTCCAACGTTGAGTAGCTACAGGTCTTTAGTTTGCTGCTGCTGTTCTTAGCGCCTGGCTGTAATGCTGCGCTGCCAACACAAGGTGGCGGTGCAGAGGACCATCCAACTGCCCAAGACGTCCAGTGACCTCCACTCCTAATAAAATACAGTCAGACTCTTCAGATCGTGAAATAAAGACTAAAGTTATAAGCAGATATCGGACCCTTGCTGCAACATCATCTTCCTGAGAAAGCGTGGGGGTGGAAACCGAGACCCGAAGCAGGCTGAGGATGGACAGCATCTAGGAGACGAGAGGATTACGCAATTAAATTTTATTTATGTAGTGTCAATTCATTAACTGTCATCTGAAGTCACTTTACAAAGTCCAATTCAATCAAATCACACAAACACGGGGCCAGGGGTACTTTCTGAAGGAAAGAACACGCTGCTGCTGGTAAACGGTGAAGTGTTCAGCAGCATGGTGCAGATGGGCAGGACTGAGTGTCTGCAGCGCTGGGACCTAACCGGTCAGCTACAGGCACACGTCCAGCATCTGCTGCCGCCAGAACGCCGTTATCCTGCGCTCTGATGGCAAAGCTCCGGTGTGCGACCAACAGATCGGTCCATTGGGGCTTTTTTTATTATCATCTTTTCCTCCTGTTGGCTTTACCGGCTCAACTAGTATAGGAAGTTGGTCTAGGAACATGGGAGTGTTTTGGTGCGAACAGTAACTCTGGTAACGGGCTGATGATCTGACCGAGGGGAACCGTCTTGATTTCAGAGCTAAGAAGTACGGAGACACGGCAGACGAATGCGGGGAGGCGTTCTTCTGGTGCGGTAAAGCGCTGCTGGATCTGGCACGGTGGGTTTAAAAGCACTCGTTCCTGCTCACATTAACCCTGGGAGTGATTTATTCTTCCTCAAACGGAGGCACGTTGGCAGTGACCGTAGCATGTGATTACAGGATGGAGAACTCTGTCCTGGGGAACGCTCTGGAAGGAGTGCCGGAGGAAGAGGAGGACGAAGAAAAACCCAAAGACCCTAACATCGAGAGCACGGAGAACGTAGACGGTGAGGCGACGGTGCGCTGGGCGAACCCCGGCTCTCTGCTCCAGCTCCTACCGGCTGTAACGCTCCTCCCTCTGGTCCTTAGAAAAGACCAGAGACGAGCTGAGGGTGCAGATATACGACGCCATGGCAGAGAAGAAGGCAGAAGATTCAGAGAAGGATGACGGGAAGCACAGCGAGGCCACAGGGGAGAGCAAGCCTGACGGCTCAGAGGCTGCTGAGGAGCCGCAGAAACCAGAGAAGGTAGACGAGGAGAAGGAGAAGCACAGCGAGGAGGATGAAAAGGACAAGGCTGAGGAGAAGGATGAAGCTGAGGAGAAGAAAAAGGAGGAGGAGAAGGAGGAAGAATGTGGTCCAGAGGAACCAGCTGCTGATCAGGAAGAATCTGCAGACAAGCCAGAAGAAGCAGGAGGTAATTTCTCTGATGTGGCCGGACAATGAATGCAAATGACTGATGCCACTGAATGTACTATTAACCAAACTTTACAACACGCCCCCTCTTTAGATGACGAGGCAGAGGAGGAAGAGGGGGATGATGAGGAGATGGAGGCTGAAGCAGAGGAGCAGGGTGAAGGGGAGGCCACAGCAGAGAAGGCACTGAAGAATGGCTTTAAGAGAACTTTAAACCTCCTCTGAAGTGTGATGGCGGCTTAATGAATCTGTGTAATTCTTCCTCAGGACAGTGAGGATGAGGAGGTGGGCAACCTGCAGCTGGCCTGGGAGATGTTGGAGGTCGCTAAAGTGATCTACAAAAGGTAGCAGTGCAGTGGGTCCTGTGGGCCGGGGGTCCTGCTGGGTCCGGTCCTGACCTTGGCCGTGTGTTTGGGTTTATCAGGAAGGAGACGAAGGAGGACCAGCTGATGGCAGCTCAGAGCCACCTGAAGCTGGGAGAAGTTTCTGCTGAGTCAGGTACCAGCAGCTTATTTTACCTTGGCCTTGGTCACCTTCCATCCTGAAGATGGAGCTCATGGTTTAGAGCAGGGGTCTTCGAGGTCTGGTGTCCTGGAACTGTCAGACGCCTGAAGCAAACGGCTGGATTAGCTCCTGAGCAGTGTCCTGTTAAAGTCCTGGGGTCTCATTTCTGAAGCTCGCTGTGCAGACGGGGAAAGTTGGATCCAGACTTCATGAGCAGTCCTGACGTTCAAGTTCCCTCGTTATCACACTTTGATCGTGGAGCAATGTTTTCATAAGCATTTGTGTTATTCACGCTGGAGCTGGTGACACTTAACTGTTTATTTCGGACTATAAGGCCCATTACATGTTATTCAAAATAAACAGAACTTTTATATTTAATTAACTTAGTTTATTGTTGCTAGCACGTACTCTGAGTGCGGGCTGCTTTTACATTAATGCACTTCTAGTTTAGACATTACAGTCAGGCAGTCTTGTAGACAGCTCAGGGGTCTGATCAGGTAGTGACACAGTGTACCGTAATGCTCTAAATATCTGTAGAGTGGAGCGCCTTTGTTGCTAACCAGAGTCGTGCAGTAATGTACTTAGACATTTTAACAGATTTATGAGCTCACTGTACCACATAAAATGGGTCAGTAAGCTGTAATTCATATATAAGGAGCAGCAGATCATAAGGCGCAGCATCAAGTTTTGAGAAAGTTTAAGGATTTTAAGTGTGCCTTATATTCCGTAAAATACGGTATACATAATGAATAAAAGGGAGGTCCATGAGCCATTTTAAATAAAAGTTTTCACAACATTATATGGACGTTTCCTACCCTCACGTTTAATACACCACTTTAGACCCAGAGTGGCATTCTGCTAGAACTTCCAGGGACTGGGTCCAAACCCCAGAGCAGAGCCCTAATGCCAGACTCACCTATGCAGTGCACAGGTGAGTCTGGCATTAGGGCTCTGCTTTTTGTGGTGGTGGGTTTTTTTTAGTTTTTTTATTTTGTGCCATTCCACAACAAAAAGGATCAGCTGACTAATCTAAATCAACATCTGCATCGACCATCTATGGCTGAATGTGTGCGGAGGGCAGGACCTGCTAGGCAGATGTTTAATACGGCTCTGATCTAGAGGAGAGGTTCTAGCTGTGTGCCCGGTTTGCTTTTTGCCGCTGGTACACTTCACATGGATTCTGCTTCATGTTTTCTAAACATGATCCCTGAGGATTTGACTCAGGCATGTTGAAGCAGAGCTGCATGTAGGGCTACAAGGCACCGGACCTCCAGGATTGGACTGTCTCAGAAAATTAGAATATTGTGATAAAGTTCTTTATTTTCTGTAATGCAATTAAAAAACATGAAATGTCATACATTCTGGATTCATTACAAATCAACTGAAATATTGCAAGCCTTTTATTGTTTTAATATCGCTGATTATGGCGTACAGCTTAAGAAAGCCAAATATCCTATCTCAAAATATTAGAATATTTCCTCGGACCAAGTAAAAAAAAAAAATTATAACAGCAAAACAAAATCAAACATTTGAAAATGTCCATTAATGCACTCAGTACTTGGTTGGGAATCCTTTTGCACAGATTACTGCATCAATGCGGCGAGGCATGGAGGCAATCAGCCTGTGGCATTGCTGAGGTGTTATGAATGCCCAGGATGCTTCAATAGCGGCCTTTAGCTCATTTGCATTGTTGGCTCTGGTGTCTTTCAGCTTCTTCTTCACAATACCCCACAGATTCTCTATGGGGTTCAGGTCAGGGGAATTGGCAGGCCAATCAAGGACAGTAATGCCATGGTCAGTACACCAGTTACTGTGAGAATCTGATGTCGTCTCTTAACCACTACCATACTTGTGATTTAGTTTACTGAACCAAGCTGAGTGTTTTTCAAGGCTCAGGAAACCCTGCAGTGTTTCGAGTTAATTAGACGATTCAAGTGATTAGTTGAATAGCCTACTAGTATACTTTTTCACGATATTCTAATATTTTGAGATGGGATATTTGGGTTTCTTAGCTGTAAGCCATAATCAGCGATATTAAAACAATAAAAGGCTTGCGATATTGATTTGTAATTAATCCAGAATGTATGACATTTCATGTTTTTTAATTGCTTTACAAAAAAATAAAGAACTTTATCACAATATTCTAATTTTCTGAGACAGTCCTGTATATGGTTTCCCACAGATCTGCAAATGGCCGAAAGGTGCGGCTTGCATTTATGCTGAGCCCAGCTGAGTGATTCTTTACTACTTTATAATGTAGTATGCCACATTCCTCCTACCTGTGAATTTTGCTTCACATGGTTGGTCAGTGATCCCGCTGACGCTCTGAAGAGCTCCAGTGTTCGGTCCGTTGCAGATCGCCTTGTTTTCAGTCCAGTGGATGATGTGGTGGTGATGTGCAGTAACGTTGTCGGCTGTGTTAACTCTGTTCTCCGTCGCTCTGTCAGGAAACTACACACAGGCTCTGGAGGACTTCCAGGAGTGTCTGAAGCTCCAGCTGAAACATCTGGACTCAGACAGCCGCCTGCTCGCTGAGACCCACTACCAGCTGGGCGTTACCTACAGCCTGAACCTGCAGTACGCCGAGGCCATCCAGGCCCTCAATAACTCCATCTCCGTCATCAAGAGCAGGCTAGGTAAGGGCCGCTGCAGCTCCAGCTCTCTGCAGATCGCTGCCTGTGGAGCTCCATGTTTAGTCAGACGCTGTTCACCCTTCAGAGAAACTGCAGGAGATGATTGACAAAGCCGAGGGTCCAGAAGCTCTGCCAGCAGAGAGGAAGGAGCTGGAGGAGCTGAAGGCTCTGCTTCCTGACATCCAGGAGAAGGTGGAGGACGCCACCGAAGGCCTGAAGACCAAGTCTGAGACTGCTCAGGTCAGCTGATACTCGCCGTATCCCATTAAGTCATTTTAACTGGAAGTGTTTGTTTCTGGACTTATTCCACATATGAAGACAGAGGATTCTGTTTAGAGGTAAATCATGAAATCCTGTTTCATCGCCCTGTAGGATGGAGCCAGCAGTTCCTCTGCCTTGCCTGGTTCCACTGTGAACGGTGCCGACTCTTCATCCAGTCCAGCAGTAAGTGTTAGATTTTTCTCTGCTCGTCCTGATCTAACATCACTGCCTGGGATTAGGAAAGGGATCAAATATCCAGGATCCAGCTACAATCGAACACTTTTCAATATAAACGTACCTGATGCAGTGAATGACTCCTGGTTCCCTGCACCAATGGGTCCCAACCCTGGTCCTCAGGGACCCAGTCAGGCATGTTTAGGTGTCTCTGTCCTGCCTGACCTGCTGCAGAAGCCCTGAGCATCCTTTCCTTTAAGGAAGGGCAAGACTAAAACATGCAGCAAAAATTCAGCTCACCTTTTATATAACTATAGTCATAAAGGAGAACTCATCGTGTTTCTTTAATCAAATTCAAATGATCTGTTTTAGCACGCTGGTTGACAAAATCTGCCATTTAAATGAAACTGACCTGCAGGATGGAGGAGTTGAAAGCTGCAGTGTCTCTGCTGGTCTTCAACTAAAATCAACCCCTCAGTGTGAGCTGGTGGTCTTCAGCCTACAGTTAATCTCCTGAAGCACGGCGCCCTCAGCTCCACTTTCTGCTTCAGGAGAAGTGACCAAAATGTCCTCAGTGTCTCTGCTGGCCTCAGTGTGTCGCTGAGCTCACACCTTCAGGGGAAATCCTCTCGCTCTGAGAAACAGCCATTTCCAAACAGTCACCGTAAATGTTTGCCTTCTTAAATTACATCATGATGAGTAAAGTTCTCTCCACGTTCCTCTTAGAAACCCTGGTTTGGTTCCAAGTTGTGAAGAATGAGCTTCCTCCTGTTCCTGGGCACCACTGGCTGTAGCCGTGGGGAGCTTTCACATCTGCCCTGTTCAGTCCGCTTTAATCACACTGCTTCATTGCTCAGAAAGTTCTCTTGGTTTGGGGAGATGTGAACTATGGACCCAAAAACCTAACTGTGGTCCACCTCAGAACCGGGTTCTCTGCTCGGTTGAACTGAACTCTGGAGTGGTTGGAATCTACCCGACTGTCGGGTGTTAACACGACCTAAAGCAGACTTTCTGGGAGCCACCATCTGAGGAGCAGAGGCTGGTCGCCTTTCAGACCATTTCTACATGCAGATCAGTGTTTAAAGCATAGATAAAAACTCTTAGCTTGGACATTTCCTCATCCAGTTTTCTCCACAATAGATCTGGATGGCTGAAAGGGTCACGAGCCTTTCTGGTGTGTGCTGAGCTCACTCCTGCTTTAGGAGCGATCTCATCTCCTACCCAGACGCTCCTTCTGGTGTACTCCAAAGGAAAGCTTCTGGGTCCATCACAGCCCTGTTCTGTTTAACCTGAAAACCAATTTCTTCCTGCATCTCTAACTGCAGCCTGACTTGTTGTTATGGATCAGAAATGTCCAAAGGTTGTTTTTCCTAATGCTGTTTGTCCCGTTTCCCAACCAGCTCAAAAGCAGCAGCAGCAGCACCACTGAACAGGCCTCCACAGTTCCCGTGTCTGATATCTCCCACCTGGTCAGGAAGAAGGTAAGAGCTCACTTTGATCTGGGGGGGGGGGGGGCACAACCAAAACTTTGATCTAAGCTCTTACTGAGAAGGAGCCATTTGGAGGAATTCTATGCAATAGTCCAGATAGAAGTAACTCGTCATTTCTTTTTGGGGTATATCAGTGGTAACTGTACTTCTATAGCTACATTCACATGGTGACAGAAGCGAGGCTGCTGTGCATCAGCTCCACCCGGCAAAGAGGGAGAAGCGTCTTACCCAGGGCACAACCACTGAGCCAGAGCATGGGGTCGTACCGACAACCCTCCGGTTACAGGATTTACTCCCTAGCTGCTGCGCCTCTGTTGCAGGAATAGCGTTTGAATTCTTTCAGGACAAACCCAAACATGAAGCGTTTACGGTGAAACTTATTGTAGGGCATGGTAACAGATGTGACTCCTGTGACATTCCAGCAGGTGATTCTCAGCAGTCTGCTGCTAAAAACCTGGATTGTTAGTCCAGTTCATAAGCAGCTCAAACTCACTGAAGTTGCTTCATTAAATTCATTTAAATGAATCATCTAGGGTTTGGGTTAAGTTGCCAACAAAGCAAAGGGGCTTCTCTCTGACTACTGGGTGGTGGTGGTGTTTGTAACATGAAATCTGGGATGTGGAGAACATGCATCAGTCAGCAGCAGCAGATCCATAAACCAGTATGGCTGCAGTCCAGCTGGAGGCCGTTTGATCTGAAGTCTCAGATCTAATGATGAGACCTCATTTTTTCTGTGCTTCCCTTCAGAGGAAACCAGAGGAAAGTCCAGTGAAGGAGACTGAAGTGAAGAGGGTGAAGCAGGATGAGGGCCACGGTGACGCCGTGCAGGAGCCGCACACCAACGGCGTCCCTAAAGCTAACGGAGATCCAGCAGAACACGCTGAGAACATGGAGGTGGCCAAGTAGCGTCAGATCCCAGCACCGACCCGTGCTTCAAGGTTTATTGCTCTTTCTTTGGCGCTCACTGTCCAAGAATAGTAAGGTGGTCGTTTCAGGGGACGTGTTGCCGAAGCAGACTGCTGAGAACTCTGGTCAGGTTTGGCTGCACACAGCTGGAGCCTCCTGGTGCTTTTAGAACCAAACTGGTTCATGTCCTCCTGCCCAGCGCATCCATCTGGTTGCTGTGGTTGTAAATATGTCATTTTCTAAACCGTTTTGTAACCTGTAAAGCTAAATAAAGATTGAACTTTGACTGATTATTCTTCAGCAATTTTGTGAATTTTGCTACAGATGTTTCAGGATTATTTCCCCAACACTTAAATACCAATAATTCCTGTTAATAAATGACTCCTTCTATTGTGTAGAATGGTTTAACAGAGCTAAGAGATGGCTCTTGGCTGATCTACACCAAGAGTGTAACATTTTGAATGGAGTGGCTGACTAAGGTTACTATGAGGCTGAAGACGAGCAGAGGAAATGTACGCTCTGATCAGTTAAGTCAGACTGAGAACATGAATCTGAACCAACTACAAGGCAACAGATGAAAGACCAAAAGATTTAAAAATATAAATAATGGAACTGTTAATTCAGAAGTTAACCATAATAAAGCAAGCTCACAAGGTTTTAAAGCTCTTCTGGGCCTTTTTACATTTTCCCAAATCCTAGAAAATGCTGACTGCTTTCAGTAAAGATGGACTCTAATCTTGGCTAAACTACAGATGGTCTGTAACTAGAGACACGGTTAGGTGAACAGAGTCCAACAAGTCAGTCCAGCCTGATCACAATATTTTAGCTTTAAATGGGGGGAAATGTGGTTTGGTAAGGTGCCTATTTTAAAGAATGCTGTCATCTGTGCTTTGTGTCAGTAAATTCAACTTAAGTACAAAATACACTGGAAAGGTTGGGCAAAAATGAATAAAATGGAAGCACATCTAGAATTAAAATTTTTTTTTTTTTTTTTTTTTTGAAGACCACATTTCTGAGTTGACAGAAACCAACCTGCAGATGCAGATCTCTGGAAAAGATTCTATTAGTTTTACTGCCATAAACTTGTATTAGGAATTTGTTTTTGGCTTCAGTATTGCCAGACGATTTGAGCTGCTCCACTACGTCTCTGGGAGGATTCAGATTAAGGCAGTGGGTTACACTGGATTTTTAGAGGCAGGGAGTAGAAGGGACTGAATACTCGTGCACAGACATTTTAGATCAAATCAGCTATCATCCCCTCAAACTGTCTAATTACACACTACTTGGTGTTGATCCATGAGAGACTGAAGCTTATGAGTAACGTTCTAGGCGTGTACACTCTAGTTTTACTGAGTAAAACCATGACTTGCTCAGCTCACCTGATGCACTGAGGTGTGCAGTCCAATCTGGACCCTTTAAATCCAAGTGTTTCTGAATCACCTAAAACACAACTTGTGTAACCTCCAAAAATCTAGCAGAAAAAAAGTTTGCTCCTGAAGTGCTAAACAAGTCCTAATATAATCTAGAAAAAACCTCATCCTGGAAAATGTATGAAAGCATGTTGACGCCACATTGTTTCAGTCGGCTTCCTGCAGGTCAATCTACAACATGAAGCTCCAGCATCCTGAGATCTATGGGTCAAGACCAGAAGAAGCAATATAGGAGTGAAAACATCTCATGAAGTGCTCAGTGTTCTTCACGCTGAGCCAAAAGGTCCTGCTGCATCCACAAACACCTGATAGCTCCTGAACCTTTCATGGGGTCAACGGGGAGGACTCTATGGTGGGGAGCAGAGGAGCTTCACCCTGCGCTGCAGATTTCTGACAACCCTTAAATCTGACGTTATGTAACGGAAACGCACGAGTCAAATTCAGGCCTACAGAGAAACTACAAAACAAGTGAGATAAACCTGAAGAGTTGCTGAATCTCATTAAACAAACACATTATACAGATTTCATATTTCTAGCAGTAACTGGTCCATTTGCTTATGGTCTCACTGGTGATGATTTTGTTTTCATTTTATGAAGTTTTTGAATTTAACTGAATGTTACTTTATATGCAAAATAAAGCGTACACTCTAATCAGTTCAATTCCCAAGGTATGCATATATACATGGTTTCATCACAGCAATTTTATGGCTTTCCTGACTTAAAACTTTACTCTTCCCCCATCTGTGGCACCTTATTTGCTGCAGAGACGGCCAAAGGCCTCTGATCCACGTGGATGACCAACAAGTCGTATCTGAAAGAGTAAATACAGGCACCTTTTCCCACCTTCCTTACTGACGGCACCACTTGGCCAGCCGTCACCATGGTGACCGCTGACCCACTCCGGCCCAAAATACGTTTTCAGACACAGTTTCAGCTACTGCTGGTCTAGACCACGTGAAGGAGGGACCAGATGAAGCACCACAGGAGTCGGGTTCATAGTGAAACATATCAGCTTGTCAGGAACCAATTTTTATTAATATCATTATTAATGTGTCATCAGCATCATCAATGAAATGAGTTAGTCTGTTTAAAGCAGAATCAAGTGTGCATTCATTGCCCTTCTTTTTCTTGATGAACACTTCAGTTCAACAAAGCGAGGAAGAAAAAGGAAGAGGGTGAGGGGAGGAAGGAGGTCAAGGACTGCAGTGAAGGAGGAAACGCAGGGAAAACAACGTCTGGCAGAGCAGGAATCTCCCCCTTCACTGGGATATGATTGGTTTTTCCCTTGTGCAAGAATGACGAAAAAAAACAAAACAAAAACAAAGAAAATTGAGAACAAAATGGTGCTCTAAAAGGAAAGATGAGACAGGAAGAGGGGGGGGGGGTGGCTTGCTGGGATGTGGTGTCGGCTGTTTTCTTGTATGCTTTGTTCCGTAAAGCCGTGTTAGGATCTGATGCAGTCGTCGTCGTCCGAGGTCTGGCTGCTGCTACTGGTTTCGGACTCGGAACCCTCCTCCACGCGCGCCTCCGCCACACTCCTCCAGGGGGTGAAGTGGAGGGTCACGCCCCGTGTCTTGGGGAGAACCCCGTTCCTTTGCATGCCGTTCTTCTTCAGCTGGTAGAAACACAGGGGATGAGTCACGGGGGGGGGGAAAGCTGGCGTCGGTGTTTGGTTTTCGTGTCGTCGAGTCCTCACCTGTTCGGTTTTAGTCTGGAACTCCCTCAGCTCGTCTTCGGTCAGAGGCAGGAAGTTGTCGTCGTTCTCGGGGTATTCCTGCCAGCCCATGGCCTTCAGCAGCCTGCAGGACACCAACGCTCTGCTTAGTCTGTTCAGGCAGCAGATGTGCGCGGCGCAGGTGCGGCCCGCGGCCCTCTTACCTGTGCTCTGCCTCCAGGGAGCTGGACAGGTGCTCCGTGTCTGAATCGCTGAGGGAGTAGGTAAGGCCGTTCTCGTGGCACGCTTCCTCGCTGTAGGCTTTGGGCTCTGGGGTGCTGCTGTCTCCCTGAGGAACACAACAAGCCATATTGGGTCAACGTTAAAATTCATTCACACCTCCGAACATTAATACTTGATTCGTTTCTTGCAACCACAAATGTTGCTGTTTTATTAGGCTTTTATGTGCGGGACCAACACAGAGCAGGGGTCATTTTAAACACCTACACATGGTTGTGTATGTGAGTCAATCCCCTTTTTGCAGCAGCTACAGCTGCAAGTCCTGTGGAGGAAGATCTCACCCAGCTTTGAACATCTACAAACTGAAATCTTAGCTTATCGAAATGCAAAGGTTGTATTTGCAACATGATTGGATGTGAGCTACTTCAAATATGCATCGGCGCTCTTTAGCGGCCTCCTCTCTGGGACCAGTGATGAAACGATTAAATCCTTTCATTTGAAATGAAACGTTGTCCACAGAAAGGTTCAGTGGCACCGGTGGCGTTTATGAGGCAGGCTTTGTGAACGGCGGCCCACCTCTCCTGATGTTCCTGGGCTGCTGCTCGTCGTCAGCTCTCCGGTGCCCTCGTCCTTCAGGGTTCGCAGAAACTCACTCTTTCGGTCCGGACCGCGGCGCATCAGCTTCAGTCTTGATGGAGCAATATCTATGGGGGGAGTCGTGCTGGAAGGTTGCTGCACGCACGACAACAGAGAAAAGTTGGTTTTTAATCCAACATTTATGGCACGTATAACCTTCAGCACTGGGACAGGTCATTTAACAGTGACTATATTCACAATGCGCCATTTTCAGTTTTGCGGCTCAGCAAATATCATTAGCCAGATTGAAATGTATATTGATAAATACCATCTAACAAGAACAACAGAGATCCCAGAATCTACTCCATTTTAAAAGCCTTCTTTCAGGGGGAGCCCTTTATGGGGCCCCGTGAGGCGTTCTCACCTCTTTCTGGGTGTTGTGCTGTGGTGCGCTGACTGGGGGGCTGGGTTTGGCTGCAGAGACGGGGCTGGTGAAGACTGAATCCCGGCCTGGCATGTGAAGGCCCGACTTTGTGATCTCTCTCCCACCGGACTTCCACTGGGGGTTCTGGAAAAGATCAGTTTGTTTACAGAAAGAGTCCAAATGAGTTTAGGCTCTTTAACCACCAGCGCCGCTTCAAAAACTCATAAAAATTATCATTCTTTTTACCACTTTCACCACATCAAATATTTTTTGCAGCTTCAGATCTCTCCATACATATTTAAAAAAAAAAAAATTATGGCCTTATATTTTTTGCTCTTTTATCATTAGAACCCCATTTTATTCCCAATAGCAGATCAACTAAATTGATGTCATGATGAAGCTCTGCTGCCCCTGGTGGCCATCAAAGCTAAAACCTGTTCCCTGAACCTTTAATCCAGAGGCTTAGATCTGTTAGGCAGTCGTGTGTGAAGCATTGAAATACACTATATTGAGGTCAGGACTCTGCAGGCCAGTCTAGGTC
Organism: Fundulus heteroclitus; assembly: GCF_011125445.2. Taxonomy (NCBI): domain Eukaryota; kingdom Metazoa; phylum Chordata; class Actinopteri; order Cyprinodontiformes; family Fundulidae; genus Fundulus; species Fundulus heteroclitus. The sequence goes on from NC_046366.1 coordinate 6,845,898, forward strand.
TTCCCTATCAAACACTGTCATCTATGTCAGCTGAAGCATTCAGAACCAGCTCCTACAAACAACCCCACACCAGAAGCCGCTCTAAACTTTACTCTTTACACAACACAGCCAGACCAGCACCGTCTCCTGACAACTGCCAGGCCCAGCAGATTGCCAGGTGGAGACGCGCTATTCGCCACCCCGGATGATGGTTTTGCACTGTGAGAGGAAGCCGGAACACCCAGCGAGAACCCGCAGAACGTACAGACAGTCCCCTAAGCTGCCATTCCCAGCCAGAGCTATACTGCCAACCAGAAACATTAAATAAGCAGGACGTACACCTCTGGAGGTGGCTCAAACGTCTCTGGTGTCATCCGTACCTTGGTGTGGGCCACGGCGGGCTTGGGGACCAGGTTCTTGTAGACGCTGGAGCCTGTGAGGGGGGCTTTGCTGCCGTTGGCGGGCAAGGTGCCAGCAGTGGCAAAGCCTGCAGAGAACGCTGTGCCAGTGTCTTCCTTGGAAACCTTCTTGATGACCAGCATTTTGGACACCATCTGCTTGCTAACAGGAGGGTTTTCTAAAACACGCCGAACAATTAGAGAGGACAGGTTCACAGGTGAAGACAATCGACACATTTAACCATGAGGAGTAGATGCTCCTACCCCACACCCCCGCATGGGGAGCCACTGCTCGCATCTGACTGCCAGGCTTTCCAGTTGTTTCAGGGTTGAGGGAGGGCTGCAGACCAAAACATTTTACAATCAGCACTAGGGGTGTGCAAAACAATCGTCATGACGATGCATCGCGATTCTAATTTTCGCGATCTACTGCATCGATTCTTGACGCCAAGTATCGATTATTAATTTAAAAAAAATTATAAATAAAATCGCATGAATGGTTTGCAAACATCAGCCAAAAACAAGTGGAATACAACTTCATTGGTTTAAAGGACCACTGAGGCCATGTAAACGTCACTGATTATCCTTATTTTGTTATTTTAAGTTTTATATATCCTAGGCACTTTTTGTCTGTGTGTCCACTCCAGTAATAGTAATATTTGTGTCCAGTAACAGTAATCGTTTTCAAGGAAATACCTCCAAAAGTCATTTCAATAAATACAGCTACGTATGAATTCAGTTGCTTTCAGTTATGTATCAATTGAAGACACTATCCAGATCATACACAGCCAGTCAGCCACTGGTAACGGCTGTATTGTTTTCTAACAGTGTTCAGTGAAAATATCGCAATGCATCGCGATACATTGCAATAATTCAAGTATCGTGATGCATCGTGATAGAATTGGATCGTGGCATGTAAATCGTGATTCGAATCAAATCGCGACTTCTTTGGCAATACCCACCACTAATCAGCACAAAGTATTAAAGAAAAGAAGGATGCCCAACATACCAAACCTAAACAGGTCAGTGCTGCATTATTATTATTATTATTACTACTACTACAATAAAAGCTTTGTAGAAATCCAGCGGCGTGTACTCACAAAGTCCTCTTCTACAAAATTCAGCTTGTCGTCCTTGCCGTCCTTGCGTTCCTCGGTGGGAAACTTGTCCTGGTACGAAGCCCCCTTGCGGGGATGGAAGTTACCGTTGCGCTGCCTGTGCCCCCCCTGCCTGTCCCTGTCGCCTCCTCCTCGTTTGGGGTGGCGTCCCTGGTGGTGGTGGCTGTCCGGGGCACCGCGGGGAGCTCCGTGCCAGTTGGCCGTTTCCTTCCAACAAGAGCCCCCTGCCAGTCCGCCGTGCCCCCCCTTGGCCACCCCCGAGTCCACTGAGTCATGTCTCAGTAGCAGCGAGGGCTGCTGCCATCCGTCGCCTACAGGATGGGGGAGGAGAAAAGTTTTTGGAAAGATTGGAACGCTGACAAAAACTATCATAAGTTAAACGTGAAGTCACAGAGAGGACTCTGCCACCACCAGGTTATATATAACCTAGTAGTTATAACCAGGTTATAACTACTAGGTTATAACCAGGTTATAACCTAGAAGACGCCACTGCCTCCAACAAGGCCATCTCAACCCATCGCCTAAATTATTCTTTATTCATTAAAGAAACTGGAACTCTTTTCTATAAATTAACCAGCTTCTGGTTCCATAGGAGGTGGAACCTTCCCTATGAGGTAGATGGACAGAAAAAGGCCACATGCTCGGTTGACCAACAAATAGTGAAGCAACGAAACAAGCTTTTACTTCTCTGTTTAGTTGCAAAGCTGTCAGAGGCTAATAACCCAGACAGAAGTTTACAATTAGAGCAGAAAAAAAAAAAAACTAGGAACTCCTAACAACCTACCCTGTTGATCACTAAAAAAAATTATCATGCAAAATGAGACAGAAACTGTACAGTGCTGCTGTTGAATACTTGCATGGACCAGTATCCAGTCTATTTTAGTTTAGAATGGCCCTTAATTTGGTAAAATCTATCTTAATCCTATATTAATTGACGGGGAAATGGAAGCACACGTTGGTTCACTGAGGATAAGCAACTCAGCATGACAGAAAGAAGGTCATTAACACTTGCACTACGTGTTCTCCTGGCTTCTGTTTAGCCAAACAAGGAAGTGACACTTAAATTGTTTATTTCTCTAAATCAGCCGGCAATACAAGAGTGAAGGCCAGTGATTCTACTTGGTTGCTTGCATTTATGGGAGCTGGATTCCCTCTTTTTGCAGAACTTCTAGGAGCGCTCCACTCAACTCCAGGTTCTCGTCAGAACGTTGCAATAAGCCACGTTCTGTCAGGTCATTATGCCACTGGTGTTCCTGTTTTGCCCGGTTCTCTACTAAGGGTTTGAAACAAGGTTCCCTCGGCAGTAAGGGCTTACCTGCTGGAGCGCGCAGGGAGCCGTTGTTGAAGAAACCATCAGAGGAGTTGTGGCGGCGGCGGCTCACAGCAGGTCTGGCGTCTCTGTGGTGGTGAGGCTCACCTTGCTTGTCAAGGTTGGCAGCAGGGGACTGAAGGAGGGCAGAAAGGTGACATCAGGCAAGCAGGAAACCCAATGCAACCAGGGGGGGGAACATTACACACATCCCTATTCTTCAGGAGAACACAGAGGGCTCAACGATTTACAGAACATCTGCTGGTCTCGGCTTTATTTCTGACCACAAGTCGGGACTGTTAAGTTTATAATCCGTCTGTAAACAACTAGACTAAGTTAAAGAATAACTCCAGGGACCTCATTTAGAGCAGGAAATAAGGGAAAGTCACCATCTTTCTCAACATGCTGAGTCATTAAAAGTGAGGACTCCAGCCAAATGATACATGTCCTTTTCTGAAGTTCAAAGGTCAAATTAGATTACGTTCTTCGGGCCATCCCTGGCAGCAGCAGTGAGACATCGTCTGGTTGTTTCCACGACAAAACCCACCTTCTGCCAGGGAACAGACTGCAGTATCAACGCGTTAGGGAACAACCGGAACATGGCCAGGTCTGGTGACGACGAGCAACTTCCTACGTCCCTGATCACAACACTTCAGGTGGACAACTGGTTCTACTGCCCTAAATTACAGGGCTTAGGGCTAGTCATGTTATCCTCTGAACCTTTTTATATTTTGCTTCATTAAAACCACAAACTGCAGTGTTTTTATAGGGATTTTACCTGATGGACCAACACAGCAGTGCTGAATTGTAAAGTGGAAGAATCGACAGCTGGTTTCCTACATTCCTCACCAATAAAAATCTGTATTAGATTTCATCCCTCAGGGCAGAAGCAGCTTTTGCTGCATGTTTCTCCAGGTCTTCTCCTACCTGACTGAAACTTCTGCAGAACAGCTCAAAGTTAGACAAACTAGCTGGAGAGGCTCTGTAAGCAGCCATTTACCAGCCTCTCCACATGTCTCCAATTGGATTTGTGTCTGGACTTTGAGCGAACCCGGATATAAACCCCTCCATGTCGACTCCAGCTGTATGTTTAGGGTCGACTGCTGAATATTTGATTGATATTGACGACTATGAAGACTGTTTTTCTTCTCATTACCACATTTTATGAGGCTTAGCATCTCAGCCTCTACAAACTACATATGATGTGCATGCAGGGCACTTAGAGACCCTCAGAGTGAATGCATGGCCCTCAAAATATGATCTCCAACCAAACATTGGGTCCACACCGTCCATTTAAAGGCAACATAGCAAACGTTCATGTTGCAATTCAATACGTTGTGCAGCTTCACCAAATAGTTACACACCTGAGCCGAGCCCGTTCTTCCCTGTTGCCTTTATTTAGACGTACCGGAGCAATGAATGCAGGCAACACGGTTCTGGTTTACATTAGTGAAAATAAAATGCTGAATTACAACCCTTCTTCTTCCACCTTACAGTTTTAAAACTACTTTGTGTTGGTCACAAAATCCTGGTAGCATACACTAAGGTTTATGGTTGTAACACTGCAAAGGTTACTAAAGTTCAAGAGGTATGAATACTCCCATAAAACCTCCAATACCGTGTACCGTGCTGTGCCGGGAAGTTCGAGGCCTAAACGCACAAACAGGCATTTTCAGAGGGAAAGTCAACTGTGGCGACGACAACAACAAAAGGCCAGCTAACCTCAGTCCTCATGCAGCGCAGTACTCTCTTCTGGGCCAAAGCTAGCATCCGTACCGTCGTCTCAAACAAAGATAAGCGCAAAAAATTACATTTCCGTAACTTTCGATGCTCCTGGAGCAGAACAGTCACCTGTTCACAACAATAAGAGCCCAAACACTTCTGCTCAGGGATGCAGAGTCAGGCCGGATCCCGCTGGCAACCTTTCATCTGCGCAGCAAAGGACTGACACAAGAGATAGTCCTGTGTGTAGTGCTGAAGGTGCACATGCTCTTTCTTACAGCATAGATCTAATATTTGCCACACAGACATCTGACATTCATAGGCATGAACGAAAAGTTCAGTTTAACACCATTTCTTTTTTTGGCAACTTTACGCGCAGAGTTAAAAAAATAAGGGCCCCCAGACGGCAGAAAAGTCAAAACAGTTGTGGTTTGAATCAAATTTAAAATATTCTGTTCACTTTGAGGATAAAAGAGAGAAACACGGTTTCATAAAAATGCATTCACACAGATACGAACACACCGTCGTTTGATGGTCCAGATCGAGTGCTGTCATTTTGCACATGTGGCACATTCTTTGGACACTGAAGGCCCTGAGCGCCATCTGTCCACTTTGACAGAACCACTCGTCCAAGGCCGCGCAAACGAAATCAAAGAATTGAAAAGCAAGAAAAAACTTTCACAATAAGGGTGGGCTGAAGATGCAGTCATGGGACCAGAGCCAATATTAAATACAATTTAAATACTGTGATTAAAACTTGGAATCAGAGTTTATGTTTGCTGTTCCCAAACTAACGCTGCGGTGTAGCGGCGTTACTTCCAGGTACGGGAGCGCCAGTCTTCATGGCTCTGTTGGCGTTCATGGTTGCACACGCCAACATTGCTTGGCTATTTTAAGCCTGTATGCTGTTTATTCTCTATTCAAGATAGAAATCAGTAGAAGTGTCTATTTGCAGAACTTTAGAGATCCCATAACTCAAACCTGCTACACCAAGAAGACGCCACCATGTTTTTACTACCACCTAAACCAGTGTAGCAGCAGCGACTGGAGCACGGCTTGAAGAGGAAGCTGCACAAGTTAAATTGTAACTACACCGTCTCTTAAAAAACAACAACAAACCCTCCCGCTGCTGATATCAGAAACCCTGCAATTCACAAAACAGGAATTATCTCACTAGGGTTGATTTCCAAAAACACACACTTTTCATTTGTTTGGACTCCAAATGCACGTTTGGGTCGGCAGGACCATGAAAACAAAAACACTGCAAGGCTGCAGAGTCCCCCGCTCCAACACAGCCGGCCCGTGGGCTTCCAACCGTCAACCATCTTTTACAAAATCCACCTTTAGACGTTACATAATCATGATTGGTCACCAGTATCAGATTACATAGGTTTAAAAAACGTCCGGGTTCAACACTGCCACTACTTAAAACCATCTTGGCTTAACGGGCTACAGTCATGTTAATGAGAAGTCAGAAAGCGGCGGACTAGCAGGATATTTCTCTGGCTGCCTGGAGCAGAGGGACACAGAGAGCTCCTGCTGAAGGAAGACTCAAAGTTAGCCATTATACCATTAAGCTAATCACAAAAGACAGAGGAAGCACAAAAGATGTAAGACGCCACTAAATGGGAAGTTGAATATTCAACAGACATGTCGGCTAGCTGTCCAAGCTGCTACTTTTAGAGGAGTGAGACGTCAGCAGATAACAGACAGGAGAAGGTATTAGGAGGGTGTGTCCCCCCTTCTTAAGCCTATTTTGAATAAAGGCCATTAGTGGCACTACATAAAGAAAAAAGACAGCAGCAGTTTTGAGTTATGCTCCCAACATGAAATAAAGACAGCTAAAAATATGACCTGCAGGAATTTGGCCTGTTTTGAAATAATAGCAATAAAGGTACTGAATGAGATGAGCTAACGGTTTTAGTTGGGTTTATTTTACAGCGCTGCCTGACTCCCTGGAGGATCATTACTGGACAGTTAACACTGTTTCACTGTGAAGACTTTTTAAATAGATCCAATCAAAAAAAGTCTATCACTTTATGATGGAACTGGCTAAAAACCCACAAGGAGGTCAGAGCTTTACACGACCTGTGATGGCAGAAACGCCACATGATCTCTGATTGGTGCATCTTACCGGCCTGGACTCACACCCACCACCATCTTGGCCAGAATCTTCCACCCTGAAAGAACCTCTGATGGTGAACTTGAACCGCTTTAAACTATTAAGCGGAGTCAGACAACCTTTAGGAACATTGTGGCCTGCTGCTGCTGCTGGGAGCGGCGCCTGATGTTTGTCCTTCATCGCCCTCCTCCTCTCCCTCTTTCCACGGCCCGACTCCACTAAGTGCATTAAGACCCGTGCCTTGGACTGCTGTGTCTGTCTGATTCCTCTGACGAGATTCTGCTGCAGCAACAAGTCCTGCGGCACAGCATCTTCCACCGTGCGGCGTGACGAGGTCTGACTCGTATTTCCAGGAATTTTGGAAAATGTGCATCGTGTGCCGGGCTCAAGGAAAGCATCTGAGAATAAATATCTGTACATATGTAACAAGATGCATAAATGTTTGCAGCTCAGTTACGAAAAAAACAAACATCTTCACCATCAGCCGTTCTGTTCATTCTATGGACACGCAGCAAGAAAACAGCAGAAACTAACGTCTCTTAATGCTGTTACCCAAAACATTGACCGGTTTTATGGCATCTCAACCAAAATGATAAAAGCAACGGTGGAGGGTCTGCAGAGCCCGGCAAAAAACGGGGAAACCTACGCTCCAACTAATAGGCAAGCCCGTCATGATCGTCCTTCCTCTGATCGGTCCTTGGTGTGGAGCATTTGATGCTTGTGGACGTTTTCCTTATTAAAGCACTAAAAATCTTGTTGACCCTCTGCTGAACCGCGCGCTGACTGCCGTCATTGTCCCGCAGGGCATTTTACGCTGAATACAGACACTGACACTGATCCGCAGACATATTCAGGCCAAAGTGTTGGAAAACACGTTGGACATTTGGACAGCTTCTGACACACCTACACAATGTGTCCAGTCCTCACACACACACACAAATACACACACACACACACACACACACTTCTGTACCTTGGCAGGCTGGGGCGTGGAGAAGTTAAGCCAGGCAGGGACAAAGTCATGCTGCGCCATTTAGGTCCAGTGTTTCCGGTCAGTGGATGGAGGCATCAAACCTCATGGCCAGGATCTAATGAACAATTTGCAGGATTAAATTCAGATCCGAACCACAGGAAACCACAGCTTGGCGTTCTATTCCAGTGCCTTTAAGTAACTTTGCCGTAGATCAATACGCTATCTGCATAAAAAGGTCAGAGAGAGGGAAGGCAGAGACTTATTTTTAGTAGAAAACAACAAAGCGCAGCATGCTGCAGATGTGCCTGTGAGGGAGACGACTATCTGACAGCTTGGTTGAAAACACGTCGGCTAATTTGGTTCCTTTAGTTTTAAGCAAAGACGCTTGTGTAATACATTTGAAATGTTTTTACATAGATGAGCGATGCTCACTGTAAATGGACAAGAAAGAAAACACCTCTCTCTGACAAAAGCTGCCAAACGACTTAAGGTTCATTGTGCATGTGTGAGTTAGATGCGTCGCGGAGGTGAAACGGGAAAAATTACCCCAGAGTCTGTTGCTCTGAAGTCCTCTGCCTCCTCTCTCTCTCTGCCTGTCTGTCTGGGCTGGCTTCCTTCAGGCCTGGTGGCGCTGCTCACGGACACCGTGCACTGGCAGACGGGAAGCGGCGCCAAGGAACCCCCCACTCCACCTCGACCAGGACAGTGCGGCCCCTTTCTCCAGGCGGAGCTCCCTTCGTCCAGGATGGAACGGCTGGAGAGGAGTCAGAGGGAGCTGCTGGAATGATCAGGAGCGCTGATCCAGGAAAACTGGCCAGGCGGTGAACGGGATCTCCGTCGCAGACGCGGGCCGGTCTAGGACGAGGCGGAGGCGAGTCCGATCCCTTCCTCGGCACTCGGCGATGAAAGCTGTCCTCGACAAGCTGGTTTCTTCGAAGTTTTTGGAAGCACTCGCTCCTACTGTCACGAAAAACACTCAAAACCTGATTGGGCTTAAAAGCGATTGGCAAGGCGACTCGACGCGAGAAGTGATTTGTCCCAAAGGTGATGCGAAGCTAGTCCGTCGCGTCTTCAGCGAGAGGACAGAGTCTGTGGACGCGGTGTGCCCTCAGACATGGACCTGCGGCTGTGTAGCAGTCCCACTTTGACGCCAGACGGGGGGGGTGGGGCGGGGTGTCCTGCCACGCTGTGTGCCAGAACGCTGCAGACTGCACCAGCCCTTCACCGAATCATTTTAAAATCTACTCAGGCATGCAACGAAGAAAAAAAAAATGGATTCAGAGACAGTCTTTGATTGGCAATGGAGGTCGCTGAAAGCCACTGCTCACCTCATTAAACTGGTGAAAGAGAGCGTCTTAGTTTGAAGAAAAGATTTAGCAACGTTCAGAGTCACATGACAGGGAAAGAGGTGAAGCTCAGAGTTACATCGCTGTGATTTTCAGTTCTGGTTAGTGAGTTGGAGATGCTGCTGAGGGCCGCATCGTAATGCCAGGTGTCGCTCTGTAGTTCGTGGAATCACATTTGGAAGATGGCCATTTGATTAGCGGCACTTTTCTGACCGGGGGAGTTAGAGGATTCCTATCTGATTTCATAGACATGCAAGGTCAAAGGGCCTTGGTGGGCGTCATTTAGCAACAGCTACAATCGTCCAAAAACAAAGCCTGACGGCGGCGGGGTCAGCTTCTGTCTAGATGAAGGGAAAACAGCATGTATCCAAAAGTTTGTCGGCTGGGTCTTTCTTCAGATATCTCCCCGGCACGATGCTGCAGTGAAAGTTTCCCCAGGTCAACCCGACTGCTCACAGGAACAGACTGGATCTGAAAAACAAAACAAAGCCATCTTAATTCATTTGATCATCACAGCTTCAGAATAGACACAACTTTCAGTTTGCTGAGACCCACCGCACCAATTCTGATTTGGTTTTGGCAGATCCCCCCCTCCCCCCCGCCACTATAACCCATAACAGAGGAAAAAGGAGCTGCGGGTTCTTTGATGCAGCCCGTAGCTTTGAACCCAACAGACAGTGAAGAAATAAAACCGTCCCTCCTTTATGGATTATAGCGTACGGCCCTAGTCTTTGTCTGATCTCACAAACTGGGAAAAGTGAATCAACGTACGTCGGTTGGTCCAGTTATAAGCCCAAAACAGTGGGAGGCTTTATTTTGGCTGCATTTAATGAATAAAGCAAAAAAAAAAAGTCATGAATTTCAATGATTTGAGCTGTGGCCCACTGATCAGATCTGATCAGGAGAACGTGGGCTAATTCCCATCTCCTGCTGACTCACTGGTGCAGCTTTAAAAACAAACCCAGAAGAACTTTGCTGATTTCTTTAAAATAAACTCTCCGTTTGATCCTGATCATTTCAGGAAACCCAGCCGTATCAAGCACGATGTTCTGTGTAGAGCCGTTTATTCTGGGGGCAACATTTTACCATCGTTACTTTGATATCTTTAACCTCGGCGTATGAAGCTGCAGTCAGAAATACCCTGACAAGCCTCACAGACACGCAGGCTGTGAGGACCTGCTGGGCGTTCTGTGGGCTATTCAACCCTCTAATGGCCATCCTGTCGTCACAGACAGCATTTGTCACGTTTTCTCAGGACTAGAATTCCTAAAATATACCAGAAAAAGTTGCACTTTCAGTGCATATATGATACGGTACGATAGTCCCTGGGACTTCTGTACCATACTACGAGATCGACCAATCAGACGATATTCACCGTCACATGACACTGTAGCACCTGAATGCTCGGTCTGGTTAAAATAAATATAAGTCAAACGGTGTATCGCACGGTGCTCAGGACGTTACGGCACAATTATGAATAGCGCAACAGAAGGCGGTCTGCGATGTTTGATGAAATTATGAAAATCACGTCAAGGAAGTCAACCAGAATCTCCCAGAAGGCTAATTTCTGAAGACAGCGACCATGAGGGGCGACGGGTTGTTTGCAAATCGGTGAATGCAGCAATGCTTCTAAAAGCAAAGACGATGCTCCGCTACATGTCACCACAGCTTTGCTTACACATGTCCACTAGACATTTATGTCGCTGAACACAACAGTCAGCTTTAGTGCAGCATTATTCGTCATTACAGGGAATTAAATATATTTAGCTTTTATGGTTTATTTTCAGATTTGATCTTTTTTAAACTTTCATATTAGTTGTAATGTATGAATTTCTATCTTGTGATTTTCCTTCATTCTTAACTTTAAGCCACTGAACTCCAGACAGACTGGTGATCTGCTGTCTGAAGCGGCTCACCGTGGCGTTCTGCAAACAGAGCTGGACCCCGACATCGTGCCTCCACCCCTCAAGTTCAAGCCCCAAAGAGCTGCTGGGGTTCAGCCACCTCTCCATCCCAGGCCAACCTTTTCCTCATTTGTTGATGGACTTTTGCTTCTTTTAGGCAACAGCTGAAACAAATATAAATGTACCTGGAGAGGCTTTGCAACAGCAGCTGGGCTTGTTGCTGGATGTGGCGGTGCTGGAGCTACCAAGGGTCTCAGACAAGTTCTAGTTTCCAGAGAACAACAAATTCATGGGAGGAGTGGACACATGTGACCAGATGCCACAGAGGATCCCTAATGGTGGCCAACCACAGTCACCCAGGCTTTTCTAGACATTGCTGTATCGATAGCTTGATCCTCCACAAGCAGCTGTGTGCCAGCCTGCAGAAAAGGTCCAAAACATGGCAGCAATTACAGGAGGAATTTGCTGCATTTCTCCTTGGAATCTCAGTAGACAGCATGCCACAGAGGAGCCCGTCTGAAAGGCATGCCCTGTATCAGCAAGCCGGGGACAGGAGAAGGCCCAGAGAGCCACGGGCTGATGGCTGTGCGTGGTGGCCAGTGTGAGACTGTGCAGCTGGAGAGGAGCTGCTGCAGGGCTTACCACTGCAGACAAAAAAACACCTGAACCGTAATGACAAAAACAGACAAACGACCAGGGTTGACACTTGATTTTTGGATTACTGGAATATAGCTCAAAGTTTAAATTGTCCATTTGAAACTGTTTGCTCGTGTTGTTTTTTAGCTCTAATTCAGACATAAACTAGAAAAATCTGTGTAATTTGGGTGACGCTGAATAGCCTCCAGACACTGAAAGGCAAAAGGCGCAGAAGCAATGACAATTCTACCATCTAACTAAAATACTACAAGACGGCCCATTTAAAATCATGGTCATAAGAGGGTAAACGCTCTTTTTGCAGCGAGCAGAGAGCATTTAATGTGGAACTTCAACGATTTCACAAAACAACAATTGATAGCACCTTTAATGTATTGCTGATTTTTCAACAATCAGACAGACACACTCAGAGTCTCTCTCTCTCTCACACACACACACACACACACACACACACACACACACACACACACACACACACACACACACACACACACACACACCTTTAGATAACTGGGCCGAGTCTATCTTCAATCTTCAGCAGACCCAGACCCTGACTGAGTGTAGCCGGTCATTTCTCTTTGCAGGCATAAAGAGGATTTTTGAGTGGCAGTATTGGATTGACTGATATTTAGCTTAATTACAAAGCTCCAATTAACTCAGTGAAGATCTGAGGCAAGCTAAGATGAACTGGGGACGTCTATCGAAGCTGTTTCTAAACAGCTCGATCACCAAGTTCTGAGAAGAACCTCAGATGGAAAGGAAAAAGGGGAAGGAGCTCCCAGGACAAAGCCAGAAACCACCAAAGTTCGAGTCTGTTGTAAACTGTTGGGAGATCGTAATACTGTCCACGGTGCGGTCAGGTTTACACTGCCAAGGACAGAAAGAATGTGGACTGAGAAAGCACCGTCAGCTCCAACACTGACACCTAAAAAGTTTGACTGAATCTTAACACAGGGCCTGATCTCTTCTGGTCAAACCAGACAAAATTCAACCATTTGGCCACGAATAGAAACAGCTAACAAAAAGTCAACGTGAGGCCGTCAAACTTAACTAAGCTGTGTTATCAATAACTGTGCCATAGTTACTCTGGTATTTATTTCTATGTCGGCCTTTCTGATAAGCTCATCCTCTGCTGTTTTAGAACCAAGTTTAGATCAGATCACCCCCGAGTCCCCCTAATGTGAGACAATAAAGGAATCTCTTACCAAACTTAAGGTATTGCACCATTTCTAAGCACGGTGGTGGCAGCATTATGCCGCGGGGCTTGTTTGCCACCAGTGGTACCGGTGCGAAGCAATGGTTTACACAATTAGCCAGGGAAAACAACATCCAATTTTTTAAACTTCAACTCAGATCAACAGCTACAGGGTGGAAGCTCGGACACAGCTTGTTGGTCCAGCAGGTCAATGCTCCCCAAACACACATCAGACTGGTTTTGGACTGGGAAGAATACAATAAACATCTGGAATCGTCTCTGTTGGAAATGTATGCACTTAGGTCGGGTTGGTGCCGGAAAACCAAACCAGAGAGGCCAAGAACCCATTCGACGGCCACTTACGGGTGAAAACATTTGTGCGAATAAAGAGCAACATGCTCGGGGACACTTACCCCAACATCAGACAGTACGTACGTTTTATTTATAGCCCCGTGTGGACGAGGGCACAAGAGACTCAAAATGTGAGCCACAAGTTCTTGTTAAAAAAACAAAAACAAAACAGTATATAAATTACTACAAACCCAGAATTACCACGTGAAAGAGGAGCGGATGAAAACTTCTTAACCAGAAGTGTAAAGTCAAATCATCTGTCATAACCACTGAGTTAAATCATCAGCTCCAAACAGGTAACTACTAATACAGAATCCTATAGAGAATAAATGCAACTCTCAAAATTGAAGATGCTCGACTAAAACCAACTTCTGTTGCATTTAAACCCCTGGCTGCAGCAAACAGCCCAGCTATTTGCCATTTATGGCAGACTTTAACTTAAAAGGCGCCTAAAGAAACTGATTTTTTACAGCCGTCTGCTATCATCTGAGGAGTTTGAATGAAGAAAAAAAAAAAAGATACCGACTGCGCAATCTGGAATTGGCCTTTTTTTCTTCTCCTTTTGGAGTTGGGGCTTCAGCCGCCCTCTTTTTATTGAATTATCTAGATGCCCTGACCACTGTGGGCTTCCTGCGCACCACGGAGAGCCGGGGCTGGTTAACGTATCTACTCGGCTATTACGTAAGAGCTCATCATCAATGAGTTGTCCGCGGGGCGACCCGGACAAAACACTCCGCAACACAGACCCTCACTTTACCATCGCACAAACTACGTGTGCGCACATCCCACGCTGCCACGGAGAAGTTGGCGACACGGTTCGGCTAACGCCACCCCGTCGTAAACAAACCCAACGTGCCTCCGGGAGCTGCAAGCAGCCCGATTCAACAGTTCCGCGCACGTTTCGCCCGAGCTAACGGGGCTAAATTAAACGAGCTAAAGTGCTTTGACACGTTTCAGGGAGGGGGCGGCTACCTGCTCCGCCGTGTTCCTCTATCGGTCAACAATAGTCACCAGACAGCAGCGCCGTCGTCTGTATCCCACCTCCGCAGCTAGCAAACTGTCTCCAAAACTCAGGCTGGCGTTAGCATAGCAGTCGTTAGCAGGTAGCTGACATTAACTAGCGCGTTTAGTCGCCCGTGAAAACAGTGAGGCGTTTAGCACGAGTGCGTGTGGCTGGCTGGCTCGGTCGTATTAAAAGGCGTTGACTGTTGCCAAAAAGGCACAAAACGACCGATTTAAACAGCTGTCACTGGCATACAAAAGAGGTAAACAGACCTTGCTCGGCTGGAACAACACAGTTTCAAAATGGCTACCTTAGCAGCAAGCAGCACACATTTATCAGCTTGCTAAGTGCTAGCGAGCTAACTTGCAGTGTTTTATGACGATAGCGCCTACCTTCTCAGGAGCACGACGGTCTCGAGCAGAGAGGGACTCGCATTCAAAGGAGCGCTGCTGACACGACAGACGCTACTCCGCTCTGTGTCCGCAAACTTCTCCGAAAATCGGGCTGCCTACGTTTGTTTGGGTTTTAGGTGCGCTTACGACTGGCGCTGGGCACTGAGGGATTCGAACAGCCTCAAACGTGTTGCATTCAAGAGCGCTCGTCATTCTGCAACTCCGGGTAGTTTTGAGCGGCGTATCAGCGAAACCCTCGGAGTAGCGTAACTTTTAAAGCGCGTCCGCGCTTAGGCATCAGAACGACCACGTCAGTATATGCGCCAAGTGTTTTTTTTGCGGCAATAGTGTGTCGCCAGGTTGGCTTTTAATTCAAAAAGCACGGCGCTGCTGAGACGCGCGAGGCAAAATGTGCAACTTTGAATGCAACTCGACGTGTCCGCCTTCAGTCAGACCAGTCGATGTCAGAAACGGGCAGGCGTTTAATCGAGCGCCGACGGAACGGCGGGGAGAAAATGACCTCTGGTTTAGCTAGTTCACGTTAACTTTGTAACCTTTGAGTCGAGATATATATAGATCTTTTTTTTTTTTTTTTTTTTTTTTGGCGTTGTTAGGTTAGCCTGGATAAGCCAGTTAGAGGCACCGAAGATACCGAGTTATAATAAACAGGTAACCGTGACGCCATCGCTTCATTTGACAAGTTATTGCACTAGCATAGCGTTCCATTGCATCAGATGTTGAATGCTAGGTGAAAAACAAATAGCTACGGGTTTCTTTAGGCTGTATCTGAACCAAAAACGAATAACCTAGATGCGAGGATTGCTTGGTTATTGATCCTAACTGCCTTTTAATTTCCAGGTTAAAAAAAATGCTGAGGTATTCATCCGGGAGGCGGATAATATTTGGGGTAAGATAATGGAGCTTGTTTCCTTTTTAATTACAGTGCCTTATCTAGGCAATCAGCTGGGAACTCTAACGGATTTTGTCATGAAAGCCAGAGTAGTGTGAGAAAAATGTAGATCTAGAGCCCAGCATCAGCACGTGTCTCTCTACCAGCGCTACACATCCAGAGAATGACATTTTGACTTGTTCTTAATGGCACAATAGCTCAATCAAGTGCATCTTTGGACAAAAGTCAAGTCTTCCTGCTGATTGTTAAATTAGACATGGGTCTTGACTTTGACTAGACCATTTCAGAGATTACCTCATGAAGGTGTTTTGATCTAACCATCCCATCGAAGCTCCGGCTGTATGCTTAGTGTTGTCCTGCTGAAAGGTGGATCTCCACCTCTGCCCTGTATTTGGCTCCATTAAACTACCCCCCCCTTCCATAAAGGCTGCATTGGATGGAGCACATGACTCATAGATGTCGTGTCTTTTCCAGTTATTGGATGACGGACTGAACTGTGAGACGTTCAAAGCTTGGGGATGTTGTTTCACATCTCAAAGAGGCCTTAATAGAGCAGCTAGATTTACAGGGAGAATCTAATCAGGTAGCTGGCGTCTAGCTAGTCACATTTGAATAGAGGCGGTGAATACAAACGGGCACAACACTTTCCAGAGTTGTACGCGTAGAAAAGTATTTAAAACCAGTGCTTTTTGCATTTGATGTGACAAAACGTGAAAAGTTTCAGTTCTCTCGGAGGACGCTGTAAGTTCTGGGGTTGCATGAGCGTACGTGTATAAAAACCAGACGTGCCCATTGGTGAATCAGGAGTGGCGTTAACTCTTCCCTGTGCTTTCCTCCCAGCTTCCAGCGTGGAGACGCGTGCAGCAGAACATCCGGCCGCCTAGCTGCACACCAGGAGCCCAGCTGCTGCTGCGTCCTCCTCAAGCCTCCTCCGTGCGTACCTTACTCGGACCGTCATCCAGCAGCAGATGTGGCGGCGGCGTCGGGCCCGCGGCCTGGATGGCCCCGCGTCTTTGTCACGGCGACTCAAGGGACGCCTCGGAGAAAGGAGGCGACGACGGCAAAGGCTTCAGCATGAGGGCCCTGACTCAGGCACCCAAGCCAGCTCTGTACCTCGGGTTCTCCGGCCTCATCCCGTTTCTCTCCGCCCCGCTCTTCATGGCTGCCACCCAGTCCTTCTACCCCGAGGTAGCCTACGCCCAGATGGTGTACGGCGCCTCCATCGTGTCCTTCCTGGGAGGCGCCCGCTGGGGATTCGCCCTCCCTGCTGGTAGCCCCGCTGAGCCGGACTGGAGGAACTTGGGCAACAGCGTGGTGCCGTCGCTGCTGGCCTGGCTGGCGCTGCTCTGCAGGGACAATATAACAGAGGGAGCCCTGGTGGTTCTAATGGGACTGGGTCTGTCACTGCATTACGACCTGAGCGTGCTGCCAGGCTACCCCACCTGGTTCAGAGCCATGAGGACGGTCCTGACTCTGGTCGCCACCTTCTCCCTCGTTGCCACGCTGCTACTTAAAAAGATCTGCGTGGAGAGAAAACTCAGAGAGATGCAGAAGTGACCTATAGGAGGGGTTTTGGATTTAACATGAATAAAGACTTCTAAGCACTTTCAGGCAGCTTCATTAAGTCTCAATATTCACAACGCCCCACTTTATTATTTTTATTTACAAACGCAACACATTAATCCATATTAATCCATATTTAGATAAAGAAAACCCAGAATTCTAAACTTGCGTCTCCTGTCACAAGCTTCCCCGGTCCTCTCAGCACCGGAGTTAGCGTCAGAGCAGGGAATCACAGCCGATACGATTTCAGAGGCGGATTTTTATATATATATATATATATATATATATATATATATATATATATATATATATATATATATATATATATATATATATATATATATATATATATATATATATATATAATGTAAATAAAAATTCTGCGCCGTCTGAAACGTCGTTCCTGTTCTGTAACGGACGCTGTAGAGCTGCGGCTGAAAGTCCCGCTCCGTTCAATTTGTTAAAGAAAATAGCCGACACTTCAGACCACATTCATTCAAATTTATTTTTCAGACAGATACAGCTGTGAGGACAGTTCAAACACAGAACCTATTGCCTATAACAAAGATGAGAACATTCCTTTGAAGGTCCATTGAAGCAAAAAGCAGCGCTTCTCTACGCTGGCGTAACATTTTAACGCAGCTACATACGTATGGAGCGATGCGTCTGTGTTGCACGTTTCTACAGGAACGTCACTTTAAACCTGTCTTTAAAAAGTGGCTTGGAAAAGTACAAATAGCTCTTGAACTTCTCACATTTTGTCCCGTTGCAACCACAGTAGTACAGTGATGAAGTGAAAGGAAAACTATACATTGAAATGTTTTAGTTGTCCTTTTACAAATATCTGAAAAGTGCGGTGTGCATTTGTTTTCAGCCTCCTTTACTCTGATACCCCGAGTAAATGGCAACCGACTGCCTGCAGACGTCCCCTAACCAGAGAACAGGCCACCTGTGTGTGTCATTTAATCTCGGTATAAATCCAGGTGTTCTATAAAAAGACGTTTAGAGAACATTAGAGAAAACTACCACTGCACATAATCACTCTGGACACTGCATACCCACCACGAAACACAACGGTGGCACCATCACGCTGTGGGGATGCCTTTCTTCAGCAGGGACAGGGAGGCTGGTTAAAACTGGTGGCCTTCCCGCTGGACGACCCCCATAAGCACACAGCCAGAGCGGGAACAGAACATGTCAACTGCATGTCCTACAACGGCCTAGTCAAAGCCCAGGCATATATTCCAGTTGAAGTCACATGTGGCAAGATTTGAAAATCGCCATTCGTGGATGCTCGTGTGACTGAACTTGAGCTGTTCTGTAAAGAGAAACTGACAAAAAATCTCAGTTTTAAGATCTGTGAAGCCCATAGGGACTTACCCTAAAATACTCGCATGCAGAATTGAAGCAGAAAAAAAAAAAAAACAGCTTTTCTTTCACTTCAGATAAAACCCACTAAAGTTTGTGGTTGGAATGTGGCAGACTGTTGAAAAAAGTTGAAGGGGAAGTTGAGAGTTGAAATGTAATAGGAGCCACTTCTGACTGCGGTCGACATAAATAAGGACTCGGAGGTACCGGTACTTCCAGCAGCATATGTACAAATGACCATCCAGTGAAAACGGAGATTGCTCTCCTCGAGTTTCCAGTAATAAATGAATCTGACACCAAGAACCACCGAGGGTTTCATGGGGTTCCCGCTGTCATCCAGGCTCAAGAGCGAGTCAAAGAAGCGCTGACCGCAAAACCACAAAACGGCGACGTCAAGCCCAGACCTCCTGAAGACTTGACGGCCAGAAAATAAAGAAGGGCCGCTTCATGGTGACAACCTCTCCTGATCTGAGGGGTTCCCGGTAAAAACACGCTCGACGTCACTCAGTTTCAAGTAAAACTATTTTCCGCAGCTGAAGATAAGAAAGCCGTGTGATAGAAAAAGCGTTTTTGGCACTTCCCAGAACTAGCTGTGCTGCTAAAAAAGGACACACGTATAAATAACATCGACCGGAAGGTGGCGGCCTGCTAGAGAGGCGGCCATCTTTTCAGTCTCCAGTTTTAAAGGTGCAACGTGTGCGCAGTCTTGGGATGATCCGTGTGCCGACTCTGGCGGTTTGAGGGCCCCGGCGGTCAGAGCACGGCCAGCCCGCCGTCGCAGCGGCTGGTGATCATGTTGCCCACCTCGGTCCACGTGTCCAGGTGCGGGTCGTAGATCTCCACAGAATCCATGGTGACGGGGGCTGAGAAGTCCCTGCTGGCGGCCCGTCCGCCCACGGCGTAGAGCAGCCCGTTGACCGCCGACACCGACACGCCCGCGCGCGGGGTGGACATCGGGGCCACCTCCACCCACTTCTCCTGCGGAGACACATCGCAGGCTGTGAGGACACGTCCGGAGGACACAGGCGGCGTGCTTCGGCGCCAAATCCCGCCTCACCTCCTCGGGACAGTATTTTTCCACCGTCTCCAGAGCGCCCAGCGCCTCGTTCCAGCCTCCCACGGCGTACACGCAGTTGTTCAGGCAGGCCACGCCCACGTAGGCCCGCCGCTGGCTCATCACCGGCAGGGCGCTCCAGCGACGGGAGATGGGGTCATACACTTCTGCTGAGCGCAGCTCCATTCCCTCATCACTGATCCCACCGATCACGTAAATTAATCCTGAGAGGAGCCAACATGAGTTTTTAGGTGGAATAAGACCAAAAAAACAACAATAACAACACATTTACTGTTTTGTCATGTTTAACATAAGAGTCAGGAAAAAAAGGAGAGATAAACAGACCCTGCAGCTCAGAGCAGCCAAAGTAATAGCGGGGGACTGCCATGCCGCCGATGACCTCCCACTTGTTCTCCTCTGGATCGTATCGCTCCATGGTTTTCCCGATCTCCGATCCAATCCAGCCACCTGCAACCCAACGGCATGTTGAGCTAGTAAAGATCGCTCCGTTCCCTGTGCCGCGCTAAGGCACCTAGTCCAGTTTCATTGTCCGCACCAACCGACACCAACGTACTATGCTGGGATTTAAAGGGGGAGTGGTGGCCGAGGGGTTAGAGCAGCGCGCTTGCGCTCTGAGAAGGATGCAAGTACCTGGTTTGATCCCCAGTGCCTGCACTCTGGGTCCCTGAGCATGACCCTTAACCCCAGATTGCTCCCCAGGTGCCGCACATGGCAGCACACTGCTCCCCCAGGGGATGGGTTAAGATGCAGAAGTGAATTTCTCCATTGTGAGATCAATAAAGTATCAATTATTATTATTAACAGCATAAAGTAATGTGTAATGGTGAAGTGGACGGGGCATAATGCCTGGTTTAAAAAAAAAAAAAAGTCCTGCTTTTACTGTGAAGAGTCTCCCCAGGGGATCAGTGTTCAGAATAAACTCCAACGCAACCAACTGGTTTCTGTGGTCTATCTAAATTTACAGCATAAAGAGAAATTACTGGGCTGTCATTTAAAATGTCAGGCGCAGATTTAAAGAAATGTGCAGCTGACTTGGACAGTTTTAAAACAGATGAGCATAAACAGCAACAGTAAAATCAGCAGGGACGTAAGAGATGACGTCTGATAGGAGCAGCGACA